>NW_023270469.1:34296546-34532393 GCF_011800145.1 Mirounga leonina
GCAGGAAACAAACTGGGTGTTGTTGGAGTGGGGGGTGGGGTGGGAGGGATGGGGTGACTGGGTGATAGACACTGGGGAGGGTATGTGCTCTGGTAAGCGCTGTGAATTGTGCAAGACTGTTGAATCTCAGATCTGTACCTCTGAAACAAAAAATGCAATATATGTTAAGAAAAAAAAAAAAGAAGAAGAAGGTAGAGGGAGGGGAAGAATGAAGCGGGGGAAATCGGAGCGGTAGATGAACCATGAGAGATGATGGACTCTGAAAAACAAACTGAGGGTTCTAGATGGGAAGGGGGTGGGAGGATGGGTTAGCCTGGTGGTGGGTATTGAGGAGGGCACATTCTGCATGGAGCACTGGGTGTTATGCACGAACAATGAATCATGGAACACTTCATCTAAAACTAATGATGTAATGTATGGGGATTAACATAAGAATAAAAAAAAAAGAAGGCATTAAAATCTGACTAAATGTAAAAAAAAAAAAAAGTTTAAAAACAAGCCTCAAAAGAATCAGCCTGACTTGCAAGTAATTTAACTGCGTTCTAGAACAAAGTCCAATGACACTTTAAAAGATAACAGCAAAATACACAATGATGCAAAATTTACAATGTCTAACATTTAATAAAAAATTAGTAGACATACGTAGATGCATGAAAATCTGATCCATAACAGGATGAAAAATCAGTCAATAGAAACAGATCTAGCGGTTTCTGGTTCAAGATAGTAATATAGGAGGATCCTGAACTCACTTCCTACCGTGGACACACTGAATCTACAACTATATATGGAACAATTTCTTCTGAATAAAACCCAAAACTAGCTGAGCAACTCCTACATATTGGGCAACTGAGGGAAAAAACATTGAAGTAGGTAGGAGAGGTTGAGACACAATTTTGCCATAACCACTGCCCCCAGTGTGGTGACCCACTATCAGGAGGGAACTCACAAACCTGACCTTCTCCCTGATAGGTGAAGGGTTTGAACTCTACATCGAATATATCAACTTCTAAAACCAGCACCTGAGAGACTCAAATAATCTAACTTTGAAAGCCAATGGGGCTTGTGTCCACAAGACTAACAAGCCTGCAGAGGACTGAAAAACAGTTCTTTTTTTTAAGATTTTGTTTTTAGGTAATCTCTACCCCCAACACGGAGCTTGAACTCAACCCCAAGATCAAGAGTCACATGCTCTACCCCCTGAGCCAGCCAGGCACCCCTGAGAAACACTTCTTAAAGGGCTCATGCAAGCAGACTCATTCATCCCAGGTCCCAGCACACAAACAGCTGACTAAAAAGTGCCCAGACTTTTTATGAAGGAGACTTATTTCCTTATCTAAAAGCATCAGCCTGAGAGGTAGGCATCCAATTTAACACATTAGAGGTGCACTGAAATACTTTCATAGATGGAGGCTGGCAGGTGCCATCTTTGTGCTCTCCCTCTGCCTCACTCCCACTCACTGGTATATTCAGAAAGAGTTTGTATACTTCTCTGGCACCCTAATTTTTGTGGCTGCTACCTAAAGGACAATTCTAGACTGTCTAGCTACAGTAGCCAATAGGGTTTAAGCTTGTGGAGCCCAAAGAACTGTAAAAGAAAGTTCTTAACCAACTACCATCCCCAGGACAGAGCAGAAAGGCAAGAAACTGAGGTGCCAGGCTTTCTGTGAAAGAGGCCTATTACCTTATCTTCATATCTGCACCCTAAGGGGCAGTCTTCTAATTAAACACACATCTAAGGGCTGACTATAATCTTCTCCAGAGACCTCGAGGGTGGGCACTATCTTTACACTCTTCCTCTGCCACACTACAGGGCACCAGTATATCCCAAAAGGGAGCTTGTAAATGCATCTTGTACCCTAGTTTTTACATCTGGTCCCCCAGTTCTTGTGCCTGTGGCCCAGGGATCCTTGATCTCCTGGCTCTGGTAGGCAGTAGATTTTGTGTTCATGGGTCCCATGGAACTGTGACAAGTGGAGAGTTCTTGTCATACGGCACAGCACAGACAGCAGACTGAAACACTCTTTTAGTCTTTCTATGAAAGCAACTATTTGATCACCAGGCTTCGGCAGCCAGTAGGGTTTGTGTTCATGAGTTCAATGGGATAGTAGCAAAAAAAAAAAAGTTCTAACTGGCTATCACTACAGGGCTAAGTTCATAGGGAATAGACAGAAACACCCATTTTCCAGTCTTCCCCTGAAAAAGGCATATTTACATACTTTAAAAGCTGCTTCCTGAGGTTTTGGCTTCCAATCAGCCTGAATCAATGCTGACTGAGATCTTCCCCTTCAGAACACTGACAGGTCTTGACACACCCTCAACTATAGGGAATCACTAAAATTAAAGTAGGCTACTTGGGCAATCACAAAGGTGACAACCAAGAAGTAGGGCAGAATTGAATGATAAGGCTCATCTCCCATACAAGTCCACTCCTTCACAAGTGGGAGAAGTGGCTGTTTTAACTTACCCATGGAAACCAACAGAGTGTAGGAAAATGAAGAAACAGAGGAATATCTTCCAAACTAGAGAACAAGATAAAACCTTAGAAAAATACCTTAATGAAGCAGAGATAAGTGATTTACCTGATAAAGTTTTCAAAATAACAGTCATAAAGTTGCTCACCAAGTTCACAAGAAGAATGGATGAACAAACTGAGGATTTCAACAAAGAGATAGAAAATACTTTAAAAGTACCAAATAAAGTCACAGAACTGAAGAATACAGTAACTGAACTAATAAATACAATACAGGAGTTCAAAAGCAGAATAGATAAAGCAGAAGAAAGCATCAAAAAACTTGAAGACAGGGTGTGGAACTCACCCAATCAGCAGCAAAAAAAAAACGTGGAAAAGAGGTAAAATGTTTAAGGGATTTATAAGACAACATCAAGCAAAACAACATTCACATTATAGGGATCTCAGAATAAGAAGAAAGAGAGGACAAGGGCAGAAGACTTATTTAAAGAAATAATGGCTGAAAATTTCCCTAACCTGGGAAGGAAGCCACTAATTCAAAGAAGTTTCAGCACCATGCAGGTCATAGGAAACCCATGCAGATCCAGAAAGCCCAGAAAGTTCCAAATAAGACAAATCCAAAGAGCCCACACTAAGACATAATTAAAGTGAGAAAATTTAAAAAGACAAAGAAAGAATCTTAAAAGCAGCAAGCGAAAACTTGCCGCACACAAGACAACCCCCATAAGATTATCAGCAGATTTTTCAGCAGAAACTTTACAAGTCAGAAGAAAGTGGCATGATATATTCAAAGTGCTGAAGAAAAAAAAAAACTGCAACCAAGAATACGTCCCCTGAAAAGTTGTTCAGAATTGAAGGAGATATAGTTTTCCAGACATGTAAAGCTAAGGAGTTCATCACCACTAGACTATCCTTACAAGAAATGTTGAAGGGACTTCTTTAAGCTGAAATGAAAGGGTACTAATTAGTAACAGGAAATCATATTAAACAATAAATCTCACTGGTAAGTAAATATATAAAAATGTGTATTTAGAATAATCTAATGTAAAGGTGGTGGGTTAATCACATATAAAGCTAGTATGAAAGCTAAAAGACAAAAGTAGTCGAAAATAACTATACAACAACTTGTTAAGGTATACACAAGATAAAAAGTTGTAAATTGTGACATCAAAAACATAAAACATGGGCTCATGAAGTAAAAATGTAGAGCTTTCAAATGAATCCAAGCTTAAGTTGTTATCAACTTACAACAGGCTGCTATAAATATAAGTTGCTTTATGTAGGCCTCATGGTAAAGCAAGAAACTATCAAAGATACACAAAAAACTATAGATAAAAGAATCTAAGTATATCCCTACAAAAAAATCATTAAATCATAAAGAGAAGAAGAAACAGGAATTATAAAACAGAAAATAACTGATAAAATAGCAATAAGCACACACCTTTACTTTAAATTAAAACAGACTATTTTCATATCAAAAGACACAGAGTGGCTGAATGGGAAAACACACACACACAAGACCCATCTATATGCTGCCTACAAGAGATGCACTTCAGATATAAAGACACACATCAACTTAAAGTGAAGGGATGGAAAAAGATGTTCCATGCAAATGGGAACCACAAAAAAAAAAAAAAAAGCTGGGTAGCTATACTTAGAAAAAGAATTTAAGACAAAGGCTATAATAAGAGACAAAGAAAATTATGATATAATGATAAAAGGGTCAATCCAACAAAAGGATATTAGATTTGAAAATATTTGTGCATCCAATGGAGGAACACTTAAATATATATAGCAAATATTAACAGATGTAAGGAGAGAAATAGACAATACAATAGTAGGGGACTTTAACACTCCACTTTCACCAGTGGGTAGATCATCCAAACAGAAAATCAAGAAGGACGGCTTGGATTTTTTTAAATTTTATTATGTTATGTTAGTCACCATACAATACATCATTAGTTTTTGATGTGGTGGTCCATGATCCATTTTCATATAACACCCAGTGCTCCATGCAGTACGTGCCCTCCTTAATACCAATCACCGGGCTAATCAATCCCCCCTCCCCCCTCCTCTCTAAAACCCTGTTTGTTTCTCAGAGTCCATAGTCTCTCATGGTTCATTTCTCCCTCCAATTCCCACCCCCCTCATTTTCCCTTCCTTCTCCTAGTGTCCTCCAGGCTATTCCTTATGTTCCACAAATAAGTGAAACTATATGATAATTGACTTTCTCTGCTTGACTTATTTCACTTAGCATAATCTCCTCCAGTCCCATCCATGTTGATGTAAAAGTTGGGTATTCATCCTTTCTGATGGCTGAGTAATATTCCATTGTATATATGGACCACATCTTCTTGATCCATTCATCAGTTGAAGAGCACCTCGGCTCTTTCCACAGTTTGGCTATTGCGGACCTTGCTGCTATGAACATTGGGGTGCATATGGCCCTTGTTTTCACTACATCTGTGTCTTTGGAGTAAATACCCAGTAGTGCAATTGCTGGGTCATAGGGAAGCTCTATTTTTAAATTTTTGAGGAACCTCCACACTGTTTTTCAAAGTGGCTCTACCAACTTGCACTCCCACCAAGAGTGTAAGAGGGTTCCCCTTTCTCCACAACCTCTCCAACATTTGTTGTTTCTTTCCCTGTCCGTTTTTGCCATTCTAACTGGTGAAAGGTGGTATCTCAGTGTGGTTTTGATTTGAATTTCCCTGATGGCTAATGATGATGAGCATTTTTTCATGTGTCTGTTAGCCCTTTGTATGTCTTCTTCAGAGAAGTGTCTTTTCATATCTTCTGCCCACTTTTTGACTTGATTATTTGTTTTTTGGGTGTTGAGTTTGAGAAGTTCTTTATAGATTTTGGATACCAGCCCTTTATCTGTAGTGTCATTTGCAAGTATCTTCTCCCATTCTGTGGGTTGCCTCTTTGTTTTGTTGACTGTTTCCTTTGCTGTGCAGAAGCTTTTTATCTTGATGAAGTCCCAAAAGTTCATTTTTGCTTTTGTTTCACGAGCTTTTGGAGATGTATCTTGAAAGAAGTTGCTGTGGCCGATGTCAAAGAGGTTACTGCCTATGTTCTCCTCTAGGATTTTGATGGATTCCTGTCTCACATTGAGGTCTTTCATCCACTTTGAGTTTATCTTTGTGAATGGTGTTAGGGAATGGTCGAGTTTCATTCTTCTGCATGTGGCTGTCCAATTTTCCCAGCACCATTTATTGAAGAGACTGTCTTTTTTCCATTGCATGTTTTTTCCTGCTTTGTCAAAGATTATTTGACCATAGAGTTGAGGGTCCATATCTCGGTTCTCTATTCTGTTCCATTGGTCTATATGTCTGTTTTTGTGCCAGTACCATGCTGTCTTGGTGATCACAGCTTTGTAATATAGCTTGAAATGCGGAAACGTGATGCCCCCAGCTTTGTTTTTCTTTTTCAACATTTCCTTGGCGATTCGGGGTCTTTTCTGATTCCATACAAATTTTAGGATTGTTTGTTCCAGCACTTTGAAAAATGTCTTTGGAATTTTGATCAGGATGGTGTTGAAGGTATAGATTGCTCTGGGTAG
Source organism: Mirounga leonina (assembly GCF_011800145.1). Taxonomy (NCBI): domain Eukaryota; kingdom Metazoa; phylum Chordata; class Mammalia; order Carnivora; family Phocidae; genus Mirounga; species Mirounga leonina. Next base: position 34,302,582 of record NW_023270469.1, read on the forward strand.
CATAGACATTTTAACAATGTTTATTCTTCCGATCCATGAGCATGGAATATTTTTCCATCTTTTTGTGTCTTCTTCCATTTCTTTCATGAGTGTTCTGTAGTTCCTAGAGTATAGATCCTTTACCTCTTTGGTTAGGTTTATTCCGAGGTATCTTATGGGTTTTGGTGCTATTGTAAATGGAATCGTTTCTCTAATTTCTCTTTCTACAGTTGCGTTGTTAGTGTATAAGAAAGCAACTGATTTCTGTGCATTGATTTTGTATCCTGCCACATTACTGAATTGCTGTATGAGTTCTAGTAATTTGTGGGTGGAGTCTTTTGGGTTTTTCACATAAAGTATCATGTTGTCTGCGAAAAGAGAGAGTTTGACTTCTTTGCCGATTTGAATACCTTTTATTTCTTGTTGTTGTCTGATTGCTGTTGCTAGGACTTCTAGTACTATGTCAAACAACAGTGGTGAGAGTGGGCACTCTTGACGTGTTCCTAATCTTAAGGGAAAGGCTCTCACCTTTTCCCCTTTGAGGATGATATTCGCTGTGGGTTTTTCATAGATGGATTTTATGAACTTGAGGAATGTTCCCTCTATCCCTATACTCTGAAGAGTTTTAATCAGGAAAGGATGTTGTATTTTGTCAAATGCTTTTTCTGCATCAATTGAGAGGACCATATGGTTCTTCTCCCTCCTCTTGTTAATGTGTTCTATCACATTGATTGATTTGCAAATGTTGAACCACCCTTGCATCCCAGGGATAAATCCCACTTGGTCGTGGTGGATGATCCTTTTAACGTATTGTTGCATCCTATTAGCTAGGATTTTGTTGAGGATTTTGGAATCCATATTCATCAGGGATATTGGTCTGCTATTGTCCTTTTTGATGGGGTCTTTGCCTGGTTTGGGGATTAAGGTAATGCTGGCCTCATAGAATGAGTTTGGAAGTTTTCCTTCTGTTTCTATTTTTTGAAACAACTTCAGTAGAATAGATATTATTTCTTTGAATGTTTGGTAGAATTCCTCAGGGAATCTATCAGGCCCTGGACTCTTTTGTTTATTGGGAGATTTTTGATCACTGCTTCAATCTCATTACTGGTTATTGGCCTACTCAGGTTGTCAGTTTCTTCCTATTTCAGTCTTGGCAGCTTATAGGCTTACAAGAAGGCTTCCATTTCGTCCAGATTGCTCAGTTTATTGGCATATAGTTGTTGATAATAATTTCTAATAATTGTTTCTATTTCCTTGGTGTTAGTCGTGATCTCTCCCCTTTCATTCATAATTTTATTAATTTGGGTCCTTTCTCTTTTCTTTTGGATAAGTCTGGCCAGTGGTTTATCGATCTTATTAATTCTTTCAGAGAACCAACTTCTAGTTTCATTGATCTGATCTACTGTGTTTCTGGTTTCTAATTCATTGATTTCTGCTCTAATTTTAATTATTTCTCTTTAATGCATGGCTTAGGCATCATTTGTTGCTTTTTCTCTAGTTCTTTAAGGTGTAGAGTTAGTTGGTGAATTCAGGATTTTTCTTTTTTTTTTGAGTGAGGCTTGGATGGCTATGTATTTCCCCCTCAGGACCGCCTTTGCAGTATCCCATAGGTTTTGGACAAATGTGTTTTCATTCTCATTGATTTCCATGAATTGTTTAAGTTCTTCTTTGATTTCTTGGTTGACCCAAACATTCTTGAGCAGAGTGGTCTTTAGCTTCCAAGTGTTTGAATTTCTGCCAAATTTTTTCTTGTGATTGAGTTCCAGTTTTAAAGCATTGTGGTCTGAGAATATGCAGGGAATAATCTCAATCTTTTGGTATCAGTTGAGACCTGATCTGTGACCCAGTATGTGGTCTATTCTGGAGAAAGTTCCATGTTCGCTCGAGAAGAATGAGTATTCTGTTGTTTTAGGGTGGAATGTTCTATAAATATCTATGAGGTCCATCTGGTCCAATGTATCATTCAAAGCTCTTGTTTCCTTGTTGATTTTCTGCTTAGATAATCTGTCCATTGCTGAGAGTGGAGTATTGAGGTCTCCTACAATTAACGTATTGTTATCAATATGACTCTCTATTTTGGTTAACAGTTGGCTTATGTAGATGGCTGCTCCCATGTTGGGGGCCTAGATATTTACAACTGTTAGATCTTTTTGTTGGATAGACCCTTTAAGAATGATATAGTTTCCTTCTGTGTCTCTTATTACAGACTTTAGCTTAAAATCTAATTTGTCTGATATAAGAATTGCTACCCCAGCTTTCTTTTGAGGTCCGCTGGCATGGAAGATGGATCTCCATCCCTTCACTTTCAGTCTGGATGTATCTTTAGGTTCAAAATGAGTCTCTTGTAGGCAGCATATGGATGGGTCCTGTCTTTTTACCCAATCTGCAACCCTGTGCCATTTATGGGAGCATTTAGGCCATTCACGTCGAGAGTGATTATTGAAAGATATGAATTAATTGTCATCATGTTGCCTATGAAGACATTGTTTTTATAGATTGTCCCTGTAAATTTCTGTTGTATATCATTCTTGAGGTCTTTCCTCTTTTTTTTTTTAAGATTTTATTTATTTATTTGAGAGAGAGAGAGAATGAGAGACAGAGAGCATGAGAGGGAGGAGGGTCAGAGAGAGAAGCAGACTCCCTGCTGAGCAGGGAGCCTGATGCGGGACTCAATCCTGGGACTCCAGGATCATGACCTGAGCCGAAGGCAGTCGCTTAACCAACTGAGCCACCCAGGTGCCCCGAGGTCTTTCTTCTTTTATAGAACCCCCCTTAACATTTCTTTCAGGGCCGGCTTAGTGGTCACATATTCTTTCAGTTTCTGCCGGTCGTGGAAGCTCTGCATCTCTCCATCCATTCTAAATGAAAACCTTGCCAGATAAAGTATTCTTGGCTGCATGTTCTTCTCACTTAGTACCCTGAATATGTCTTGCCAGGCCTTTCTGGCTTGCCAGGTCTCTGTGGATAGGTCTGACATTATTCTGATGTTCCTCCCTCTGTACATAAGGAATCTCTTCCCCCTAACTGCCCTTAAGATGGTTTCCTTGGTTCGAAGATTTGCAAGTTTTACTATTACATGCCGGGGTGTTGGCCTATTTTCCTTGATCTTGGGAGGGGTCCTCTCTGCCTGTAGGACTCTAATGTTTGTTTCATTCCCAGATTAGGGAAGTTCTCAGCTACAATTTGCTCAAATACATCTTCTAGTGCTCTCTCTCTCTCCACTCCCTCCGGGATTCCAATTATTCTGACATTGGAATGCTTCATGGTGTCACTTATTTCTCTGATTCTATTTTCATGGATTCTGAGTTGTTTTTCCCTGGCCTCCTCTTTTCCCTTTTTATCTATTATATTGTCTTCCAGGTCGCTTATTCGTTCTTCTGCCTCAGTTACCCTAGCTGTTAGATTATCTAGATTGGATTGGATCTCATTGATAGCATTTTTAAGTTCTGCCAATTCACCTTTCATTTCTGCCCTTAGAGACTCTATGTTGCCATTAATTGATTTCTCCATTCTAGCCATTGTTTTCATAATTGCTAGCCTGAATTCCATCTCTGACATCTTGGTTATATCTGCATCCATTTGTAAATCTGCAGTGTAAGTCATAATCTCTGAGTCTTTTCTATTTGGGGGGGCTCCTCCTTCTAGTCATTCTGTTGATGGGTGTTTGAGGGAATGTATAGAGTCCAAATTATTGACCAGAACCCAAGCAAGATGCACCTGTTTTCTTGGGACCTTAGGGTTGTTGGCTTGTTTTCCCAGCCCGTCTTCTGTGGGAGGGGCCTGCCACACTGTTACTCAGGCAACCCTGTTTGGGTGGAGTTGCCCTGCCCCCCTATGGCGGGGGATGGGCTCAGCGGGAAGCAGTTTTTGGGGCTTTTGTTCTCTGGCAGCTTTCCCTGGTGGCTTTCCGTGTCTCTTCCATGAGTCAGAGCAGAAGAGACCATTTCCAACCCTCTGCCTCAGAGCAGAGAGACTGCAATCTGTTCTTCAGTGAGCTCTCCAGGCCACACCGTCTCCATTTCTGTCCATGCTGCTATAAACTGCAGCGTCCTGGGTTGTGTGCCCCTCCGCAGCGCCCCCAGTCCTGCCTCCAGGTTGGACCATGTCTCTGCCCTTTGTGCTTCTAAAACCACCAGCTGCTCCCAGCTCTAACGCATGACCCCACTGCTCCGGGTTTCTGCCCTAGGGGCTGCCTAAAGTCCTTTCCCTGCCACTACCGGTCTGCGAGTCTGTGCCCGTCCCCAGCGTGCGAGGCTGTCACCCACCAGTGGTGTAGGATCCCCACATCCAGGCACCCCCCCACTGCCATTTATCCTCTGATATCTGCCCGTGGAATCATGGCTCCCTGCTTCTTACCTCAAAACCAACTGCCTGTGATATTCTGTTTGTAGAGATCCAGATCTTCTTACATCTCAGGCTGGTTTTGTGGGTGCTCAGAGTGGTCTGGTAGATATCCAGCTCAATTCCGGGGACCAGTTGAAATAGGGTCCCCTACTCCTCCGCCATCTTTCTTCTCCCCACTGGAAAGTTTGGATTTAAATGACATGTTCAACCAGATAGACCTACCAGACTCGTGCAGAACATTCCATCCAACAGGAACAGAATACACATTCTTCTCAAGCGAACATGGAAAATTATCCTGGCTGGATCATATGTTAGGCCACAAAACAAGTCTTATAGATTTAAAAAGATTAAAATCATATCAACCATTTTTTCCAACCACAATGGTAAGAAATTAGAAATCAATTACAGGAAACTGGAAAATTCACAAATATGCAAAGATTAAACAATACTACTAAACAACTATTGGGTAAAAAAATATATATATATTAAAAGAGAGATCAAAAAAATGCCCTGAGACAGATAAAAATGAAAATAAAACTTACCAAAACTTATGGTAATGGAGCAAAAGAAGTTATAAGAAGGAAGTTTATAGTAATAACTGCCTACATCAAAAAATAAGAAAGATCTCAAACAACCTGGATTTGCACCTCAAGGAACTAGAAAAAAAAAAAAAGAACAAATAAAGTACAAAGTTAGTAGAAAGAAGCAAATAACAAAGATCAGAGTGGAAATAAAAGAGACAAAAATAACAATAAAAAAGATCACTGAAACTAAGAGATGGTTTTTTGAAAAGATAGACAAAATAGACAAGTTTTTAGCTAGACTCACCAGGAAAAAAAAGGGAGAGTACTCAAAATCAGAAATGAAAGAGGAGACATTACAACTGGCCACAGAAATACAAAGGATCAGAGGAGACTACTATGAATCATTATATGCTGAAAATTAAATTGGACAATGTAGGAAAAAATGAATAAATTCCTAGAAATATATAACCTACCCAGACAGAACAAGAAAAAAATAGAAAATCTAAACAGATCAATTACTAATAAGGAGATTGACTCAGTAATCAAAAACCTCACAACAAACAAAAGTTCAGGATTAGATGGCTTCAGTGTTAAATTCTACCAGATATTCAGAGAAGAATGAATAAAAAACCTTTTAAACTCTTCCAAAAAATAGATTATGGAACACTTTCAAACTCATTTTATAAGACCAGTGTTTCTCTGATGCCAAAACCAGGCAAGGATGCAATAACAAAAAGAAATTATAGGGGCGCCTGGGTGGCTCAGTCATTAAGCATCTGCCTTCCGTTCAGGTCATGATCCTAGGGTCCTGGGATCAAGCCCCACATTGGGCTCCCTGCTCCATGGGAAGCCTGCTTCAACCTCTCCCACTCCCCCTGCTTGTGTTCCCTCTCTCCTTGTGTCTCTCTCTGTCAAATAAATAAATAAAATCTAAAAAAAAAAAAAGAATGCTTAAAAAAAAAAAAAAGGAAATTATATGCCAATATCCCTGAGTACATAAATGCAAAAATCTTGAATAAAATATTAGGAAACTGAATTCAACAATACATTACAAGGATCCTAAACCATAATCAAGTCAGATTTATTCCAGGGATACAAGGATGGTTCAACATCCACAAATTAATTAATCTGATGTACCACATTCATAAAATAAAGGATAAAAATTGTATGATCATCTCAATAGATGCCAAAAAAGCATTTGACAAAATTCAACATCCATCTATGATTAAAAAAAAAAAATCCCAACGCAACAAACTGGATATAGAGGGAAGTTACCCCAATATAACAAAGGCCATAGAAGACAGCCTCATCACTGACATCATACTCAATGGTGAAAACCTGAAAGCTTTTTCTCTAAGACTAGGATGTCCACTCTCATCACTTTTATTTAACATAGCATTGGAAGTCCTACCCAGAGTAATCAAATAAGGAAAGAAAAAAGGTATCCAAATAGGAAAGGAAGACATAAAATTATCAGTTCACAGACAATATAATGTTATATGTAGAAAACCTAAATATTACACACACACACACACACACACACACCTGTTAGAACTAATGAGTAAATTCAGTAAAGTTGTAGGATAAAAAATCAACTCACAAAAATTAGTTGCATTTCTATTCACTAAAAACAGGCAATCTGAAAAGTAAATTAAGAAAACAATCCCATTTACAATAGCATCAAAAAGAATAAAATACTTAAGAATAAACTCAAGAAAGGAGGGGATCATTCCCGGGGACAGAGCAAGATGGCGGAGGAGTAGGAGACCTGGATTTCGTCTCCTCTCAGGAATTCAGCTGGATAGGGATCAAACCATTCTGAACACCTACAAACTCAACAGGAGATTGAAGAAAAGAAGGGCAACAACTCTCTCATCAGAAAAGTGACCACTTTCTGGAAGGTAGGACATGCGGAGAAGTGAATCCGAGGCGATATTCGGGAGGATAGATGGCGGGGGAGGGGCCTCCGTCGGCCGCTTCTGGCAAGTGATAGAACCACGGAGCACAAAATCGGAACTTTTAGAAGTCGGCTCCACTGAGGGACATCACTCCAGTGGCTAAGCAGGGGGTGGAAACCTCATGGGACAGTGTGGTCTCAGGACCCTCGGGGTCACAGAAAGACTGGGGGTGCCTGAGTGTGACAGAGCTCCCAGGTATCGGAGTGGGGAAGCCGGCTGCAGAGACGGAGCCCAGGCGCAGGCTCTCAGCTTGGGGTTGTCATAAACCGTGATCCGCAGCACAGTCGGGCCCCTGCTCCTCCAGCAGGGACCCAACAAGCGGCAGATCCAGGGAGATTCCCCTTCCTCCCCTGGGAGGAGTGGCGCGGGAGCGCACTGCAGGAATCTGCTGGGTTTGGAGACTCCACACCCAGTCGGGTGCCAGAGATAGAAACGCAGGGTCACAGGCTGGGTGAGCATGGAGTGCTGCCGGAGACTGGGGAGACGGGAGTGACTGACTGCTTTTCTCTGGGGCCTCACTGAGGAGTGGGGCCTGAGTTCTCGGCTCCTCCGGGGCGGAGATTGGGAGGCCCCCATTTTCACTCTCAGCCTCCAAAGCTGTACGGAAAGCTTGCAGGGAACAAAAGCTCCCGAGAGCAAACCCGAGCAGATTACTTAGCCCGGACCGGGCAAGGGCAGGGCAATTCCACCTCCGGCAAAGACATTTGGGAACCACGGCAACAGGCCCCTCCCCCAGAAGATCAGCGAGAACAGCCAGCCAAGACCAAATTTACCGATCAACAAGAACAGCAGAACTCCAGCACTAGAGGAATACTGCACATAGAATCCATGGCTTTTTTATCATGATTCTTTAGTCTTTCAAAGTTAATTTTTTTTAACTTTTTTTAAATTTTTCTTTTTCCCTTTTTCAACCAACATCTTATCAATCCCTTTTTTAAAAAACATTTTTATTTTTCATTTTTAGAGTCATATTCTATCCCTTCATAGTAGTTACCCGTATTTTTGGCATATATATATAAGTTGTTCTCTCTTTAAAATTTTGAGATAGTTTCTTCTAACAGATCAAACTATACCCTAAATCTCTAGTGTATGGCTTTTTTCTACTCCCCTGCCTGATCATATTTTCTCCTTTTTAAAAAAAAAAAAAAAAACCTTTCTTTTTTCAAACAACTTATCAATTCCTTTTATAAAATTTTTTATAATTTTCATCTTTACGGTCATATTCCATCCCTTCATCATATCAACCCTTATTTTTGTACATATATAAGTTTTTCTTTCTTTAAAATTTGGGAGGCACTTTCTTCTAACACACCAGTTTACACCCAAAATCTACTGTGTGGCACTGATCTATGCACCAGCATGATCATATTTGATCATATTCTGTTTTTTTTGTTTTGTTTTGTTCTGTTTTTTCTTGTTTTTATCTTTATCTTTATCTTTTTCTTTTTTCTCTCTTTCCTTTTCTTTTCCCCCTGCTTCAGGTCTTTTCTGATTTGTTTGGAGTACATTTTCTGGGGACATTGTTACCCTGTTAGCATTTTGATCTCTCATTAATCTATTCTCTGGACAGAATGACAAAATGGAAAAAATCACCTCAACAAAAAGAACAAGAGGTAGTACCGACTGCCAGGGACCTATTCAATACAGACATTAATACAATGTGGGATCTAGAGTTCAGAATCATCACTTTAAAGATACTAGCTGGGCTTGAAAAAAGCATGGAAGTTACTACAGAAAACCTTTCTAGAGAAATAAAAGAACTAAAATCTAACCAAGTCAAAATCAAAAAGGCTATTAATGAGGTGCAATCAAATATAGGGGCACTAACTGCTAGGATAAATGAGGCAGGAGAGAGAATCAGTGATATAGAAGACCAAATGATGGAAAATAAAGAAGCTGAGAAAAAGAGAGATAAACAACTACTGGATCACGAGGGCAGAATTCGAGAGATAAGCGATACCATAAGATGAAACAACATTAGAATAATTGGGATCCCAGAAGAAGAAGAAAGAGAGAGAGGGGCAGAAGGTATATTGGAGCAAATTATAGCAGAGAACTTCCCTAATTTGGGGAAGGAAACAGGCATCAAAATCCAGGAAGCACAGACAACCCCTCTCAAAATCAATAAAAATAGGTCAACACCCCAACATCTAATAGTAAAACTTAGGAGTCTCAGAGACAAAGAAAAAATCCTGAAAGCAGCTCGGGAGAAGAGATCTGTAACCTACAATGGTAGAAACATTAGATTGGCAACAGACCTATCCACAGAGACCTGGCAGGCCAGAAGAGACTGGCAGGATATATTCAGAGCACTAAATGAGAAAAATATGCAACCAAGAATACTCTATCCAGCTAGGCTGTCATTGAAAATTGAAGGAGAGATAAAAAGCTTCCAGGACAAACAAAAACTAAAGGAATTTGCAAACACAAAACCAGCCCTACAAGAAATCTTGAAAGGGGTCCTCTAAGCAAAGAGAGAGCCTAAAAGCAACATAGACCAGAAAGGAACACTGACAATATACAATAACAGTCACCTTACAGGCAATACAATGGCAATAAATTCCTATCTTTCGATAGTTACCCTGATGTAAATGGGCTAAATGCCCCAATCAAAAGACACAGGCTATCAGACTGGATTAAAAAACAAGACCCATCGATATGCTGTCTGCAAGAGACTCATTTTAGACCCAAAGACACCCCCAGATTGAAAGTGAGGGGGTGGAAAACCATTTACCATGCTAATGGACACCAAAAGAAAGCTGGGGTGGCAATCCTTATATCAGACAAATTAGATTTTAAACCAAAGACTGTAATAAGAGATGAGGAAGGACACTATATCCTACTTAAAGGATCTATCCAACAAGAAGATCTAACGGTTGTAAATATCTATGCCCCTAACATGGGAGCAGCCAATTATATAAGGCAATTAATAACAAAAGCAAAGAAACACATCAACAACAATACAATAATAATGGGGGACTTTAACACCCCCCTCACAGAAATGGACAGATCGTCTAAGCAAAAGATCCACAAGGAAATAAACACTTTAAATGACACACTGGACCAAATGGACTTCACAGATATATTCAGAACATTCCATCCCAAAGCAACGGAATACACATTCTTCTCTAGTGCCCATGGAACATTCTCCAGAATCGATCACATCCTAGGTCATAAATCAGGTCTCCACCGGTACCAAAAGATTGGGATCACTCCCTGCCTATTTTCAGACCACAATGCTTTGAAACTAGAACTCAATCACAAGAGGAAAGACGGAAAGAACTCAAATACATGGAGGCTAAAGAGCATCCTACTGAAGAATGAATGGGTCAACCAGGAAATTAAAGAATTTAAAAAATTCATAGAAACCAATGAAAATGAAAACACAACTATTCAAAATCTTTGGGATGCAGCAAAGTCAGTCCTAAGAGGAAAGTATATAGCAATACAAGGCTTTCTCAAGAATCAAGAAAGGTCTCAAGTACACAACCTTATCCTACACCTAAAGGGGCTGGAGAGAGAACAGCAAATAAAGCCTAAACCCAGCAGGAGAAGAGAAATAATAAAGATCAGAGCAGAAATCAATGAAATAGAAACCAAAAGAACAGTAGAACAGATCAACAAAACTAGGAGCTGGTTCTTTGAAAGAATTAACAAGATTGATAAACCCCTGGCCAGACTTATCAAAAAGAAAAGAGAAATGACCCAAATCAACAAAATCATGAATGAAAGAGGAGAGATCACAACCAACACCAAAGAAATACAAACAATTATAAGAACATATTATGAGCAACTCTATGCCAGCAAATTAGATAACCTGGAAGGATTGGATGCATTCCTAGAGATGTATCAACTACCAAAACTGAACCAGAAGAAATAGAGAACCTGAACAGACCTATAACCACTAAGGAAATTGAAGCAGTCATCAAAAATCTCCCAAAAAACAAAAGCCCAGGGCCAGATGGCTTCCCAGGGGAATTCTACCAAACATTTCAAGAAGAATTAATACCTATTCTTCTGAAACTGTCCCCAAAAATAGAAATGGAAAGAAAAGTTCCAAATTCGTTTTATGAGGCTACCATTCCCTTGATCTCAAAACCAGAGAAAGACCCCAACAAAAAGGAGAATTACAGACCAATATCCTTGATGAACATGGATGCAAAAATTCTCACCAAAATACTAGCCAATAGGATCCAACAGTACATTAAAAGGATTACTCACCACGACCAAGTGGGATTTATCACTGGGCTGCAAGTTGGTTCAACATCCGCAAATCAATCAACGTGATAGAATACATTAACAAAAGAAAGAACAAGAATCATATGATCCTCTCAATAGATGCAGAAAAAGCATTTGACAAAGTACAGCATCCTTTCTTGATCAAAGCTCTTCAGAGTATAGGCATAGAGGGTACATACCTCAATATCATAAAAGCCATCTATGAAAAACCTACAGCAAATATCATTCTCAATGGGGAAAAACTGAGAGCTTTCCCCCTAAGGTCAGGAATGCGGCAGGGATGTCCACTATCAGCACTGCTATCCAACATAGTATTGGAAGTCCTAGCCACAGCAATCAGACAACAAAAAGAAATCAAAGGTATCCAAATTGGCAAAGAAGAAGTCAAACTCTCACTCTTTGCAGATGATATGATACTTTATGTGGAAAACCCCAAAGACTCCACACCAAAACTGCTAGAACTCATACAGGAATTCAGTAAAGTGGCAGGATATAAAATCAATGCACAGAAGTCAGTGGCATTCCTATGCACCAACAACAAGACAGAAGAAAGAGAAATTAAGGAGTCGATCCCATTTACAATTGCACCCAAAACCATAAGGTACCTAGGAATAAATCTAACCAAAGAGACAAAGGATCTATACTCAGAAAACTATAAAATACTCATGAAAGAAATTGAGGAAGACACAAAGAAATGGAAAAACGTTCCATGCTCATGGATTGGAAGAACAAATATTGTGAAGATGTCAATGCTACCTAGAGCAATCTACACATTCAATGCAATCCCCATCAAAATACCATCCACTTTTTTCAAAGAAATGGAACAAATAATCCTAAAATTTGTATGGAACCAGAAAAGACCCCGAATAGCCAGAGGAACGTTGAAAAACAAAAGCAAAGCTGGCGTCATCACAATTCCGGACTTCCAGCTCTATTACAAAGCTGTCATCATCAAGACAGTATGGTACTGGCACAAAAACAGACACATAGATCAATGGAACAGAATAGAGAGCCCAGAAATGGACCCTCAACTCTATGGTCAACTAATCTTCAACAAAGCAGGAAAGAATGTCCAATGGAACAAAGACAGTCTCTTCAACAAATGGTGTTGGGAAAATTGGACAGCCACATGCAGAAGAATAAAACTGGACCATTTCCTTACACCACACACAAAAATAGACTCCAAATGGTTGAAAGACCTCAATGTGAGACAGGAGTCCATCAAAATCCTAAAGGAGAACACAGGCAGCAACCTCTTCAACCTCAGCCACAGCAACTTCTTCATAGAAACATCGCCAAAGGCAAGGAAAGCAAGGGCAAAAATGAACTATTGGGACTTCATCAAGATAAAAACCTTTTGCACAGCGAAGGAACAGTCAACAAAACCAAAAGACAACCAACAGAATGGGAGAAGATATTTGCAAATGACATATCAGATGAAGGGCTAGTATCCAAAATCTATAAAGAATTTATCAGACTCAACACCCAAAGAACAAAAAATCCAATCAAGAAATGGGCAGAAGACATGAACAGACATTTCTCCAAAGAAGACATCCAAATGGCCAACAGACACATGAAAAAGTGCTCAACATCACTTGGCATCAGGGAAATCTAAATCAAAACCTCAATGAGATACTACCTCACACCAGTCAGAATGGCTAAAATTAACAAGTCAGGAAATGACAGATGTTGGTGGGGATGCAGAGAAAGGGGAACCCTCCTACACTGTTGGTGGGAATGCAAGCTGGTGCAACCACTCTGGAAAACAGTATGGAGGTTCCTCAAAAAGTTGAAAATAGAGCTACCCTACGATCCAGCAATTGCACTACTGGGTATTTACCCCAAAGATACAAATGTAGGGATCCGAAGGGGTACGTGCACCCCGATGTTTATAGCAGCAATGTCCACAATAGCCAAACTGTGGAAAGAGCCAAGGTGACCGTCGACAGATGAATGGATAAAGAAGAGGTGGTATATATATATACAATGGAATATTATGCAGCCATCAAAAGGAATGAGATCTTGCCATTTGCAATGACAAGGATGGAACTGGAGGGTGTTATGCTGAGCGAAATAAGCCAAACAGAGAAAGACATGTATCATATGACCTCACTGATATGAGGAATTCTTAATCTCAGGAAACAAACTGAGGGTTGCTGGAGTGGGGGGTGGGGTGGGAGGGATGGGGTGACTGGGTGATGGACACTGGGGAGGGTATGTGCTATGGTGAGCGCTGTGAATTGTGCAAGACTGTTGAATCTCAGATCTGTACCTCTGAAACAAATAATGCAATATATGTTAAGAAAAAAAAAAGAGGAAGAAGAAGATAGCAGGAGGGGAAGAATGAAGGGGGGGAAATCGGAGGGGGAGACAAACCATGAGAGACGATGGACTCTGAAAAACAAACTGAGGGTTCTAGAGGGGCGGGGGTTGGGAGGATGGGTTAGCCTGGTGATGGGTATTAAGGAGGGCATGTTCTTCATGGAGCACTGGTTGTTATGCACAAACAATGAATCATGGAACACTACATCAAAAACTAATGATGTAATGTATGGTGATTAACATAACAGTAAAAAAATTAAAAAACTAAAAAAAAAAAAAAACTCAACCAATGAGGTAAAAGATTTGTACACTGCAAACTACACAACATTGCTGAAAAATTAATGAATATACAAATAAATAGAAATTCAGCCCATGTTCATCGGTTGGAAGACTTAATATTGTTTAAAGGTCTGTACTACCCAAATAAGTCTATAAATTTATTCAATCCCTATCAAAATCCCAATAAATTTTTTGCAAAAATAAAAATCCATCCTAAAACTCATGACATCTCAAGGGAAGGGACCCCAAATATCAAAAACAATCTTGAAAAAAGAATAAAATTTGAGTCCTCACTCTTCCTGATTTCAAAACATTACAGTTACAGTCATCAAAACAGTGTGGTAGTGGCATAATATCAGACCACTGAAATAGAAGAACCCAAAAATAAACCTTCATATATGGTCAATGACTTTCAGCAGGGCATCCAAGACTACACAATGGTACAAGGACAGTCTCTTCAATAAACGGTGCTATGAAATCTGGATATCTGCATGCAAAAGAACAATGATGGACCCTTACTTATACCATAGACAAAAATTAGTTAAGTCTAAATGTAAAGCTGAAACTGTAAAACTCTTAGAAGAAAACATAAGAAGAAAGTTTTATGACATTGAATTTGGCAGTGATTTCTTGGATACAACATCAAAAGCACTGGGAACAGAAGAAAAAAATAGATAAATTGGACTTCATTAAAATTAAAACATCAAAGGACTATATCAACAGAGTGAAATGGCAGCCTATGGAATAAGAGAAAATATTTGTAATCCATAGATCTGATGGGGGTTAGCATCCAGTATTATAAAGAACTCCTACAGCTCAACAACAACAAAATATCCAATTAAAAAATGGGAAGGGGCGCCTGGGTGGCTCAGCCATTAAGCGGCCGCCTTCAGCTCAGGTCACGATCCCAGGGTTCTGGGATCGAGCCCCACACTGGGCGCTCTGCTCCAGGAAGCCTGCTTCTCGCTCTCCCACTCTCCCTGCTTGTGTTCCCACTCTCCCTGCTTGTGTTCCCTCTCTTGCTGTGTCTATGTCAAATAAATAAATAAAATCTTAAAAAGAAATAAAATAAAATAATAAAAAATAAAAAATGGGAAAAGGAGACTTCCAGTGTCCAGTTCAACAACTACACAGCTGAACAGACTGAAAAATCAACAACTCTTCTTGGATCAGTAAGAGAGTTGAGGTCAAAAGGCAGATCACTGTCCCCAAAACTGGAGAGACAGGTGGGCAGATATAAGGAAACATGGCCAACTGCACCAGACACCCACATGTGAGAACCAATGTGAGAACTAGTGTGAGGGCAGGGGAAGTGTGGGGAGGAAACACTGAACTGTAATTGACAAATTTCTGGAGACTCAGCTTGGACAACTCTAGAGTTTAAAACAGCAAGGGAATCCCATCATAGAGGAGCTCCCTCACTTTTGTGAGTTTGACCTCCAGGAGAACCTCCAGGCTCTCATAGTATATATCAGAAGAAAATTCTTCCATGCTTCCAGCAAAGGGTGGAGGAATGGAACCATTCGAAATATGCCAGAATATTCTATTACTCTTAATAAGACCTGCACTCAGGAAAAATAGTAAACCAGAGCCTAACTTGCTGGAAGATTGGCAGAGCCAGGCCAGATAGTGTATCTCACTGAAAGACTCTGATGAGCACTGGGTGTTATAAGCAACTAATGAATCATTGAATACGACATCAAAAACTAATGATGTACTGTATGGTGACTAACATAACATAATAAAAAAAAAGTAGACAGCATGTAAGAAAAGAGGGGCATGTAAGCACAGAGATGTAAATCCTAACAAAGAATCAAAAAGAAAGGTTAGAGATTAAAAACACTGTAACAGAAATGAAGAATGCCTTTGATGGTTTCAGGGTAGACTAGACAGAGGTAGGCATCTCTGAGTTTGAAGATACATCAGTAGAAACCCCCAAAATTAAAAAGCAAAGAGAACAAATACTGAAAAGAACAGAATATCTAAGGACTGTGGGACAACTAAAAAGGCGTGACATGCACATAATGGGAATACCAGAAGGAAAAGAAAAAGGACGAGGAGAAATATTTGAAACAATAGTTCCCCAAATTAATGTCAGACACCAAACCATAGGTCCAAATAGCTCAAAGAACACCAATCAGGATAAATGTGAAAAATAAAAACTAAACTTAGGCATATCATTTTCAAATTATAGAAAGTCAAAGATAGCAAAAAGAATTCTGAAAGAAGCCAAACAAGGAGAGAAAAAAAAAAAAAAACTTACCTATATAGGAACAAAGATAAGAATTGCATGCAATTTCTCCTCAGAAACCATGCAGTCACTAAGAGAATGGAGTGAAATATCTAAATTGTTGAGAGGAAGAAAAAAACCCCACCAATCTAGAATTCTATACCCTGAGAAATTGCCCTTCAAAAACAAAGGAGAAATACACTTTTTCAGACAAACAAAAATTGAGGAAAGCTTTTGACAGTTTGCATGCTTTGCAAAAACATTAAAAGTTCTTCAGAGAGAAGGGAAATGATCCAAGTCAGAAACTCAAATCTACATAAAATAAGAAAGAATTTGTGAAGGTGAAATAAAAACTTGTTTTTCTTATCCTTGATTGATCTAAGATAAATTTTTCAAAATAATAGTAACAATTATATATTTGATTATATTTACTTATGTGTGCTTATACATAAGTCAAATGAATAAAGGCAATAATACAAGGATAGGAAGGAGAATTAGGATTAATTTGTTATTATCGGTATCTTCATTACCCGTGAAGTGATACAGTGTTATTTGAAAGTGGACTCGGATTGGTTGTAAATGTATATTGCAAACTCTATTATGGGTCTGTTCAGGTTTTCTATTTCTTCCTGTTTCAGTTTTGGTAGTTTATATGTTTCTAGGAATTTATCCATTTCTTCCTGATTGCCTAATTTGTTGGCATATAATTGCTCATATCATTCTCTTATAATTGTATAGAAATGCAACAGATTTCTTTACATTGATTTTGTGTCCTGTGACTTTGCTAAATTTGTGTTTCAGTTCTAGCAATATTTTGGTCACGTCTTTTGGGTTTTCTATATAGAGTATCATGTCATCTGCAAATAGTGAAAGTTTTACGTCTTCTTGGTCAATTTATTTCTTTTTGTTGTCTGACTGCTGTGTCTAGGACTTCTAGTACTATGTTAAATAACAGTGGTAAGAGTGGACATACCTGTCTGTTCCTGACCATAGAGAAAAGCTCTGTTTTTCCCCATTGAGTATATTAGCTGTATGTTTTTTGTGTATGGCCTTTATTATGTTGAGGTATGTTCCCCCTCAACTACTTTGTTGAGGGTTTTTATCATGAATGGATGTTTTACTTTGTCAAATGCTTTTTCTGCATCTATTGAAATGATCATATGGTTCTTATCCTTTCTTTTATTAATGTGGTATATCATGTTGATTGTTTGCAAATATTGAACCACCCTCTCAACCCAGGGTGCAAATAAATCCCACTTGATCATGGTAAATGATTCTTTTAATGTATTGTTGGATTCAGTTTGCTAGTATTTTATTGAGAATTTTTGCATCCCTGTTCATCAGGTATATTGGCCTATAGTTCTCTTTTCTAGTGGGATCTTTGTCTGGTTTTGGTATCAGGGTAATACTGGCCTCATAGAATGAATTTGGAAGCTTTTCTTCCTTTTCTACTTTTTTGAATAGTTTGAGAAGAATAGGTATTAACTCTTCTTTAAATAGAATTCACTGTGAAGCCATCTGGCCCTGGGCTTTTCTTTGTTTGGAGAATTTTTTTATTAGTGATTCAGTTATTTTGCCAGTCATCAGTCTGTTCAAGTTTTATATTTCTTCCTGTTTTAGTTTTGGTAGTTTATATGTTTCTAGGATTTTCTCCATTTCTTCCAGGTTATCCAACTTGTTGGCATATCATTTTTCATAATATTCTCTTCTAATTGTATTTCTATGGTGTTGGTTTTTATTTCTCTTCTCTCACTTGTAATTTTATTTATTTGGATCCTTTCTTTTTGATAAATCTGCTTAGGAGCTTATCAATTTTATTAATTTTTTTCAAAGAACTAGCTCTGGTTTCATTAATGTGCTCTGCTGTTTTTTTAGTTTCTATGTCATTTATTTCTCCTCTAATCTTTATTATTTACTTCCTTCTGCTGGTTTTAGGTTTGGTTTGTTGTTCTTTTTCTAGCTTCTTTAGGTATAAGGTTAAATTATTTATTTGGAATTTTTCTTGCTTCTTGAGGTAGGTAACACTATATACTTCCCTCTTAGGACCACTTTTGCTGCATCCCAAAGGTTTTGGACATTTGTGTTTTCATTTTCATTTGTTTTAATGTATTTTTTAATTTCTTCTTTGATTTTCTGGTTGACCCATTCACTGTTTAGTAGCATCTTGTTTAACCTCCATGTATTTGTGGTCTTTCCAAATTTTTTCATGTGGTTGACTTCAAGTTTAATAGCATTGTGGTCAGAAAAGATGCATTGGTATGATTTCAATCTTTTTGTATTTGTTGAGGTCTGATTTGTGATCCAGTATGTGATCTATTCTGGAGAATGTCCATGTGCCCTTGAAAAGAATGTGTGTTCTGCTGATGAAACCCACTTTAAATAAAAAGACACATATAGATGAAAAATTAAATGGATGGACCAAAATATACTATGCCAATGCTAATCAAAAGAAAGCAGAAGTGGTTATATTAATTTCAGACAGAGCAGACTTCAGAGCAAGGGAAGTTATCAAGGATAAAGAGAGGCATTACATAATGATAAAAGGGTCAATTTTCCAAGAAGGCAAACAATCCTTAATGTGTATGCACCTAACAACAGAGCGTCAAACTACATGAGGCAAAAACTGATAGAACTGCAAGGAGAAACAGATTAATCCACTATCATAGTTGAAGACTTCAACACTCCTGAATCAGGAATGGACAGATCCAGCAGGCAGAGATTCAGTAAAGACAGAGTTGAATTCAACAACACCATCAATCACCTGATATAACTTACATCTATAAACTACTACATCCCACAACAGCAGAAAATACATTTTTCTTTTATGTTTTTTTGTTTTGTTTTGTTTTTTACTTAAATTCAATTTAGTTAACATAAAGTGTATTGATAGTTTCAGGGGTAGAATTCAGTGATTCATCAGTTGCATATAACACCCAGTGCTCATTACATCAAGTGCCCTCCTTCATGTGCATCAGCCAAATACCCCATCCCCTCCCTTCCAGCAACCCTCTATTTGTTTCCTATAGTTAAGGGTCTCTTATGGTTTGTCTCCCTCTCTGTTTTTATCTTATTTTATTTTTCCTTCCCTTCCTCTATGCTCATGTTTTGTTTCTTAAATCCTACATATGAGTAAAATCATATGGTATTTGTCTTTCTGTGACTGACCTATTTCACTTAGCACAATACCCTCTAGTTCCATCCACATCGTTGCAAATGGCAAGATTTCATTCTTTTTGATGGCTGAGTAATATTCCATGGACATCTGGGCTCTTTCCAAATTTTGACTATTGTAAACATTGCTGTTATAAACATTGGGGTTCAGGTGCCCCTTCAAATCACTATATTTGTATCCTTTGGATAAATACCTAGTAGTGCAATTTGCAGGTCATAGGTTAGTTCTATTTTTTTTTTTAATTTTTTTTTTAAGATTTTATTTATTTATTTGAGAGAGAGAATGAGAGACAGAGAGCATGAGAGGGAAGAGGGTCAGAGGGAGAAGCAGACCCCCCGCTGAGCAGGGAGCCCAATGTGGGACTCGATCCTGGGACTCCAGGATCATGACCTGAGCCGAAGGCAGTCGCTCAACCAACTGAGCCACCCAGGTGCCCCGGTTAGTTCTATTTTTAACTTTTTGAGGAACCTCCATACTGTTTTCCAGAGTGGCTGCACCAGTTCGCATTCCCACCAACAGTGTAAGAAGGTTCCCCTTTCTCCGCATCCTCACTAACATCTGTAGCTTCCTGAGTTGTTCATTTTAGCCATTCTGACTGGTGTGAGGTGGTATCTCATTGTGGTTTTGATTTGTACTTCCCTGATGCCTTGATTTCTCTTTTTGCTGCTTCATCATTAGTGTACAGAAGTGCAACTGACTTCCGTGCATTGATTTTATATCTTGTGATTTTGCTGAATTCCTGTATCAGTTCTAGCAATTTTTTGGTGGAGTCTTTCAGGTTTTCTACAGAGTATCATGTCGTCTATAAAAAGTGAAAGTTTGATTTCTTCTTTGCCTATTTGGGTGCCTTTTATTTCTTTTTGTTGTCTGATTGCTGAGGCTAGGACTTTCAGTACTATGTTGAAAAACAGTGGTAAGAGTGGACATCCCTGTCATGTTCCTGACTTTAGGGGAAAAGCTGTTTTTCCCCATTGAGGATGATATTCTCTGTGGGTCTTTCATATATGACCTTTGTGATGTTGAGTTATGTTCCCTCTACCCCTACATTGTGGAGGGTTTTTATCAAGAAAGCAACCCAGTAATAAATCCCACTTGGTCGTGCTGAATAATACTTTTAATGTACTGTTGGATCCTATTAGCTAGTATCTTGGTGAGAATTTTTCCATCCGTGTTCATCAGGGATATTGGTCTGTAATTCAACTTTATAGTGGGATCTTTGGTTTTGAGATGTAGGTAATGCCAGCCTCATAGAATGAGTTTGGAAGTGTTCCTTCATTTCTCTTTTTTGGAACAGTTTCAGAAGAATGGGTATCAATTCTTCTTTAAATATTTGGTAGAATTCCCCTGGGAAGCCATCTGGCCCTGGACTCTTGTTTTTGGGGAGATTTTTGACTACTGATTCAATTTCTTTGTCGGTTATGGGTCTGTTCAGGTTTTCTATTTCTTCCTGTTTCAGTTTTGGTAGTTTATATGTGTCTAGGAATGCATCCATTTCTTCCAGATAGCCTAATTTATTGGCATATAATTGCTCATAATAGTCTCTTATAATTGTTTATGTTTCTTTAGTGTTGGCTGTGATCTCTCCTCTTTCATTCATGATTTTATTTATTTGGGTCCTTTCTCTTTTCTTTTTGATAAGTCTGCCTAGGGGGTTATCAATCTTTTTAATTCTTTCAAAGAACCAGCTCCCGGTTTCATTGAGCTGTTCTACTGGGTTTTTTTATTTCTGTATCATTGATTGCTGCTCTAATCTGTATTATTTGTCTTCTCCTGCTGGATTTAGGCTTTATTTGCTATTCTTTTTCTAGGTCCTTAAGGTGTAAGATTAAATTGTTTATTTGGGATTTTTTTGCTTCTTGAGGAAGGCCTGTATTGCTATATCCTTCCCTCTTAGGACCACCTTTGCTGCATTCCAAAGGTTTTGAACGGCTGTTTTCATTTTCATTTGCTTCCATGTATTTTTTTAATTCTTTAATTTCTTGGTTGACCCATTCATTCTTTAGTAGGATGTTTTTTAACCTCCATGTATTTGTGGTCCTTCTAAATTTCTTCTTGTGGTTGTCTTCACGTTTCATAGCACTGTGGTCTGAAAATATGCATGGTATTATCTCAATCTTTTTGTATTTGTTGAGTCCTGGTTTGTGACCCAATATGTGATCTATTCTGGAGAATGTTCAATGTGCACCCTAGAAGAATGTATTCTGCTGCTTTAGGATGAAATGCTCTGAATATATCAGCAAAGTCCATCTGGTCCAGTGTATCATTCAAAGCCTTTGTTTCCTTTTTGGTTTTCTGCTTAGATGATCTGTTCATTGCTGTGAGTGGGGTGCTAAAGTCCTCTACTATTACTGTATTATTATCAATGAGTTTCTTTAAGTTTGTTATTAATTGGTTTATATATTTGGCTGCTCCCAAGTTATAGGGCATATTTACAATTATTATATCTTCTTGTTGGATAGACCCCTTTATTATAATATAGTGTCCTTCTTTATCTCTTAGTACAGTCTTTGTTTAAATCTAGTTTGTTTGATATAAGGATGGCTACTCCAGGTTTTTTTGATGTCCATGAGTATGATAAATAGTTCTCGACCCCCTCACTTTCAATCTAGAGGTGTTTTGGGGTCTAAAAATGAGTTTCTCATAAGCAGCATATAAATGGGTCTTTTTTTTTAATCCATTCTAATACCCCATGTCTTTTGATTGGATCATTAATCCATTTACATTCAGAGTAATTATTGAAAGATATGAAGTTAGTGCCACTGTGTTACCTATAAAGTTGCTGTTCTTGTAGGCTGTCTCTGTTCCTTTGTGGTCTTTGTTACTTTTGGTCTCTCTTTCTGCTCAAAGGGTCCCATTATTATTTCTTGCAGGGCTGGCTTAGTGTTCAGAAATTCCTTTAGTTTTTGTTTGTCTTGGAAACTCTCTCTCTCCTATTCTGAATGACGGCCTTGCTGGATAAAGTATTCTTGGCTGCATATTTTTCCACTTAGCACATTGAATACATCATGCCCGTCCTTTCTGGCCTGCCAGGTCTCTGTGGACAGGTCTGCTGCCCTTATGTGTCTACCCTTATAGTTTAAGGACCTCTTATCTTGAGCTGCTTTCAGGATTTTCTCTTTATCTTTGTAATTTGCAAGCTTCACTATAATATGTTAAGTTGTTGACCTATTTTTGTTCATTTTGAGGTGAGTTCTCTGTGCCTCTTGGACTTGAATGCCTATTTCCTTCCCCAGATTAAGGAAGCTCTCAGCTATAATTTGTTCAAATAAACTTTCTGCCCCCTTTTCCCACTCTTCTTCTTCTGGGACTCCTATAATATGGATCTAAAATCAATAATCTAATTTCTGCATTAGGAATCTAGAAAAAGAACCAACTACATTCAAAGTAAGCATAAGAAAAGAAAAATAAGAGCCCAAAGCAATCCACAGATTCAATGCAATCCCTATCAAAATTCCAATGACATTTTTCACAAAATGGAAAAAACAATTCTAAAATTTTTACAAAATCACAAAAGACGCTGAATAGCCAAAGCAATCTTGAGAAAGAAGAACAAAGTTGGAGGCATCACACTTCCTGATTTCAAACTATAATACAAAGCTATTCTAGTCAAAATAGTATGGTACTGGCATAAAAGCAGACACATAGACCAATCGAACACAATGAGGAGTCCAGAAATAAGGCCATGCATATATGGTCATAATCTTTGACAAGGGTGTCAAGAATACACAATGGGGGTAGGATAATCTCTTCAATAAATGGTTCTGGGAAAACTGCATATCCACATGCAAAAGACTGAAATTGGACCTTTATATTACACCATACACAAAATGAATTAAAGATTTAAATGTAAGACCCAAAACAACTAGAAGAAAACAAGAGAAAAATCCTTGATGTTGGTCTTGGCAATGATTTCTTAGATATAGCAACAAAAATGTAGCCAACACAAGCAAACTCAAACAAGTGGAACTACATCAAACTAAAAACCCATCGTAAGCTAAGGAAATAATAAAATGAAAAGGCAACCTCATGCCATTCACAAAAATTAACCTGAAATGGATCGTAGACTAAATGTAAAAGTTAGCTCTAAAAGAAAACAGAAGATTTTGGAGTGGGCCAAAAATGTTTTTGATAGGACACAAAAATCAAAAATCATAAAAGAAAAAATTTGATAAATTGGATCTCATCAAAATTAAAAACTCCTCACTATTATGTAAAAATTAGATGCGTCTTCAAGTCCCACTCCTTCAGCTCTGTTCGATTACTTGAGGTTAACCTGCCCAGAAAGCTTCTGTCTCAGCCCTGGTCATTTAAGGTGAAACTTGAGGCTGACACATGCACTGTAACACATGGCAATACATTCTAAGCAAGTGTATAATGCACTACAAGAACTGCATTTAATGGATTGCTTTGAAAAGAACAAAGAATCTTTTTGGAATCTGTGGAGTTCTCCAGGCTTATATTTATTGTCCTAACAGTTGGACTTGTCTCCTGGAGAGTCTTTGAGGTCTTGTCCCACATCTTACAGCTGGAAAGAAGGAGGCAAAAGGAGACAAGAGTCAGGAAAGATGGACAAGAGGACAGGAGAGAAGGGCAAATAGGTACCACGCATCACCTGACAGACCAGAAGGGGATCCAAAGAGGGAAGAGGGTAAAGACAAAAACTAGTGTTCCCAAGACTGAGACCCCAGGCACATGGCTGAGAGATGGGGCTCTCCCTGTCCCATGCCAGAAGAGAATAACTAGCTTGCCCTGGTCCAGGGAGTGAACACCATGAGGGACTCTTTTCTGCCAAGAGTCAGGACTCCTTGTGGACTGTGGGAATGGGAACTGTCTGCCTTCTTCTCACAGTACTGGGCAAGTAAGACTCTGAAAGTCAAATTCAGCAAATACTAGGGCATTAAAATGGACATAGTCCTGCCCTCAGAGACAGTCAAGTGGAAAGACATATATAAACCCACCAAGATAAAATTACAAACCAGCATAAGCGCTACAGAGAAAAAGAAGATGTTTCTAATGTAGATTCACATTATCAGATGTTGCCAATACAGGGCCCCAGGAGGGACACAAGCCTACCCCAATCACCTACCTGCGATTCAGCTCTGTGTCCTCTCTCTGGCAGCCCCCTCAGCTGAGATTCAGGGCCAAGGCATGTCCTAGCTGCCATCACTAACTGGGAGCCGGTGGGGGAGACAAATGGATCCCTCCCACACAGCATGGCAAAATACTTACAGCAAGGGGTGCCTGGGTGGCTCAGGTGGTTAAGCATCTGCCTTCAGCTCAGGTCATGATCCCAGGGTCCTGGGATCGAGTCCCGCTCATCGGGCTCCCTGCTAGGCGGGGAGCCTGCTTCTCCCTCTGCTTCTCTCTCTCTCTCTCTGACTCTCATGAATAAATAAATAAAACATTAAAAAAAAATACTTACAGCAAAAGGGGCTTGGCTAGAGGAAGACTGGGGTCCAGGACATGTTATATAAATAAACAAATGGCCTTC
This sequence comes from Mirounga leonina, assembly GCF_011800145.1. NCBI lineage: Eukaryota > Metazoa > Chordata > Mammalia > Carnivora > Phocidae > Mirounga > Mirounga leonina. The sequence continues at coordinate 34,327,120 of NW_023270469.1, forward strand.
CCACTTCTCATCACCAAAAGAACATGTGAAAATAAAATCTTAAAAATTCACTTAGCAATAATAATAATAATAATTAAACTCCTGTTCTAAAAATATCATTAAGAAAATGAAAGGGCAAGCCACAGAGTGGGAGAAAATATTTACAATATATATATATTTGAAAAAGGACTTGCGTCTGGATAGATTTTTTTAAAGGGAAAAAACTCTTATAACTCTAAATAAGACAATACCCAATTTAAAAATGAGCAAAAAAAAAAAAAACGTGAACAGACACTTCACAGAAGATTTATATAAATGGCCAATAAGTACATGGAAAGATACCCAATATCACTGGTCATTAGAAAAGTGCAAATCAAAATCAAAATGAGGAGGTATCACTACATACCCAAGAGAATAGCTAATATTAAGAAGACTGACAATATCAAGCATTGGGATGGATGTAGAGCACCTGGAACTCTCAAAAATTGCCAGTGGGAATATAAAATGCCAAAATCACTTTGAAAAATCATTTGGCCTTTTCTTTTAAGGTTACTTATAGCAATATGACTCAGAAGTCACACCCATAGGTATCTACCTAAGAGAAATGAAAGTATAGGTCCACACAAAATCTTACACAAGGAATGTTCATGACAGCTTTATTCATCTTAGCCAAAAACTGGAAACAACCCAAATGTCCACCAACAGATAAATGAATGAACAAATTGGGGTATATACATACATATAAATGGAAACGAGTCAGAAAAAATAAATTAACACACATGACCTGGATAAATCTCAAAAACATTATGCTAAGAGAGAAAAGCCAGACATAAAAGAATACTTACTGCATGATTCTACTTGCAAGAAGCTCTAGAAATGTCGAATCTAATCTGTAGTGGCAGAAAGATCAGTGGGCACAAGGAAACATTTGGAGTAATGGAAGTGGTCTATATTTGAACGTGGTAACAATGTACACCTGGGTGTAAACATTTGTCCACACTCACGGAACTGCACATCAAAAAAATGGGTGCACTTCATTGTATGCATATTATACTTCAAAGAAGTTTAAAAAAAAAAAAAAATCCCAGGTCTGGTGACTTAAAACATGACACTGCTAAAATAAGCAAGTCAGGAGAATTTTCTCAGTGAGAAAATAGAGCTGAAAATTGCCTATTGCCTCCTGCTAGCTCCACCCTCTGTGGGCACCTTCTCCCAGTGAGACCCAGATTTATGTTCTTGAGCTGCCTACACAGAAAATGGCACTTCTGTACAATAGTCCTTAAAATATATAAAGGGAAATAGTATGTTGTAACAAGCCCTAGACTGAGGAATCAAAAGCCCCTCAGTGCTGCCCCTGACCAGCCAAGCAGCCTAGGTCAAGGAAGTAGCTTCAAATCGGTGACCCCTGGACTCCTTATCTGCAAACTTAGGGTAACCACCAAGAGCCCTGGTGGCTTTTGAGAGGGCAGCACACTGGGATGATGAGGCAGGAGCCACACCAAAGGGGATTTTGAAGGGAGTTTCTGAAGAATAAAACGCTTTTTGTTTCTGATGTTTCATCCAGCTTGACTGGAGTCCTTTTTTTTTTTAATTTTTTATTGTTATGTTAATCACCATACATTACATCATTAGTTTTAGATGTAGTGTTCCATGATTCATTGTTTGTGCATAACACCCAGTGCTCCATGCAGAATGTGCCTCCTCAATACCCACCACCAGGCTAACCCATCCTCCCACCCCCCTCCCCTCTAGAACCCTCAGTTTGTTTCTCAGAGTCCATAGTCTCTCATGGTTCATCTCCCCCTCCGATTTCCCCCCTTCATCCTTCCCCTCCTGCTATCTTCTTTTTTTTTTAACATATAATGTATTATTTGTTTCAGAGGTACAGGTCTGTGATTCATCAGTCTTACACAACTCACAGTGCTCACCATAGCACATACCCTCCCCAATGTCTATCACCAGCCACCCCATCCCTCCCATCCCACCCCCCACTCCAGCAACCCTCAGTTTGTTTCCTGAGATTAAGAATTCCTCATATCAGTGAGGTCATATGATACATTTGACTGGAGGCCTTAACGACAGGATATGGTTTGACTTAATCAAGAAAACAGGCATGTGAGCCCACTGACAGTTGTTAAGGGCTGAGCAGTTGTAAAAGATTGGCACTTTGTCCCCCTCCTGTATCTTCTCGCTTCTCCCATTTCCTCACCTGATCTTGACAAGATAGCTCTCTCCTGGACATCTGTGCTGCACTCAGAACAGGCAGGCCCCAAGGGCTGCCTTATTAAGTAGTGAGTCCATTCCTTTCCTCCAGCCCTGTTCCCTCTTTCCAGGATAATGTCAACAACTGTGTGATGTAATCCATGTTGGAGTCAGCAGTCTGCAGCACCTACAATCACATTGTATCAAATTATTTTAAAATTCAATGTCATTCCCAGAAGCAGGACTGTAGCACTTTGTGGGGGAGGGCACTTGCCAGGGGCCCACCTCCAAGCACCCTCATTCCAGAGTCCCTAGCCCAGCACCTCCCCGTACACCTTCGTTATTTTGCCAGAATATTTTTTTAAAGGTTTTATTTATTTATTTGAGAGAGTGAGAGCACTAGAGAGAGAGAGAGCAAGCATTAGTGGGGGGCAGAGGGAGAGGGAGAAGCAGGCTTCCTGCAGAGCAGGGAGCCCGATGTGGGGCTCGATTCCAGGACCCTAAGATCATGACCTGAGCCGAAGGCAGATGTTTAACAGACTGAGCCACCCAGGCACTCTTGCCAGAATATTTTGCTGTATTTACTTATTCCCCAACTAATTTTCTTTAAACCAACTTCAATTCAGTTTATTATTCTGTAACTTAGCCCATTCTAAATAATATCTGTGAAATCATGGGTGTGATGTGTTAATAATACATTTTTCTAATTTTAAAAATTACATATTTATAATTCATATATACATTTTTATATATTTATATATAATATAAATATTATATATATATATATATATAATTACATATCTATAGTCCACCCCACCAGGGTTCCACATATCTCACTTTGGGTAACACCTCCTAAAGGCACCACCATGATCCAAGCCTACACCTCAACATGGCAATAACACTCATCAATCCAGACCCCATTTTTTGGTTTTGGGTTTGTTTGGTTTTTGTTTTTCTTTTTTTTTAGGGCAAGAGAGTAAGAACAAGGGAGGGGAGGGGTAGAGGGAGAGGAAAAGAGAGAACTTTAAGCAGGCTCAGACCCAGCGCAGAGATTGACATGGGTCTGGATCTCACAACCCTGAGATCATGACTTGAACAGAAATCAAGAGCCAGACACTGAACCGACTGAGCCACCCAGGTGCCCCACAGACCCCATTTTTTAAATAAAGCTACAGCTGTATGCGCTCAGTTTGGATTGAGGTTACTGCTTGTAGGGGGCTATATTAGTTTCCTAGGGCTTCCATAACCAAGTACCACAGACTGGCAGGCTTAAACAACAGAAACTTATTTCTTCATAGTTCTGAGGCTGGAAGTCTGAGATCGAGGCGTCAGCAGGGTTAGCTTCTTCTGAGGCCTCTCTCCTAAACTTGTAGATTCTGCCTTGTTACTGTGTCCTTGTAAGGTCTTCCCTTTGTGTCTATCTGTGTCCTAATCTCCTCTTGTTATAAGAATACCAGTCATACTGGATTAGGGCCCACCCATATGACCTCGATTAACTTTTATTATCTCTTTATTAGTTTTTTTTAAGTTTTTATTTTAATTCCAATTAGTTAACACACTGTAATATCAGTTTCATCTTTACAATATAGTGATTCAATAATTCCATACATCACCCAGTGCTCATCATAACAAGTGCCCTCCTTCATCCCCATCACCTATTTCACCCATCCCCCCACCCCACCCCCTCTGGTAACCATCAGTTTGTTCTCTAGAGTTAAGAGTCTGTTTCTTGTTTTGCCTCTCTGTCTCTCATTTTTCCCCTTTGCTCATTTGTTTCTTAAATTCCAATATGAGTGAAATCGTATGGTATTTGTCTTTCTCTGACTTATTTCACTTAGCATTACACTCTCTAGCACCATCCATGTCATTGCAAATGACAAGATTTCATTCTTCTTTATGGCTGAATAATATTCCATTGTGTATATATACCACATCCTCTTTTTTTTTAAAGATTTATTTATTTATTTATTTCAGAGAGAATGAGAAAGAGCACATGAGAGGGGGGAGGGGCAGAGGGAGAAGCAGACTCCCTGCCGAGCAGGGAGCCCGATGTGGGACTCAATCCCAGGACTCCAGGATCATGACCTGAGCCAAAGGCAGTTGCTTAACCAACTGAGCCACCCAGGCGCCCACCACATCCTCTTTTTCCATTCATCAGTCAATGGACACATGGGCTACTTCCATAATTTAGCTATAGTAAATAATGGTGCTAGACACATAGGGGGACATGTATCCCTTTGAATCAGTATTTTTGTATTCTTTGGGTAAATATCCAGTAGTTCAATTGCTCGATCATAGGGAGTTCTATTTTTTTCTTCTGATTCCTTTTGTTTATTCTTTTTTTAAAAAATTTTATTGTTATGTTAATCACCATACATTACATCATTAGTTTTTGATGTAGTGTTCCATGATTCATTGTTTGTGCATAACACCCAGTGCTCCATGCAGAGCATGCCCTCTTTAATACCCATCACCAGGTTAACCCATCTTCCCACCCCCCTCCCCTCTAGAACCTTCAGTTTGTTTTTCAGAGTCCATCGTCTCTCATGGTTCTTCTCCCCCTCTGATTTCCCCCCCTTCATTCTTCCCCTCCTGGGAGTTCTATTTTTAACTTTTGAGGAAACTCCACATTGTTTTCCAGGGTGACTGCACCAGTTGCATTCCTACCAACAGTGCATGAGTGTTCCTTTTTCTCCACATGCTTGCCAACACCTGTTGTTTCTTGTGTTGTTGATTTTAGCTCTTCTGACAGGTGTAAGGTGGTATCTCATTGTGGTTTTGATTTGCCTTTCCCTGATGGTAAGTGATGTAACTTTTATTACCTCTTTAAAGGCCCAATCTCCAAATACAGTCACATTCTCAAGTACTGGGTGTTAGGACTTCAATGTATGAATTTGGAGGGACACAATTTATCCCATAACAGGGTTTATGCAGGATGGGCAAGAATGGTGACTTAGGGGAATGGCTGGGAGAATCAGATTGCAGGGGATTTCAAAGGGAAAGCTAAGCTTTGAAAATGAAATGAGGAACAAAAAAAGCAACAAGTGAAAAACAGGGCCCAAACAACAACAAAACAAATAAACAAACAACAACAACAAAAAAAAAACAGGTCCAAACATCTGAAGACATTATTCATGGCCAAGAAGTGTTTATATACCAAAAGACTGATGAGTTCCTAGAACATCCCAAATCGAGTCAAAACAACCCAAAAGTTGTTTAGTTACAACTGAAATTAGGAAGGCATAAACAACAGATCAGATGGTCCTTGTCCAAAGACAATGTGTGTAGGGTGTCTCAGGAGGTAAAGGAGGTAAGACAGAAACACATGTGTCTGTGTATCTCAGGCACTGTCCAGAAGCAAGGTGTAAGGTGTGAGGGTCGGGGCGGATGGTGGTGGAGTGGGTTGGTGACTTACCCAGGAACACCAGTATCTGGAGCGACCTTAGTGTAGAGCCAGATGCATCAGGACAGCCCAGCCTGATGTTGCTATTAGGATGACCCCGCTGACTGCCCCGCCTACAAAAGTCTGACACTGGTGGGGAAATGTGTCCATCAGTGAGCACAGGTCCAGTTAGCTTGATATGCAATGTTTTTCATGTTTTATCCATCAGTCTCCTATAAGCATGGTTAGCAGGGTAATTAGGACTACTCCCAAATATTCCAGTTCTCTCCTTCCAAGAACCTGCTAGAATTGCATTTCCCTACTCTTCTGAAATTAGGTGTATCAACTTGACTTGCTTTGGCCAATGAAAAGTGAATTAGTGAACCCTAATGTAAACTATAGACTCTGGGTAGTAATGATTTGTCAGTGTAGGTTCATCAATTGCAATAAATGTACCCCTCTGATGGGGGATGTTGATAATGGCAAAGGGTTGGCATGTGTAAAGGCACAGGTAGATGAGAAATCTATCTTCTACTCAATTTTGTGGCGAACCTAAAACTGCTCTAAAAAAATCTATTTTTTAAGATTTATTTATTTATTTGAGAGAGAGAGAGTGCGTGGGTGGGGAGGAGCAGAGGGAGAGAATCTTCAAGCAGGCTCCCTGCTGAGCATGGAGCCTGACACAAGGCTCAATCCCAGGACCCATGAGATCATGATCTGAACCAAAACCAAGAGTCAGACACTCAACCAACTGAGCCACACAGGTGCCCCTAAAGTCCATTTTTTTTTTTCAGTGAGTGGAAATAACATGGTCACCTCTAGGTAAAGAGTTTCAGAGGAAGTAAGGGATTTGCCTTGGTCCTCTTCCTTCCTCTGTAATTTTTAAGGTGGAGCCTGTATCAGCCTGTACTCCTCCAGGGACAATGATGAGCAGAAGCCCTCTGCCAAAGTACATTGAATGTGTAGCATAAGTGAGCATAAGCATAAGTCTCAGTGCTCACTGAGACTTGGGGATTATTGTTACTGTAGCAAAACCTAGCCCATGCTTACTGATATAGTTGTGTAAGGCAACACTGCTGAGTCTTCTCATCTCATTTCATGGAAAAGAAAAATAGAATTTCTGAACAACAAAGCTGAGAACCGAGCCTTGAGGCAAGGTAACCAGTCTTGAGTGGCTAACTAGCCTTTCTTCTCTTCAACTTGCAACCATTACTACTTGAGGTCTTTCATTTGGTTTAATGACAGCAGCTAACTATGGGAGAAAGTCTGTATCACCCCATACACACTGGCTGCCTGTGGGCCATAACCAACCTACAGACATATTCCTTCAGTTGTGCTTAAAATCCTTAATTAGTTAAAATAAGAAAATTTTACACAAAAATCCACCTTCCAGATTTCTGGGTGCTCAGAAGATATTTCAATCCTCTGTGCCTTTGCATCCTACTTCCTCTGTCTAGAATGCCTTCATCATCTCTACTGACCTCTGTGAAGGCCCAGCTCAAATACTACCTTCTAGGGCAGCAGATGTCAACCTTGACATCCATCATCCCTTCCTACAACTCTCTGCCTTTGAGTCAGAGATGATATGTACCCAAGTCCTGGCAAATGAGATGAAAGTGGAAATATGTTGTGGGCTTCCAGGAAGGCTGCCTGCAGGAAAATGTCTCCACCAGGAACTGGCATTCATTGACACCTTTGCTCTGCCCTCAGTCCAGCCTCTAGAACATGGAATGTGGCCTCTCTCACTTCCAAGTCCCTTCATGAATGCCACATCTAAGTGAGAACTTCTCTAACCATTCTCTTTAAAATATTGATTCCCTCTCCCTTCCAACACTCCTGACCACACTTTCTCTACCTTTTCCTTGCATGACACTTACTTTTGAATGTACTATCTAGTGTATAAAATTATATTATTTATTGCCTGCTCTTCCGTTAGACTATAAGCCTCACAAGGGCAGGGAGTTGTCTGTGATTTTTTTTTTTTTTCTGCTGTGTATCCCAAGCACCTAGAACAGGCCTGTGATAAACATGAATACATATCTTGAATGAGTAAATAACCCTCATCCATTTCATGCAATTTGAAACTCAGGCATTTTTAAAGGTTTGGCATTACCCCCACTTTCAGTTTACACCAAGTCCTGTAGACTGCACCTGTGTATCACCTCTCAGATGTGTCCATCCACCCTCTGCCCCCAAATACCACCTGCATGTGACTCTCCCTCACTTCCCTCTATGTATTACAACAGCACGCTAACCATCTTCCTGCTCCCAACTCTTCCCCTCCATCCTGCAGAGGACCTCCCACATCACTACCCTGCTTAAAACCTTTTTACGGCTCCATCGCCTCAAACTAAAGTGCAAACTCTACAACTGTCCACAGACCTACACAATCTGGCCCCAACTCCTACCATGCCTCCTTATCCTCTAATCCACCTCCAACATACCCCAGACCTAGAAAACTCCTCACTGTTGTCCAAAGAGCTCTCCTACACACCTTTATATCTTCCACCCCTTCTGCTGAAAATGCTCTTCCCTGCCTCTTTCACCAGGCTTGCTCTGGCTTATCCTTGGGAACTTGTGTACTACCTCTTCCAAGAAGCCTTCCCTAACTGCTCCTCAGGCTGAGCGAGCTACCCCTTCTTTGTGTTCACATATCACTCCATATTTATCCCCGTCAGCTTTCTGACTTCATCATGAGACCACATGTGCCTTGAGATGGAATTTTGTCTTATTCTATAACCCCAGTGTGAAGAACAGCACCATCACGTAGTAGGCACTCAGTAAATGAGAAGGGAAGGAAGGCAGGAAGAAAGGAATGAGGAAAGAAGAAAAGAAGGAAAGAAGGAAATCACTGGGTCATAAATGTGCAGCTGTCTTCTGAGCCCTTGAGTTCATGCCTGGCTGTGTAACCTGCTATGGCCCATGAAATGTGAGTGTCACTCACGTGCCACTACTTGACAGAAACTGAAGGGGCAGTCTGTGATCTCCAGGCTCTTTTCGCTGCCTGTTGAGATGGAGCCTCTGTCAGCCCGGGCCCTGAGGGACTAACGGGAGTGGAGCCTGGCTGACCTGAAGCATGCTTACAGCATTAATGAGAGTGACACTCTGTTCTTGCTGAGATGTTAGAGTTTATTACTAACCCAGCATAATTATGTCTGTTCTAACACAGCTGGTTTGAAGTATGGGGGGGGGGAATCACACATTTAAACCTTTTATTTCCCAAGAATATCGGACACCACCTTGCCTTTCCCACTGCCATGCAAATTTCAATCGAATTTTATGTTTCTCCACAGCTTCCTTCTGTCATTGCAAAGACACTATAAGATAAACTGCTCTGAGAGTATTATCCCCTCTCCTACAGACTCAGAAAAATTACAAAAATGACTTACCTAAGACTCCCTGGGTGGGAGAGAGGAGAGCTCATTCTAGCACCAGCTCCCTCTGACACCTGACTGAGTGCTCACTGCCTACTCCAGGAAATAAAATAAAATAGCCCCGGTCTAAATATAGTCTAAAATGTGGGGGCCTATGCCAGAAAGGGCTTCTTCTCTTGCTACCGAGGAAATATATCAAAACCAACAGAATGGTGGGCTCTGGAGCCAAGCTGCCCTGAGTTCCTTCCAGCTCCAGGCTTCAGTACCCAGAGTCCTTAAGCAAGTTGCTACATTTCTCCCAACCTCTGCTCCTGCAGCCCTGCAATATGGGGACAACAATCGTACCTACTGCATTCTCTCCTTGTGGGTTTTCCATAAATGAATCCATGATGGAGGCCTGGCATGGCGTCTAGCACATAACAAAATCTCAATACAACTTAGTTATGACTGTCCCTATTATCACAGATGGAAGTCACTCAGTCCTATCTTTACCAGCTGTACTCTGCATGGTAATGCCAGGCTCTTGCCACAGGGTGGCACTCTTGTCTCTGGTCACCCTTCCTTCCTGACTTACTAAAGCTCCGTTTCTCAAAATGCCAAGTTGGGCAAAGGTGGAAGGGGGACCCAGAAAAAAATAACAAAGTCTGGGCACTCCAACCAAAAAGATGTCTTCTCTATCACATCAAAAGTGAAAATACAACTTCATTCATTCACCTCTGCTGCCCCTTATAGCTGCGTCTCTCAGCCTGGCTGATCCCCAACCTTGAGAAGAGGCTAAAGGAGCTAGGAAAATTGTGTTGTCCGGCCCTGCCTCCACACGCCACCGTGGGGGGCAGTCAGAAGTTGCACCTGGGAATCTGATGGAAAAGGGTGATTGGAAGCCACTGCTGTAGAGCAGGTCTTTCTAGGATTTTGCAGCGCATGTAAATCACCTGGGCACCTTGCTAAAATACAGATTCTGATTCAGCTGGGCTGGGGTCGAGCCTGGGATTCTGCGTTTCTAACAAGTGCTCAGGTGATGCCCAGGCTGCTGATCCATGCACCATGATCTAAGTACCAAGAACCTGGAGGACCTGGCCCATTGCCTGGTGCATGGAAGCAGTAGACACTTTCTGAGTGCTGACCAGGCGTAAGCCCCTTCAGTATACTAATTCATTTCCCCCTCACAATAGCCCCATGCAATCAGTCCTATTGTCACTGTTTTACTGATGAGAAACAAAAACATTAAGTAACTGTTCCAAAATCATAACAGCTCATTCGTCGCAGAGCCAGGACTCACAATATACTTTTGCTAAATCCAATGTTACTGTTTTAGGTTGAATTAAAGTAAGCACCATCCAGCTTTCCTCCCTAACTTTCCAGGACAAAGAGGAAAGATCCCTGAAGCAGCATAACGGAGCGGTGAAGAGGGCAGGTTCTGGAGCCAAATTACCCAGATTCACAATCTCAGTTCTGCCTCGTAGGAGCTGTGTGACTTTGATGGGTGGTTTGACCTCTCTGTGCCTCATTTTCTTCATCACAAAAGTGGAATAACAATAGCACCTACTTCAGGGAGTTGTTAGGAGGATTAAGTGAGGTAACTGAATACGGTGCTCGGTAGGCACCTGGTAGATGGTAAGTACTCAGCATTGCCTGCACCCAGATCATACTTCCAAGGCTGTGAGAACTGCAGGGACAAATGAGTCCCCACTTTGGGCTTTAAGGAACTCACAGTGTTAGGGGCACCTGGGTGGCTCAGTCAGTTAAGCATCTGCCTTTGGCTCAGGTCATGATCCCAGGGTCCTGGGATGGAGCCCCATGTCAGGCTCCCCGCTCAGTGGGGAGTCTGCTTCTTCCTCTCCCTCTGCCTGCCACTCCCCCTGCTTGCTCTCTCTCTCTCTCTCTCTCTCTGTGAAATAAATAAATAAAATCTTAAACAAAAAAAAGTGGAACTCACAGTTTAATGAAGGAGAGGGAGAGAAAGTCCATGGGGGGCAATCATCACCATCCAGTACAGCAAGAGGCAGCCCTCCAGCACCCCCCACACTCACGACTTACATTTATTCACCTGTATGCACCTCCCCCCCACAAAAAAAGCTTAATGTCTTGACTGATGCCACCCACCACCCCACCCAACAAGCCCAGAGAGGGCATGAGATGGGGGCTGTGAACCTGCTGGGCCCTCTGTTCCAAAAGCCTCTCCTAGTGTGAGCTGACCACAACGTGGGTGACTGCAGTGTGTAGACACTTGATTTGTACCCCAAGGCCCGGAAACACACCTCTACTACTTCACATGGCACTGTGATCCATTCCAGTGCTAGAGGAAAAACAGCATGGGGTTTACTGAGAGAAGGTGGCCAGTCTTGAACGTGCGCCTGTCTATTTTAAAGGGTGAGTCTAAATAACACATTTCACTTTGCAGTCACAGTTTAAACCCTGGGTAAGTTGAGCTGGCTCCTTTGGGTGGTAGTTAACAATGTGTCTTCATGAGACTGGAAACAATCTCAACACCCATCAGCTGGGGAGTGGTGAAAGAAATTATAGTCCCTGTACAATAGCAGCTTAAAAAAGGAATAAGGTAGGGGTGCCTGGGTGGCTCAGATGGTTAAGCATCCGCCTTCGGCGCAGGTCATGATCCCAGGGACCTGGGATCGAGCCCCACATCAGGCTCCCTGCTCAGTGCAGAGCCTGCTTCTCCCTCTCCCGCTGCCATTCCCTCCACTTGTACTCTCTGGCTCTGTCCATCTCTCTGTCAAATAAATAAATAAAATCTTTAAAAAAAAAAAAAAGGAATGAGATATAGCATTATTTACAATAACCAAGGTGTGGAAACAACCTAAGTGTCCATCAATGGATGAATGGATAAGGAAGACATGGTATATATATACAATGGAATACTATTCAGACACACACATACACAAAAAATCTTTCTGTTTGCAACATGGATGGACTGTGAGGGCATTATGCTAAGTGAAAGAAGTCTGATACAGAGAGACAAATACCATATGATCTCACTGATATGTGGAACCAAACCAAACCAAACCAAAACAAACAACAACAAAAACCAAGCCCATAGGTATAGAGAACAGATTGGTGGCTGGGGAGTTGGGGGGCAAAATGAGTGAAGGAAGTCAAAAGGTATAAACTTCTAGCAATAAAATAAGTAAGTCCTGGAAATGTGACATACAGCATGATGACTATACTTAATGATACTGTATTGCATATTTGAAAGTTGCTAAGAGAGGAGATCTTAAAAGTTCCCATCACAAGAAAAAACATTTCTATAACTATGTACAGTGGCAGATGTTAACTAGACTTATCACGGTGACCATTTCACAATATATATAAACATCAGATCATTATGTTGTACACCTGAAACTAATATAATGCTTTATGTCAATTATACCTCAATTAAAAATAAATAAGTATAAATGAATTTTTAAAGGATGAGGGGTTCTCGATGTTCTGATGTAGAACGATCTCCAAGTTATTAGTGTCCCCAGACAATAATAAGATGATGATTGGTATGGATAGTTTGCTATTCTTTGTGCAAAAAGAGCAGGGGTTGGGGGAGGATTACCTGTATTGTGTGTATTTTTAAAAGCTGAAAGATCCATATAAAACTAATAGTGATGGTTTCCCATGGTGAGACAGACAAGGGACACTGAATGCCTTTTTTTTTACTTGTAAAAAAAAAAAACCAAAGAACATAAAATTCACCATCTTTACCATTTCCAAGTGTACAGTAGTGTTAACTGTATTCACATTATTGCATGATGGTACTGAATACATTTTAATATTTTTTTAATTTTGGAACCACATAATTGTATTGCTTGTATTTTAAAAGTTAACTTTAAAATCATCATGCCCAGATAATAGGAATAAAGAGAATCATTGTTCTGGAAAAAGAAAAAAGAACATGCGCTTTGAAATCAAAATGAACTGAACTCAAATCTTTTGTCCCTTCCATTGCTGGTCTTGGGCAAGTCAAGTAAATTCTTTAAGCCTTAGTCTCTCCCTCCTTTAAAATGAACCAAAAAAAATGGTGAGCATCCCCCTATGGTGATGTGATGATGAGCATTAAGTGAGAATTCTCAGAAAGCACCAAGTGCAGTACATAGCCCAAAGTAAGCTTTCAGTTCACAGTGATTTTTTTTTATGACATCCAGAAGAAGCTGGACAAAGGAGTGCCTTTTAAGCCTGCACAAGTGCTTTGTTACCTCTGGAGGACCAGAATCACCCAGGGTGCCTGTTAGAAATATACATGCCCAGGGCCCCACCCCAAGCCCCCCATCCCCCCACCACTCCCCACTCCCCCCAGACACTCTTCTTTCAACATAACCGTCCCTTTAATTCAGATAGACCAAAGCTAGAGAACAACTAAGGTGAAAAGCTTCTGTGCCCCTGGACCGCACCTCCTGGCCTCCAACTGAAAACTCCAGTGGACTTTGAGAATCTTTGCTCATAGTTGCACTAGGCAGAGGAGCCCGGTGCTGGGGAGGTGGCATCCCTGTTAGACTGGCACGCAAATGTTGCATTCTGACCACAGAGGAGTTCCAGCCCCATCACTGAGACTGCTAAGAAAGAGAGCTTTGCGGAGCAATTTCCCCACATGTGGGAGTCGAGGATGTCCTCTGTGCACTGACACCTTGCATCACCTTCCTCTCCACTTAAAGTAAAAACAGAATGAAAAGTCCCGAATAAATTAATTCATCATCCATTTATTGAACCTCTGATGCAGCTCCCTAGCTGCTCTCTCCACACCCAGGGCTGCGGTGGGAAGCAGACCCAGTCCCTTTCGTTGCCTGGAGGTGCTTTTTGTAAGCCTTTATTCATGTCGGAGAAAAGCATGGCTAAATTGGCCTGTTGCTGCTTGCCCATTCCTTCTGGTTCCCTCTGAGGCCCTTCCATCCATGGGAGGCTTTTCTGCCAATCACACAGATCCATTTACCTTGCCTCCCCATTCGGCCTTGCCACCTGTTCCCAAAAGAGATGCCTCCCCAATTTCCCCAGGGGATTCTCCCGCGCGCTCCCAGCAAAGGAAGGCTTGAAACCAAGCCCACTCCGCCACTGTCGGAAGCTGCACTGGCGCCGCTGGGACAGCAGGTGGCGCCCCGGACGGACTTCGGTGGCCGAGACCGGGAGCCGGTGAGAAACAAGTTTTCTTAGAGCAGAGGTGTCTGGGGCGCGGACCGGCGCAGTAAATATTTGATAAGGGAGCGAGTGTGCGCGTGAAACGTGAAATCGTTTCCCGTGACACTCTGTACCCTGGTCTAAGCTCCAACGCTAGCAGGAGGGGGAAGGAATGAGAATGTGTCAGCTGGAAGGGCCGCAACCTCGTCATTGCAGAAATGGGGAACTCAGCCCACAGCAGGGGAGGCTCACCCAGGCACCCACGGAAAAGGGGCAGAGCCAAGACAGCCCTTGGACCCTCAGACGTGGGTCTTCCAAAAGATCTGCCACTATTAGCACATGCCCTTGCATAAGGGACAGGGGACAGGGTCCCAAAGCACCAACTACCATGAGTATTTCCCACACTTGAGTCCTTTATGTTCCCTTTCGTGATTCTGGCCATTTCCACACACCACCCGAGTTATTATTCCATTAATACATTTTCTTTAATCGACTCACGCTTTAAAGTTAAATATAATTATAAGGGAAATACTTACTTCATTGCTACAACTGGAAGTTCAGTATTTCTTGCCAAAAACAGGACTGTAAAAAATAAATATATAACAATTACAATTTCTTCGAAGTCTGGCTGTTTACCAATGAAACTCATCTGCCATTCCATCAGTGGTGTTTTCCACCCTTTAGTAAAAACTGGGCTTCTAGGACTACCTCTCACTGTAATTCCAAATGAGGTGAAGAGGTGGTCATGGGGAGCCAGAGAGAGAGGCAGCCACATTGTTGACGCCGTTGTGAACAAAGGGAACCCTGACATATTCCATGTCCTTCCTGCAGTACACACAAACTTCCGAAAACTACAAGTTGTTTTTTAGTCTGGAAAGCTGGAAGGGAAGGGTGGAGACCTGGCTTCCTGTGAGCCTGCCCCACCCTGGAGCTCTTAGGGAATGCATAAAGTAGCATCTCAGGATGAGGAGGTCCTTAGAGGTCACCCAGCCAGGCTCCTGTAGCTGGGCTGATCTCCTCTCCCTCCCCTTGGGGGGCAGGGGTCTTCTGGCCACTACACCAGCACAGTGCCTGCTGCCAGGGCAGCAGGAAAGATGCCTGTGACCTGCGGATGGGGATGGAGAAAGACAAGGCCCTCCTCTAGACAAGGTGAACCTGGCTCTTAAAGAGGTTTGTCCATTCTGGATTGGGTTGTAGGGAAAGACAGTCATGGGTGTGGGTAATTCACTTCCCCTCTCTGAATCTTGGTTTTCTCATCTATACGGTAAAGAGGGTGGACTGGACAGGGGCCTTAAGTTAGGGCCAGCCCCAAGCACCTCTCCAGCCTGCAACTAGGGGCTGTCAGGAGGAGATGCCCCCTGGCCAACTCTGTCTTCCAGAGCATTCAGGAGTTTTATAACAGGACTTCCAGACCTGTCTTCCACATCTCCAGAGCACAAACAAGAGACTGGTCAAGTAGGAGAAAGACCTTCCAGCTATCCGTGTCTTGCAGTCCTGGAATAAGGAAAACTCATTTGTGCCTTCTTGTCCTAGAGATCTTCAGGTCAGCAAGACCCAAGTATTGGCCCTGGGCAGTCACTGAACTAGCCTGGTACATGCCTGGGTGCAGGAGAGCTGGAGGGGAACCAAGGCGTGCCTGCCCCCTTCTGGTTCTTCCATACTGCAGACCTGTGGTGCCGGTTTGGGCTCTGCCCCTTCCTCTCCTTCCTAGGGGTATGGACCTCAGACAAGTTACTTGACCTCCCTAAGTCTCAGTTTCCTCATCTTTAAAATGGGCATAACACCTACTTCATAGAGTTGTTTGTGGGGGTGGACAAATGAGATCATTCATGTAGAGTCAGCCAATCAATAATTTGTGGAACATGTACTGTTCTGAGTGCTGGGTGCATAACCCAGTTCCTTGTGTTGCATCAAGCATGCAAGGGGCATTTGGAAAACCAATGTATAGATAGACACATATACATATGTTTAGATAGCATGTCTTCCATGCCATAGCAATTCCATCCAATTCCTTCCTCATTTGTGGTCTCTGCATCTTTTACCTGCCCCTCACTACTTGATTTCTGTCCCTCGTGGTGGTGACAGCATTCTATCTTTCATTATGAAGACATTACTTTCCTTCTCTTGCTCTTCTGGGAAGATAAGCAAAGACCACCTTCATCACTGTCACCCCTCCTCCCACCCCCACTGGTGACTTCAGAATATCCTGTACATTATGGGCACTCATATGAACTTTGTCTAAAATTCCACTGCCCAGGTAGCTCAGACCAAAGGTCTCACAAAGTGGTTATCTTTGTTTGGCCACATTATCCTAGAGGTATCTGTATCCACCCAGGTGTTAGACCAGATTGCAATACATGCAGCTGAGCACCTGGAGTCTCACACCTAGAGTGGTGGCCTCACCCAAGTATAGGAACACTACGGCCCCTCCACTCTGACTCCAACACAGTTCCACAAACAGGAAACTTGATGACAAGACTGCTGAAGCCCTCGCAGCTCTGCAATTTGCAGAATCTATTGATCAAGGAGTGTCGATCATCTTCTAATGTCTTCCCATCACATGTAAAATAAAGTCCAACACTTTCCCAGGCCCACAAGGCCCCCATGCTCTGGCTGTTGCCCACGTCTCAACCTCAACCTCTTCTCCTCCTCTCCATGCTCACTCAGCTCCAGGCACATGGGCCTCCTTGCTGCTCTGCAAACACACTAACCACTCTCTGCCTAGAAGCTCTTCTCCAGATATCCCCAGGGCTCCCCGACTCCACTCAGATGTCAGCTCCTCAGAGAGGCTTTTCTTATCTGGCCCATCTAAAGGGTTGCAAATGCATCTTATCCATTTCAGAATCCCCATCACTGTTGGGGCACCCTTTTTCTTTATTCTTCATGTTTCCTGTGAAGGAGACCAGCCAGACCATCTCTCTTGGCCTATCTCCCTCCCTGTCACTCCCTCCTCTCTATGGGAAGATTGAGTTGTCTGATTGATGAGTTTGGGAGAAGACACTGAGCATGGCCAGCTCAGCCCTCTTCTCTTGGGGAGTCAGCCTATCTGCAGAGAGCACACTCTTGTCTGCTCTCTGACTCACAGAAAGGGGCTCCCCACGTGCCCAGAGGATAGGAAAGAAGAGAAGCCTGGAGGGTGACCAGCTGTGCCTGTCCCTGGACTCTGTCTAGTTCATGAGTAGGGCAATAACTAGCCACAACCTCCATTCAACATCATAGTTAATAAGTTTCAGTATCTGTCTGGCTTCTATGTTGCCTGTCAGTTGGTTATGAATTTAAATGTTTCTTTATCTAGTGCTGCATAACAGATCACCCAAAACTCAATAGCTGAATTAACAATTTACTATTTCATGTAAGTCTGTGGGTTGACTAGATGGTTCTTTTGTTTCACAGGTTGTCCGTCAGCTGGAATGCTGAACCAGCTGGAAGTCCAAAATAGCCCTTCACGTGACTGGTACTTGGTTATTGGCCACTAGCTGGGAGCTCATCTGGGGGCTATCAGCTGGGAAAATGAGGACCTTGGCCCTCCTCCACATAGTTGTTTGGGCTTCCTCTTGGCATGGTAACTAGGTTCCAATCAGGACTGTTCCACAAGCAAGCATTCCATAAGGAAGGAAGTAGAAGCTAACAGTCTTCTTAAGAATTGGTCTTGAATATCCTGGAATATCATTTCTACAGATGTTATTGGTCAATTCAGTCACAGAGCAGCCCAGATTCCTGATATAAAGAGCAGTATGACCACACAGGGAGGAAAAGCATTGTTGAGGGCCATCTCTGGAGACTAGCTACCACAGATGGGGGATAGAATATTGAGCCCTCTAAATTCCCACAGCCACTTCCCGGCATTATACCATTCATTCATTCATTCATTCATTCATTGTCTCTTCCCTTCTAGTGAGTTCATGAAAGCAGATACTTTGCTTTGTTCATTGCTGTTTTCAGGACAGTGTCTGGCACATAGTAGGTATTCTCTAACTATTTGTTGAATGAATAAATGAATTATAGAACCAGTCATTCAATTGCCCTAGTCAGCCACAGGAAGCTGAACAGGCCAGCACATTTTCTCAGAAGTGAGACTTAAGCTGGGCCTTAAAGACAGGCGGGCCTAGCAAGAACATGTTCTGTAGGTAAGCTGATGAGAAGCAGTGATGGGTAATGGGCGGCCAGTTGCCAGATCACTTACTTGGTGGCCACACACCTGACCAGGACCCTCTTAACCCATGTTGTTCCATACTCAGTCTATACAGGACAGCATATCAGAGGGAACTCAGAGAGCTTTCATTAGATTTGGTGTGTGTGTGTGTGTGTGTGTGTGTGTGTGTGTGTGTGTGTCCCATAGAGAAAATGCAGAAGAGAGAAGGAGACAGAATTCCGACTGGCTCAGTCCCAGGGACAGGGCTTTCTCTGCACTGCTGTGTAGATCAGCGGTTCTTAATAGGGATGGGGACATTATACACTATCTGGAGATGTTTTTGTTGTTGTCACAACGGGGCTAGAAGGATGCTACCGGCATCTGCTGAGGGAGGCCAGGGTTGCTGCCCACCATCCTGTAATTCACAGGATGGGCTGCCACAACCAAGAATTATCTGGCCCAAAATGTCAATTGTGCCATTGTTGAGAAACCCTGCTGTAAAGGGTGATAGGAAAATACGGTGGATTCAGGGCATCTTGGAGCTGGTAGGTTGCAGGCAGTCATGGAGTAACACTTGGCCCAGAAACTGTATTCCCACCTGAGACGACTGAGATTTATAAATGACTCTCCATGCTGTAGGAGGTTAGCAGTTTGAATTAATGTCAGAGGAGTTCCAGTAACATGGGTAATAACAACACAGAGGAATTGTAAAGGGAAAGAAACGTAAGACTGAAGCCGCAGGAGCACCAGGGCTTTTCTGCAGCTAAGGAGAAACAAGCCCCCTGTACTTTACTGTTGAGGTTTTACTACCAAAATACCTCTCAGATTCCTCCTCTCGGCCTCCACTCCAACTTCCCTGATCCAAACCACCACCATCCGTCTCCTGGACCAATACCCCCTAAATTCTACTCCCAGGTCCACTCTGGCCCTCCACGCTTCCTCTCCCAGGGAAGAGAGGGGGATCTCAGAGCACACACTGAATGGTGCCCTTGCTGCTTAAAACCCAGGAAGGCTTCCCAGTGTACTTAAAACACAGAATCTGTAACTGGCCCACCAGGTTGGTTCTGGAGGATCCAGCCTCATCCTACCTGTGGGTGTCCCGCTACCTCAGCACTCTCTAGCCATAAAGGGCTACATGCTGCCCTGCTTTCCATTCCTGAAATAATTCAAGCTCATTCCAGCCTCAGGTGACAGCCCCTATGGAGCTGATGGTCTGATGACATCTGGAGATGGACATGAATCAATCATATCACACAAGCATATGTAAGACTGATCCCAGTGATATGAGCAAGAGGGCCACAGTGTCCCCAAGAGCCTGTGACAAGGCAATTTGATTCATCAGAAAAGCCAATGAATGAATTCTTTTTTTTTTTTAAAGATTGTATTTATTTATTTATCTCCACAAGCAGAGGGAGCAACAGAAGGAGAGAGAGAAGCAGGCTCTCCGCTGAGCAGAGACCCTGGGTTCATGACCTGAGCTGAAGGCAGACACTTAACCAACTGAGCCACCCAGGCACCCCCAGTGATTGAATTCTTAAACAAGTGGATCTTGAGCTGAAATCTGATGGAGAAGCAGGCATCAACGAAGTAAAAAGAAAACAGGAAGAAAAAAACCAGCCTGTGCAAATGCCCTGAGGCAGTGTAAGTTAGGCTAGGTGGAGAGAGAAGTACAGGAGGAATAAGCAGGTGACAGTTCTTGCAAAAGCTGAAACCTACAGTAAGGAGTTTGGATTTTATTCTGAGCATAAGGGAAAGCCCTTGAGGGGTCTTAAGAGATTGACTGATGAAATTTGCCATTTGAGAACATACTCTGGCTACAGCATCGATATTTGTAAATAATTTCTCCCAACCAGATGGCAGTTGTAGCTCTTCAAATTTGGAGAGAGGGCAGGAAGAATGTGGGAGGTGGACCCCACAGTTGTCAAAGCGAGAAACGATAGTGGCTTGGATTAGTGACAAAGGAGATGAGAAAAACTGAACAGTTTGTAAATATATTAAAACGTGTGTGGCTAAAACACAATTGTATTCCTATTTTCTACTCTAAAGCCGTAGATGTCATTATACAAAAAGAAAAAAAAAAAAAAGAACCCAGGAGGACTCACCACCCTAGAGACTGGGGCTGGAGGGCATGTTGAGTCAGGGTTTATCAGATTGGTTGGTTGTGCCAAGCAATGTTACTTGTGCAAATCTGTCTATTTTTGACAGCATTCCAAGGCAAGTAGGGCCCAAGGGTTAGGAGGTCAGTCATGAGAACATATTATCTCCCCTTGTTTACTTTTGCCCAAGGCCAGAAAAGGGGGTTGGGTGCAGATGAAGGCTTTTCGTCATTAAGGCATAGCATACATGAGCGCTCCAGCACAGAGGGCCTGGATTCAAATTCCTATTCCTATCACTTGACTTCCCAGCTCTGTGAAACATTTCCAAACCTCTCTATGCCTCTCTTTCCCCACCTTGAAAATAGGAATGATAATAACAGCAACCACTGTTGGCATTTTAGAAGACCAATAAACACTTTCTGCCCCTCCTGCTTTCAGAACTGAGACCAAAAGCAAGTGTCAGACAGCTGGAGGTCAAATGGTCATCTTCAGGGCGCCTGGGTGGCTCAGTTGGTTAAGCGACTGCCTTCGGCTCAGGTCATGATCCCGGAGTCCTGGGATCGAGTCCCACATCGGGCTCCCAGCTCAGCAGGGAGCCTGCTTCTCCCTCTGACCCTATCCCCTCTCATGCTGTTTCTCTCTCTCTCTCTCTCAAATAAATAAATAAATAAAATCTTTAAAAAAAAAAAAAAGGTCATCTTCATTACTGACAAAGCTGGACTGGAGGATGTGACTGAAGTGACCCAGTGAACAACTGCAGACAGCACACAATAACATACCTTCTCTGGGGGAGGATGGTCCAACTTAGTCTTCTCAGAAAGCCACTGGTCTGCTGGATCAGGTAAGTCTTCCTCCTGCCCTGGGGAAAAATGAGGGAGGGGTAGATGGAAGCTAGGATGTATTCCTCCATACTTGGCCCTGCTAGGGAATAAAGTAGGAATCCACCCCCCACCTCCATGAAAATATGAGAAGGGGAAATAAGTGATTCCCTCAACACTGTTTCATGGGGCTCTTATGGATATTAGAGAAAAAAATAGGTAAAGGGTTTGAAATATAGACTCCATAACAGTCTCATCCTTGGCATCAACTGTCCTGGGCTGGTGACACTAGCCAAGATAGGCAAGGCTGGTCAACTGAGGAAAGTTGTGGTTCAGAAATTGCAGGAATCAAGGGAGTTTCTTAAAAAGGGGATTTCTCTTTCTCCCTCTCTCCTAGTTCCCTACACTCAGGAAACCTTGAGAGTTCCCTAGAGGGAAATGCTGACCAGATATGAACTGACAAGTCTTTTAAATAGGGGAAAAACCCCAACAGCTGTATGTCTGGTGATACACGAATCTAGTGACTTATGAACACAGTATAATGGCCCAGCTTTCTTTTATGGGTGTGTGTGTATGCACTACTTTTGTTGGTATAGGGCGGGTTTTTGTTGGGGGACAGGAAGGAGCTGTTGTGTGTTTTTCAAGGCAGCCTCTCCTCACCCCTTACAATTAAGCAATTAAGAATCACTGGCCAGGAAGTCAACTGGGAGCAAACAGGAAAGCCCTGGGGAAAGCCTTGGCCAATCACTGAACAATAGCAATTCCTTTTAAGGTGAGTGCAGCAAGAAGACAGGAAATAACATGTGTTGAGTCTAGCTCTGAGTGCAATCTATCAACAAGGCCATACTCACCACCTGCCTTGTCTCAGCCAATCTCAGGTCACCTACCTGATAGTTGTGTAGACACCAAGGGAAAAGCCCAGGGGAACAGGAAGTTGTTGGTCTGTGAGCCTAATGGTTCTCTTCCCTGTGTTGAGTCATCTCTCATTGGGGCACCAGGGAACCACACCTGCCTAAATTTCTGAGGCAAATGGAAAACCCCAGCAGCCAGGATCCCTAAGAGGTTTTACCTTGGGTAATCCCTCTTACCAAGACCATTCACCTTTGGCATTTCCAACTGTAACATCTTTAGATCCCCTTCTTTTTCCTTAAGGGGAAATCTACACAGATGGAGGGGGCTCCCAGGGCCACAAGTTCAACATGGTTGTATAATCCATACAAAGTTTTTCCATGAAAAAAGAACCTTAAATGCATTGCTAATTTAGCAATAGTAGTAGCTAATACTTAGTGATCATTTACTGTGTCCAGGTACTGCAGTAATTTTCACAATAGCAGGTACTATTGTTGCCCACATTTCACAGATGAGGAATTAAGACATAGAGAAGTTAAGTAATATTCCCACGATCCTTATCTATCTATCTACTATATCCACATTTAGCCCAGAGAAAGGAAACCAACATTTATCTCCCACAATATCTTGTTATGGACTCACAGAATGGAAGATCTGGAAAAGCCTTTAAAGATAACTGAGTAAACCCATGATTTTATAGATGAGAAAACAGAGCTGGAGAGGGGTTAGGGTGTATTTATTCAAGTCCCACAATAAAACGAATGCACCCCTAATCCCCCACTTTTTGTACCTCTTTATAACATATCCCGCTTCTTCCCTCCGGAAGAAATCACTCTCTTTAATTTTTTAATCATTTCTTTGCTCTTCAATTCTCCATATTTATTATTCCCATTTTCTTCTCTTCTTGTTACCATTTTTACCAAAAGAGCAATAGGAAAGAAAAGAGGGAAGGGAATGGAAAGGAAGAAGATGGGTAGGTAGAGAGAAAGAAGAGAGGGTGAGAGGGAAGGAGGGAAGGAGGGAGGGAGGAATGAAGGAAATCTGCCTAGCAATTACTGAGAAGCTGGAAGGGAGGAAGAGAGGGTGGAAGGGAGGAAGAGAGGGTGGAAGGGAGGGAGGGAGGAAGGAAGGAAAGGAGGGAGGAAGGTGGGAAGGGAGAGAGGAAGGGAGAGAGGGAGACCATCTGCCTATCAGTTACTCAGAAGCTAGAAAACTTCAATTGCTAGAGCCCTAGTTTGGGCTTCAAGATGTCTCAAGACAAGCCACATCCCTTGTGACATTGGGTCAGTCCCGTCCACTGATTCAGAGCCTCAATTTCCCCATCTGTAAAACCAGAGATTCACCATCCATCAGGTCACCCAAAAGCGTTCTGCCCTCACCAAAGAAGGCCAACCGGGCCCCTCTCCGTAGCCGTCGCCTTGCCCTCAACAAACATGGCCACTGCGCGTGACGTCGAGTTCCGTCGCCTCCGCCCTCCCTCCTTCCCTGGGGGGCGGCGAGCATCAATGACGGCGGCAGGCTGGGCGCATGCGCGGCGGCGGGGCCCTGCCCGCGGCGGCGGCGGCGGCGGCGAAGGGGCGGAGGGGTTCTCTTCCCGCAGTTGCCAAGCTGCGGCGGCCGTGCAGGGATGGTGTAGCTGGGCCTGCGGGCAGGCGGCGGGGCGCGGGCGGGGGCGAGGCGGCCGCGACGGCCGACGCCGCCTGACGGGCTCGGGTGTAGCGGCAGCACGCTGAGGGGGCGTCGCCGCCGCCGGCCCCCGGCGCCGCCGCGGGAGGCCGCGCCCGCCATGGCGGCCCGGGCGGTGCTGGACGAGTTCACGGCGCCCGCGGAGAAGGCGGCGCTGCTGGAGCGGAGCCGCGGCCGCATCGAGGGCCTGTTCGGCGTGAGCCTGGCGGTGCTCGGCGCGCTCGGGGCTGAAGAACCGCTGCCCGCGCGCATCTGGCTGCAGCTCCGCGGGGCGCAGGAGGCGGTGCACAGCGCCAAGGTGAGTCCCGTCGCCGCCCCCGCGCGCCCGCCTTCCGCGGCCCGGCCCCCGCGGCCTCGGCTCAGCCGGGCTGCCTGGCGCCCCCACCCCTTTCCTGCCTGCCCTTCGTACGGGGACGCAGCGAAGCGCCGTGGGTAAGAGCGCAGCCTTCAGAGTCCACGGACCTGCGTTCCCAGCTTTTCGAGCCATGTGACCTTGGGCTAGCGGTTCAGTCCTGGGGCGCCTCAGTTTCCCCATTTGTAAAGTGGCGCTGACGAAAGGATCTCCCTCGGAGGGCTGTCGCGAGGAGTGGAGTAGGTGCTGTTGTAAAGCGCAGAGCTCAGTGGCTGGCGTGGAGTGAGCACGCTGCGAATGCTGCCTGTTGTCTTTTCCCTCCCGGCCCTGGAATGGTGCGCAGGGCCTGGTATCAGGGCCCACAGCCTCCTTGTCCACCACATCAGCCACCTTTCTCTTCCCAGGCCTCCAGTACAGTGGTTCTGAACCTTTTTGGGATTTCAGTCCCTTTTGAGAGTCTGACAAAACCATTCTAGTAGTAAAATACACAGAATATCAAGAAGAGATAGGATGTTTAATAATAGTGTTAAAAAGAGCATTATTTCTTGTATTGATGTTATGTTCAACTAACATTTAATGGTTATAGCACATCAGACGTTATGCTGAACACTTAAGGATTATCTGTTGCAGCTCTTAAAAAATCCACTGAGGTAGATTTTATTATCTTCCTCTCTCTAAATTAACAGCTGGGGAAACTGAAACTCTGCAAGTGGTGACTCACCTTCTCTCAAAATCAGCATTTCAGGCTCATACCTACGCAACACCTTCAACTATTCCCCTTCCTTCCCAAGCCAAGAAACTAACAAAGCACATCCCCCCCTTTCCCAGGTGGCCAAGTTTCTCCAGGTTTTCCCATCTAGTACGTGGGGGAACCAGGATTCAGATTTAGGGCCCTTGTTCTTGATACCTGTCTCCCAAATGATGAGCCCTCTGGCTGGGAAGAAAATGCTCCTTTTTTGGCATCCCACTTGAGAAATTTCACAGTGTACTTGGAGAATTAGATATGCTGTAATTCCTGACTCCCTTAGATAAAAAAGCCTGGGTGCTTTTTGTTTTAATATCTTCAGAAGAGATAGGACACTTAACTGTGATTCTTCTCCACAGCATAATTTATTTTTTTTATTTTTTATTATTTTTTTAAGATTTTATTTATTTATTTGAGAGAGAATGAGAGACAGAGAGCACGAGAGGGAAGAGGGTCAGAGGGAGAAGCAGACTCCCTGCCGAGCAGGGAGCCCGATGTGGGACTCGATCCCAGGACTCCAGGACATGACCTGAGCCGAAGGCAGTCGCTTAACCAACTGAGCCACCCAGGCGCCCTCCACAGCATAATTTAAAACATTGAAGATGTTGAATCAGGTTTGCTTTCCTGTGCTTAATCTTTACCCTAACTTTTAATTTTCCCCCTAACTTTTAATTTTCTAAGTGTTTTTTTTATTTTAATTTTTTAGGGTAGGCTCCATGCCCAAAGTGGGTCTTGAACTCAAGACCCTGAAATCAAGAGCCACACATTCTATGGACTGAGCCAGCCAAGCACCCCCTAACTTTTAATTTTTAGCTTCCTGGGCCCCTCATTCTTTTCTCCCTAGCGACCGAATTTCTTCCCACTCCCCAGAGCTAAAAGGTTTGACATGACTAAGTCCTGTTAATGCTTCTGAAAATCTCTTAGATGCACTCATTCCTCTCCTTTCCATTGCCTCTGCTGCAATTAAGACCTTCATTCTTGGTATGTGCCCCTCCCTTAGTTCATTGCCCTCACTCCGTTCCTCCCTCTTTCCCTCCCTCCCTAGTACAACTTGCATTTAACTGATCCTCCCACAGAAAATCATTTTCCTGCCCTGGGACCTCCGAGGACCTCCTGTTGCCTATCTCATTCACTCTAAACTCCTCTAGAGATTTACAAAGCATTTACTAGTCCAGTCCCACCTTATTTTCCCATTCTCTGTCATAGCAACTCTCAAGCTTAAACCTCTCCTGTTGTCTGACTAGTCTCACTGCTTTTACTTGTGCTTCACCCGCTCCTAGTTCAGCTTTACTCAAGACTCATCCCAAGTGTGGAAAGTGCTTCTTTTGCTCTACAGAAAAACCTGGCATATTCCGCCAGACCGTCCCAACTCCTGTTCTCTTGCTTGTCCTGCCACGCAGTTTAGCATAAGCTATTTGGTAAAGGTGTGTCTTAACAATATCTTGGTAGTAAGTGTCACTTGCCCATATATCTTTGTGATGTGTTACTCATAATCCAGTCCTCCCACTTGTAAGAAATCCTGTTTCTTTTTCCTTGAGACTCATGGGTAAGCATTGAATGCCATAGTTGTTCATTGGTTTTGGAGTTTGTTTTACATTGTTTTGAGGAAGAAAAAAACATTAACTTAAAAATTAAGAACAGGAAAGCAAACTTCAACATCTACAGTATTTTAAGTTAAGTTGTGGAGGAGGAGAAAGTTTGGGGGAAGGAAAATTTAGAGTAAATAAGAATTGTTTAAACTAGCTGGTAGGTAGAGTCCTGATTAAGATAAGATACAGGCAACTGTTTTTTGGGTCCCTTCGGATGGTTTACTTTGTTTTCCTGCTCTTTCACGGCATTTAGCTAATGCTAGAGTAGAGGAGAATGTGGAGATTTAGTTTGTTAGGGCTCCATTGGCTAGAGAGAATGGGGCCTACAGGTAGAAAGTGATAATGTCCTAGGTTTACAACAAAGACACGCTCTAGAAAAGTGGCCACTTTTGTCAAAGGGGAAATGTGTTGGGGGAGACAGCACTTGAGCCGGGCTTTGAAGAGCCAATAATATTCCCAGGTGGAGGTAGTTGTGAGCAAAGGCTTGAAGTCCAAAAACACACAGAATATCTTGGTAGGAAGTGTCAGAGCCTTGAGGGACCCAAATGCCAGGTTAAGCCATTGGGCCTTATTCAATAAGTAGTCAGTGAGGATTTTTGAGAGAAGAAGGACTTGTCTTCTCTTTAGTTGGAAGGCAGGAAGACCCAACTGTGGAAAAGACATGTTCCAACCTGGACATGGGTAGGTGACAGTTTTCACTGGGATTTGGCAACTGAGTGGATGTAGGGATTGAGGGAGAGGTTTTAAACCTTGGTGTCAGGAAGGATGGTGGGTATGTTGTTTGACCTGTTGGTGGGGCCAGGTAGCCAACATTTAAAGAAAATTTATGTCAGGAAGTTCACTAATGGTTGCCTCTGGACCTCAGGTAATCCACAGCCTAGTAGGGGAGACAAACTTGGAAACAAATAGTACAGTTTGATACATGTTAACAATTGATATATGTGCAAGGTGTTTACAGTAATACAGGAGAAAAAGGTTGTTCTGCCTAACTGGGTGTTAAAGGATGAACAAGAGTTTTCCAGAGGGAAGAGCATGTGTAAAGTCACAGGGATATGAAATAGTGCTAGTTTATCACTGATTTCTCAAATCTAGCAGTAGATTGGTGGAAAGGGGCCAAGTCGCAGGTACTTGGGGCCTGCAGAAGAACATGGATTTTACCAAGCAGGCAGGTAGTAGAGAGTCACGGAAGTGTTGTGAGAACAGGAGTGCTGCCATCAGATTTACATTTCTAAGAAATATCTCCATTGTCAGTGTTTATACGTCTAGGCTTGTTTTTCTCAGTGTGGTCCATTGCTGGTTTGTGTTGATGTAAGGGTAGAAATTGGGGGTGTTTAGTGACTTTTATGGCAATGTGACATTGCCACGAGGGCTGGAGAGGCGATGTCTCAAAGAGCAGAAAACCAGTGGAGAACTTTGTACGTGGGGGCCCAGAAGGAGGGGGTTGAAGTCAGGGGTGGCCGAAGTTGTGGAATCAAAGGAGGTTGAGGACTGGATTTCAGAGAGGAAGTGTAGGTACTGACTTGATGCTGCCTCATTCATAGAGAGATCAAAGATGCAATGCCTGGGTGGGGTCCTTGGAGTCAGACAGTGGTGGGGAGGGGTGAGGCTGAAAAGATCTCAGCCCTGGGAGCAAGAAGTTAGAACTCTTCCTTTAGCTCTGGGAGCCACAAATTCCATGCTCCATGGGTCCACGTAGAGAGACTGCATGTGGCAGCAGCTGGTTGGTAGGGAGGACCTGGTGAATAAGGTGCTCATGCTTTGTGGGAAAAGGTAACTGCCAATGCTTAGTATTAGCCAGTTGCATAGTAGGGGCCCAGTGATGTCTCATCTCATTATCTGAGAAAAGCCAGGGGTTTGGATTTCATAATGTTAAATCTATTTTGTTTTTTAAGAGGCAACTGATTTATGTTTTAAAAACCATGCATGCTGTGAATGATATCTCAATAAAATTTGCATTAATGTATTCTTTTAAAAGTGTATATGTTAAAAGCAAAAAGCAACCATGCATGCTAAACCAAACATGTCAGAGGACCAGGTTCAGCTTTTTAGGACCTCTTCTTTAGATATAAGAGACAGGATGAGTGATGATATGCTACCCCCTCTCCCATTTGGTGAAGAGGGCAGTTGAACACCTTCATGGCCTGTAGTACTGTCTCAATAAAGTAAGATACCAGTTCATGCCTAGAGAGGGAGGGTGGGAGCTTGAAGATGGTGGAGTGTTAGGGTGGATACAGTGGAACTTGGAAGTGCATTGGAAGAGAACAAAAAGGGATTGGAACTGAAGTAAGGACCAGGGAAAGTTAAATGGCTGAATTTACACTATCACTTGATCCAGAAGTTCTTCAGTAGGTGATGATTTCCCCCACTCCGGGTATTGTGAAGGCAACACACCAAGGACTAAAGGAATCCAAGGTGTAATTGAACAAGGCAGAATGGGGCCCAGGCAATGCTTCTGAGTAGTCAGCATTATTTGGGTTAGAACAATCCAAAAATACATAAGAACCTTCTACTTTTAGTGAACTGACAGCCAGAGAGGTTCAGACTGGAGAGGAGAAGGCAGAAAGGGGCATAATGAACTGTGAGAACAAAGGAAGGAATAAGACCTTAGACCCTGTCCCCTCCTAGACTCATGGAATCATATAGATAGGGCAAGTTCAGTGAGTATTGGAGAATTGTGGAAGTTGTAGTTAGGGAGGAATTTCAGAGATTGGAATCTTGGATATGGAGAAATTCTGAGAACCAAGGAGTGGTGCCTCAGTGGTCTGGGTATGAATGGAAGTATTCCCTTCAACTTAAGAGAATTGAGAAAATAGAGGGGATTAAAGTGTGAGGCATCTGGAGATAACAGTGCTGAGGTCAACAAGGTCCATAGTAGTGAATTGGGTGCTAACGTTAGTTTAGTTGATCCCAGAGCCTGTCCTGGAGGGTAACAAAACAGGAGGGAGTAATGGGAAACAAATGGCATGACTACTTGTACAGTTTTTCCATGAACCTTTAGGTTGCTAACCACAATTGCCTATCAGTTGGTGTTTTAGGCGTTACCTCATAACAGTGAGTAGCCACCATGAGCCATAGCCGGAACACCAGTCTGGAGGACTTAAAAGAATAATTTGGAGGACTGGGAAGCCTTGGTGGCTCAATTGGTTAAGCTTCTGCCTTCAGCTCAGGTCATGATTCCAGGGTCCTGGGATCAAGTTCTGCATTGGGCTCCCTGCTCAGTGGGGAGTCTGCTTCTCCCTCTCCCACTCCCCCTGCTTGTGCACTCTCTCGCTCTCTCTCTGACAAGTAAATAAATACAATCTTTAAAAAAAAAAAAAAGGATTTGGAGGACTGATAAATCTTAAACACTGAAATTATAGTACACCCAAGAAACTATGCTAAGGTAGACTAAACATCTGATCCATTTTAATTTGTAAGGAAGAGAAAAAGAGAGGGAGAAAGAAGGTTGAAGAGTTGGCAGTTGTCCTTAGGGTTTTTACTTACATGTGTGTAGTATAAGAGAGGAGAAAGATAAGGATTAAAAAAAAAAAAATGGAATTCGAGTAGAAGTGGCCCATTACTGCATTGACTTCAGAAGGTTAAAATGGACACTGTATTGTTTCATTTCCTTTTCTGTTAGGAGAGCTTGGTACCTGGTTTCATGAATGAATTCTTGAACAGTAGATTTGTTCATGGAGGAAATAATTTGTAGATGTAATACTGGGTAGTGACATGGAGTTTTTGTTTTGATTTTACCAGAAAGGTGGTGGTGGGTGGCCTCTTTCATTTCCTAGAATGATTTTTTTTTTTAACTCACGATAGTTGTGGAAATCATCTTCTTAAGAAATGGTGGTTTGTTCAGTTTCTTTTTATGGTTAATATTTTGGGGTTATACCAGAATGTTGAAATAAGGGATACTCACACCGGTTATACTGGGGTCAAAGTGATTGCTCATGACCGTAGTTTCCTCTTCCCTGTTTACCAGCTAGTATTGTAGGGTTTTAATTAAATCAAGGACAACATCTTGTTCTGTGTTGGCTTTTTACTAAATTAATGTAACGGTATTAAGTTAGAAGTCTTGCATTTCAAAGCCAAAATTATGGGGGAGGGGAATACTTAGAGTAATTAATTAAAGAACTGTTTTTTTTAGTAAGTTATGTCAAATGGAAACAACATAGGAAACTTTTTGTTTAATTTTTTTTTTTTTAAGATTTTTTTTATTTATTTGAGACAGAGAATGAGAGAGAGAGAGCACATGAGAGGGGGGAGGGTCAGAGGCAGAAGCAGGCTCCCTGCCGAGCAGGGAGCCCGATGCGGGACTCGATCCAGGGACTCCAGGATCATGACCTGAGCCGAAGGCAGTCGCTTAACCAACTGAGCCACCCAGGCGCCTGGAAACTTTTTGTTTAAAGAAACAGAATTATTTGTTATTTTAAGAGGTTCCCTTTGACTTGGAGAAGGTTTTTTGTTCAGTTTAGTGCTGAGAGAATTAGTAATTTACATTAGTTGATGAGTAAAGAGCCACATAATAAATATTTTAGATTTTGTGGACTATACAAGGTGTCTGTCTCATACTCTGTTTTTGTTTTTGCTTTTTTACAACCTTTTTGAAGGTAAAAACAATTCTTATCCTGGGGGCTGTACAAAAATAGTCCAGAGATATCCAGTATGTAGCCACTACCACGTGGCTATTTAAATTAGAGTTCAGTGAAATACTTACTTTCTCAGTTGCATGTCAGGTGCTCCATGGCCACGTGTGACTAGTGTGTACCAGTGTGGGGCAGTGCAGTTAGAGAACGTTTGTGCTGTTTTGTCCAGAAGTTCTGTCAGACAGTGCACCCCTAGATAGGAAATAATCCTTGGTTGGGCCTCCTAGACAGTTCTCTGGCATGACATTGAAAGGACATGCAGCCATTCTTTTACCTTACTTCCTGAGTTTCTGTAATTTTTGTTGTGTCTCCTGTAATCATAAATAACTTCCAAGGACGACTCTTGATCATAGAACACATGCATATAGACTAGCTGCATTGTATTTGGAATATGGCAGGAGATATTAGCAATTAGTAAACCTGGAGAATTATCCTCTATGAAAATTTCACAGGGAACCTTCTGTTGCATTTTTAATAGCCAGGTGGTTTTCATTTTTAATTGCCTTTTATGGCTCTTTTATTCTAAAGCTAGGAAACAGACCTCCAAAAAAATCAAGAAAATCATCTTTCCATATTTCACCTATAGTATCTATACATTTGCATGACTTCTTCTCTTAAGGTTCCCAAAATATGCTAACATTTCTGGCCTGTCAGGAAGTGACTTTCTTTATACTATATGTAAGGCTGGGACCCTGTATGCCACAGAGCAGTTACCAGAGCAGTTCCCTGAGCACTGGTTCCATACATGAACTACAGTCCTTGTTTTGTAATAGTGATGCTGCCATATCTGATCCAGCGGGATTCGTAAATAAGCATTCTAGTTATGGCCTGGGTTGCACATTGAATTTGTCTAATTTTATCCTAGTTAAAGTGAGGACAGATTGTCACTGATCCCTACGCAAATAACCACATTGCCATGAAAAAGTAGAAGAAACCAGACTTCCTTTTTGATTTGACACAACTTAATAGTGTTACACTACTTAAGAAATATGGAGTACCCGGAAATAAGTCACCTAGTTTTAGCATCCTTCTTGTTAGAAGGTAAAAGACAAATCTTTGTGACTGATTGCTGGGGACCTTTGGGAAACCCCAAGGATAATTTAGGAGTTAATGCTTTCAGAGCTGTATACTGCATAGCACTAATGTGGATGAACCTCAAAGATAAGCCGAGTGAAAGAAGACTTTTATAAGACTGTATATTGTATGATTCTATATATGTGAAATACTGGATAGGGCAAAAAATTGTGTAATTATGGTGAAAAAATCAGAATAATTAGAGCAGAACAACTGGAAAAGGACATTAAGCATAGACTGAGTATTAGCAGTACTAGGGAATCACTGTTCATTTTGTTGGGTGCCGTAATGACATTGTGGTTTTATTAGAAAGCCTGTATGTGTATGTGTTTAAATTGCACTTGGTGTCTGACTCATTTGGAAATTAATGATGTATCTAAAGAGGACCTTCGTTAACCATTTACTGTTAGTCCAAAGTTTTAAAGTTAACAAGGATATTGAAAATTATGCTTATGCTGACAGCTGAATAGTATATAATTTCTTATATTACGAAAGTTGTCAGTGTTATAATTCAATTTAGTTGAACATATAAGCTTGTATTTTTCCTAATTATAAATGTGAGTAATCATGAGTAATATTAGCTTATCTGATTGGCAAGCCAGCAAAGTTTAGAAAGTTCAGATGTGTCTTCTTCATTTAAAAAAAAAAAGTCTTATTTTTAAAAAAAATATATGCATGCATTGTATTCTACACTGATGAAATCAGGAAAGGGATATCTGTTTTTAAATTAGCATTAAAATTATCAAATCAAACTGTCCTAAGGATTATTTTCATTACATGAATTAGGATTCTTAAATAAAAATTCTTTTGAAGTGTCAGTTTCTATGAATTTGTGAGATTTTTTTCTTTGGGTCCTTAAAAGGCTAACGTAAGTATTAGATGTTTATTTATTTTCTAGGAATTCTAGGTATATAGATTTATGTAAAAGCTTGTTATTCTCTATAAACCAATTAGAACAGCAGTTCTTTAAGAAACTTTCTAATTTAGGGGCGCCTGGGTGGCTCAGTCGTTAAGCGTCTGCCTTCAGCTCAGGTCATGATCCCGGGGTCCTGGGATTGAGCCCCGCATCGGGCTCCCTGCTCAGCAGGAAGCCTGCTTCTCCCTCTCCCGCTCCCCCTGCTTGTGTTCCCTCTCTCGCTGTGTCTCTCTCTCTCTCTCTCTGTCAAATAAATAAATAAATAAATAATCTTTTAAAAAAAAAAAAGTTTCTAATTTATTAATACCCCTGGAGGTAGGAATATATTTCATACTCACACCATGAGAAATAAATTTTTTTTTAAAGATTTTATTTATTTATTTGACAGAGAGAGACATAGTGAGGGAGATAGCACAAGCAGGGGGAGTGGGAGAGGGAGAAGCAGGCTTCCCAAGGAGCAGGGAGCCCAATGCGGGGCTCCATCCCAGGACCCTGGGATCATAACCTGAGCCGAAGGCAGACGCTTAACGACTGAGCTACCCAGCTGCCCCACACCATGAGAAATAAAGGCTTTTCCTCATTTTATGGATAAAAACATGCAGAGAGCTTTGAGTTCTGGTTCCACAGTCTTAGCCATACGTCAGAAGTAATCAAAAAACACAAAACTGGTCCAGATTTCAAAAAGGCTGTTCTTTCAGTGGTTCTGAGACATGTTCTTACACAAACAGAAAAGACGAAAACCAGATTTTCTTGTAGTCTGTCATCCAGTAGAAAATAGATTCATCCTCCACTGACAGATCCCTTGGTCAGACTGTAAAATCAGATTACTGTAGTCTAGGTTCGTGTGTACCAAGGGTGTAGTTGGGGCTGACCTGGTAGTATGTAACCAATGGTGCAGGTGCAGAAAGGGACATGTGGCCAAGAACTCTAAAACGAAAACAAAATCAAAAGAAGGAAAAAACAAGGAAATAGCACCAGTAAAATTCTCTTCCTGCTTGGGATTCACTCTGGGACCCAAAATGAGACATGGTTGGGCTTATACAACCCATGCAGTCCTCTTTGTGGGCCACTCAGTTTAATAGCTCCAAGCAGGTGAGTCCACTTGGACATCTCCATGAGTCCTATAAACTGCCAAAGTGTAAGTTAAAAAAAAAAAAAACCAAAAAACTGTAAACGTGACTTTCAGACAGATAACTCATGAATGAGGGAACCAGCAGTAATGTAAACTGGTTCAGAGAGCATTTGAGGATCTGAGTATTTACACTAAAAGAATGGTGGAGTAAAATTGCTTGATGAGATACAGATTGCTTTATACCTCTCAGAGCAGTAAAAAATGGAGATACTGGCATCTCTGCTGGACAAAAAAATCTACATTTTAATACGTAGCATCCCGGTTTAGGCCCAAATGAGTAATGAATGTTATGTCAGACAGGTAAATTTCCCAGAGAATTAAATACTCTGTGGGTGGGCCAAAGAGAATGCTCCATTATGATCGAAAGGCTATCCTTTTGCCTTATTTTGGAGTATTTAAAACTTTCTTAACGTTATACAAACTATTAAAATGGGACCCCTCCCCCCACCTCATTTTGGTCATCTTGGCCATTTTCTCTTTTACAGGATATCCCACATCATTGATACTAGGCTGGATGTTGGCTTGTGTTCTCAAACTTACTGATTCCTTTCTTTTTTTTTTTTAAGATTTTATTTATTTATTTGACAGAAACAGAGTTAGCGAGAGCAGGAACACAAGCAGTGGGAGTGGGAGAGGGAGAGCAGGCTTCCTGCCGAGCAGGGAGCCCGATGTGGGGCTTGATCCCAGGACCCTGGGATCATGACCTGAGCAGAAGGCAGAAGCTTAACAACTGAGCCACCCAGGCGCCCCTCAAAGTTACTAGTTTCTTTTTGAATGCATATTTGTTCAACATTCATTGATTAGTTCAGGGTTTCTCAACAATGGCACTATTGACATTTTGGTTAGAGAGTATTTTGTTGTGGGGGTTGTATTGTGCTTTCTAGGATGTTTAGCAGCATCCCTGACCTCTACCCCTGAGATGTCAGGAGCACCCCATCTGGGTGACAATCAGAAATGTCTCCTGACACTGCCAGTGCCCCCAGGAAGAGCAAAATCATCCCTGGTTGAGAACCACGGTGTTAAATAACCAAGGCCAGGCCCCGCACTGTCTAGTCGAGTTGTGTAAATGCTGTAGTTCAAATAATGAGATAACCGTTGTGTGTAGAAAACATTAACATCTCCCTCACCCTGTTCTTGACAGGTGTTTTTGGATGAATATAAGGAAGGAAAGGTTAAAGTAGGCTGCAGAAATAAGAAAATGGACTAAAATCCAAACCACAGAGGACTTTGAATATGGTTCTGAGGATCTTGAACATTAATGCTATGTAGTGAGGACCTTTAGAAAGTTTTTGAGTAAGGAAGTGAAACAGGTGTGCTTTCACATGTCACCAATACTGTTACTAGGGGGTGGAGTGTGACAAGACTCGCAACAGAAAGAAGGGTTTAGAGTTGGTTGCAGTAATACTCATGTGAGACAAGATTTGTGAAAAATTGCATGTGATGAGAAGGAAAGAAAGCTTTGAATCCAGGCAACTATGTTTCATTTTCAAGGGAACTTGGACCAAAGACAAGTGGAGAGCTGTGAGCTCTGATGCAGATCATTAAATTTGAGGCACTTGTGGGACAGTCCAGTAGAAGTGCCCAGGGGATGGATAGTTTGCAGCCTGTTGGTTTTAAGGGCTAGAGATGGAGATTTGGAGTTGGCATCATAGAAGTAAAAGTTACGGTTGGAACCTGAAGAGTCTGTGAGAATATAATTGAGGGAGAAGACCAGGAAGGAACCTTGGGGAAGGCATACGTTTAAGGTGCAGTAGGAAGTGGCAGCAGAGGATTTTGGGAAGTAGTCAGAAAGATAGGAAGTAGACAGCTAGCAGTATTTCCGAAGCATGGAGAGGAAATAACTTGTCAAGGAGAAGTTGGGCAACCATATCGTGCTACGGAGAGCCGGAGTAGGGGAGTACGGGGAAGGGGCCTTTGCATTTGACAGTAGTTGTCACGGTTGGCTTCAAGAAAGCGGTTTCAGTTTGAATGGGGGCAGAATCCAGATTTCAAGGGGTTGGCAGTGAAATGGAGTTTAGGCTACTTTTTCAAAAAGTGTGGAAATGAAGACAGAGATGGAGCAGTCCCGTGCTTAGGCAGTAGGGCTGAAGGAAGTGTTCTGTAGGATCAGGGAAACCCACACAGGTTTGTAGGTGGGCAGGGGTGAGTGAAAAGGGAGTGATGAATCAAGACCTGGGAAAGGGGCGTGGCTTTGAAACAGAAGGAAGGAGAGAACAAATTAATGAAAGGTAGAATTTTTTAGATGAAAAAGGAGAGGCAGTTGAAGAGGTTCACAAATGTTGGCCTTTGGACTGTGATAAAATAATTTATTTTACTAAGAGTGAGAAGAGTAACAAATGAAGTTTGGGACCTGAACATAATTTGGGAAGAGTGAAGAATAAACTGTTCAGGAGAACTGAAAGTTTTGGAAGCTGTAGAATTTCAGAGATTTACAGGAATGGGGATGAAGTCAAGGGTAAATACTGAGTGTGGCCCCTGGTCCTGTTTCAAGAAGTACACTCAGAGTGAGCATGAAGGAAGTTCTTCCCTGTGGAGCTGTTAAGGCACCCCTCCTGGCAAAGAACTTGGTAGACATTTTAGAAATGAGATTGAAGAGAAAGATGGAACAGAAAGCAAATGTGGGAAGTGCATTGGAAAAATGGCTAATATGGTTATTCATTTTATAGCAATATTATTAATATAGATAGCCAGATAGATACCTAAAATGGATCTGTTACAAATTTGTAGATTAATGATGTTAAAAAGCTTGTTTTTTTCTAAGGCTTATATGGTGCTTCGAACTTACACATATTCTTTGGGATTCATGTCAATGTCTAAAAATCTCATTACTCCTCCTACTTTCTTTTTCTCTTAGAGATAACATACAATACCATTTATGCAAGAGTCTCCTAAATATAAGAAATCTTTAGAATCCTGAAGTGTGCAGCCAGAGATGAGAACTACTGTTCCAAAACATTTTAGGAATCTCTCTAATGTATTAAGAGCTTCCTTGCCTGCATAGTTTCTTTTTCCTCGATGATTTGTGGCCCACTTGAGTGTCTTCTGTTACGTTGTGCTAGGGCACAGTTACGCTCCTGGCGGCTGCCAAAATGTGTTAGATTTGCACTCATGTTACCTGATCTTGAGTTGCTGTGGTTTTAACCATCATGTCTTCCTTAAATTTGTTTTTGCACCTCTGCTGTCCGTTGTCATCTACTGTTATGGGCTCTGTAGGTAGTGCCCTCTGTTCCTTCTGTACTTTCAACCAGCTGCTTCAAACCATATGTGACCTGGGCCACAAGCTGACAAAGCCCCTCACGTGTGCGCCCATGATAAGAGATGGTAGATGGTGAACAGTGGTGCCGAGAAACCTTTCCCCGGGTCAAACCTGTAGACTCTTGAGTAGCCACTTTGATCTTTTCTGATTTTAGATAGGTTCTGAAGGGCACAGGTTGCCAGGACCTTCTGTCTGGATTTGTGAAATGTTAGAATAGAGTTGAGAAGAGCTGAGTTTGTAGAAGGTAGAATAATAGAAAGTCACTTTGCTATTGAAAGGGAAATTATTATTGTATATACCAGATGCCTCCTCCCCTCCTTTTTTTTTCCTTAAAAGCCTGAGTAGAGTAAACGGAATATGAATATTGCAGGATGGGGGAGACAGTTTTTGCCTAACATTCAAATGTTCAGATAACCAAATACAGCCAAATGCAAATGATGGATATTTGGGTCCACAGATGTTTATCAGTGCAACTGATGGCCAGACATCTAGAATGTAGTAATACTGTACGCTTGTATACTTTATTGTTCACTTCTGAATTTGAATATAAAAATCCATTGTTGCTACTTAGTAATTCACAAGAGTAAATTATTAATGAAAAAATGGTAGTCTCAATCTCAAGGGATAATTACTCCTTTCTTTTGGGAGTATACACATAGTTTTGTGCATGTGAAGCTATAACAAGCTCTTAGCACAACTCTCCCTCAAAATTATGCATTTAATCTTGCAGTAATAGTTTTAGTTTCTTGGGGAATAATGTCAGATGACTCTGCTTATATTGGGCATTTCTCTGCCAGTCCTCCTGGTGCTTACACACTGAGAGCCACCGGAGCTCTCCTGAGGCCCTCTGTCATCTTTTCAGAGGATCTCACTTTTACTTAATTTTTTTTTTTTTCTCTGAAAGATAGTAATCTAAATAGTATCTGGATACATCCCCAAGAATATCTCTTGCTGTGAAATGATTGTATAAGCAATGAAAAGTAAATTGATTTTTTCTAAATCACACATCAGATTTACAATTTTAGAGTATGTATTTTCTGTAGGTTCAAATATATAAAATTAAGTTGGTAAAAACATACAAACTTTTATAATTATCATTAAATGATAATATGGGAAATCTCTGTACCTTCTCAATTTTGCTATGAACCTTTAACTGAAAAAGTATTTTAAAAAATCAAAATCAGGATTTTCACTAATCTTTGCAGTTACCTGTCTTATCTCAGCATCCAGTTTAATTTTTACCTTTTTTTGTTGTTGTTGCATAGGATTGAGAACATCCTAAATCAATCAGTACAATCACAATTAATTAGTTATAGCTCTTCTTGAAGATTATACCAATCCAGAAAAATAACAGAAATAATGGAAAATGTTTGTTTCAGAGATGAATCACAATATTTCAAAACAGCTAACATTTTTTATGTTAAATGTCAGATAAGAATGAAGCAAAACAAAATTAACACCAAAGCTATCACTAATATAGCATCACAACATGCTATGTATCCATTTTTAAAATTTAATTAAAATTAGAAATAAGGAGTATACCAAAATAATATATGTACGTGGTTAAAACAAAAAAGTAGTACTGAGGGTTTTTATAAGAAACAGTAACAGTCCCTTCTACTTCCTAAAGGCAACTACTTTTTACAGTTTTTAGCTGTTTGTTTTGATGGTTACCTAAAGAATTATAAATATACTGCTATTTCTTATAAATTTTAGGCATTATCCACTTTCTTTAAGATAGATGAGGTGGGGCACCTGGGTGGCTCAGTCGGTTAAGCATCCAGCTCTTGGTTTTGGCTCAGGTCATGATCTCGTGGTCCTGGATCGAGCCCCTCATCAAGGTCTGCACTCAGCGTGGAGTCTGCTTCAGATTCTCTCTCCCTCACCCTCACGCTCACTCTCTCTTTATCTCAGATGAATAAATAAAATCTTCAAAAAAAATCAGTGAGGCAAAAACTACCCCCCATTTTCCCATTTGCTGTGGTCTGAATATTGGTTCTGTCACAATTCATATGATGAAATCCCAATGCCTGATATGATGGTATTAGGAGGTGGGGCTTTGGGGAGGTGATTAGGTCAGGAGGGGCGCAAATGAAGTTAATACCCTTATAAAAGAGGCCCGGGAGAACTCCTTTGCTTCTTCCACCACGTGGAAGTACAACAAGAGGTCTTTACCTGAAAGAGAGCCCTTACTGGAGCACACTGGCCCTCTGATCCTAGGCTTCCAGCCATCAGAACTGTGAGAAATAAATTTCTGTTGTTTCTAAGACACCCAGTCTGGTATTTTGTTAGAGCAGCCTGAGTAGACTAAGACACCAGTATAGTTATTTTATTTTTAGTTAAAGCAAGAAGCAAGGTTTATGTAGTAATATGACTTATGTAAATATTACTGCAAAGCCCAGTACTGTATTACATTATGTTTTCCTTCTGATACAGCTTTTAATTTTTACTGTAATTTATCTGCCCTCTTTTCATCTACTTGTGAAATATGATTTAAACACACCCTTCATATTGTACAGATACTCCTTTATATCAGCTACTCATTGAGCTTCCTTTTCTGGGAGAACGTCCCTTGAGCCTCCTTCCCTCCACTCAGCTAGTTGCTCAGCTTGTTTGCTGCACAGCTATAGTTTTTGGACTTCGTTTGCCAGTCTTGGATTGAATTTCCTAATTATTCATCTCCCTTATTTTTGGTGGCCGTCATCTTCAAATAGTTTTTCAAGAAAACAGTCTGTGGGAGTAATTTTGTTGGCTTTTAGCATGTCTAGAAATGTCTTTAATGTGGATGGTATAGAATTATGGATTGAAAATCACTTTCCCTTAGAATTTTGAATGCATTGCTGTCCTTTTTCTCCCCCATTCGTCCAGATCTGCTGTTGAGAATTCCTGATATTCCGATTGTCATTCTTTTATAGGTGCCCTATTCCCATCCTGTCTGCAGGATTTTTTTCTTGTGGGCCTTTAAAAAGTAATCATGCTTGGATATTCTAGGGACCCTAAGATAGTACCTGTGTGCTTTAGTTCCCAAACAGGATTTGATGTAACTTTTTCACTGATCATACATGGGTCTTATGTATTTTAGTTCCAGGAAATTATTTGTTATACTTCTTTATTAATTGCCATTCTGTTTTTGGTTTTGGTTTTGGTTTTGGTTTTGGTTTTTTTTTGGAATGTCAGTTATTTGGATTTTGGATATTGTGTATGGACCCTTAAAGTTTCTTTTCCCTCCTGTTTTGCACTTTGTTTTTTGTGGTACTTTTGGAGAGATTTCTTTCGCTATGTCTTTGAAATTCTTCTGTTGACTTTTATTTTGGTCATCATATCCTTAATTTACTAGTACTCTTATTTTGATTATTTGTCTTTCTTTAGCATCTTGATTTCTGTTATATGAATTCATTATCATCGTATATCTTTTTGAAAGCACTAATTAAACTTTTGTTGAAGTTTCCTTTCCTATCCTACATTCAGTACCTAGTTTCGCTCTATTTTATGTTCTATTCTATTGGTTTCTCTCTTTCATATTTGAGATCTTATTCTGACATGGGTCCTTTTTATATTTCATATGGAATCTGAAAAACTAGTTGGAAGCCTTGTGTCTGGGTAAGATCTGTTGCTAGGTGGGCTTTACAACTTGGATCAATTTGAGAGTTAGCCCTTGTTTGAGAGGATACTTGTTTTAGAAGCCTTTTATCTGGAGAAGAAACCTCTTCTCTCCAGGTTGGCTAATAATTGCTGGCATTCCACTGAGTGGGTGTGATCAACTTTCTCATTCTGTGGCTGCACAGTAGTCTCAACAGTATTTGACTCATGTGGATTCAACCAAACACTTACTTATGCTAAACAGGCAGCATTACTTAAATATTAACAGGAAGCCAGGAGATTCTAGTTCTGAGGAAGATAGAACAAGCATACTCTACCCCGGCACTTCTATTGAATATAGTTAGAAAACCTGGATAGAATGCATGGAGCAGCTAATATGAGGGCTCTGAAAAGTAAACAGTAGGCAGACTGGGTTAGAAAACCAGAATTCAGAGCACCACCAAACCAGTGGTGAGTTTGCCATTTTTTCCTCTCTTTTGTCCCCCAGCCTGAATTTAGCACAGCTCAACCTGGAAGTGAAATGAGCACCAAGGCATAGAAAGAGCAGTAGGAGAAACCCTCTAGTTTGGGCTCCAGGGTCAGAAAAAGGAGCACCTAATAGAAGGCAAAGGCCATTTTCTTCATTCCAATGCATACCAGCTTCCAGATAATCTTGTGACTGTGGCAGGGGGAGGTTGCAGGAACCAAAATTCTGAGGGAGGATAACCTTCCTCTCCAATTGGTGGAGTTGTGGTCTCAAGAGGATGGGGCCAGCCTCATTACTTTCTCTGTGTGTGTCCTCTGGGATGACCCAGGCACAGCTGCAGAATGCAAGGCAAAGTGGGGTAACCAAAGCCCCAGCTTTCTAACTGGAGGACTGAAAAAAAGACCATCAGGGAACCAGAAAGCACTAAAAATATGGCAGAGAAGAAGGAGCTCAGAAAAGTGACTCCATAAAGTTTGTTGATGATCTCCTGGGTTTATCCCTAAACTGCACATGTGTGGATCTACTTTTCATCAGGATAACAAAGACTTTTGAAAACTGAACTAACAGAAAAACTACCATCCAGGTCCCAGATTGGCCTCTGGTAGCACACATGCGGAACAGATACAGATAACATCGCAGAGACTTTAAAAACTGAATTGACACTAGAATCACAGCTTACTGAAGACAGGTTGCAGCTTGCAGCCTGAATCTAACTAGGTCAATTACCTGCTAGAACAGAAGTATCAACGTTCATCCTAGGATTTAAATAAGACTCAGTCTCATAATATTCAGAATGAATACAATACAGAATCACTTGGCATGTGAAGAACAAGGAAAATATCAGCTCTCCTGAGAAAAGACAGCAGACACTAATGCCAAGATGACACAGATGTTAGAATCATCTAACAAAGACTTTTTTATTTTATTTTTTTAAGATTTATTTATTTGAGAGCATGCCCACGAGCTGGGGAAGGCGGGGCAGTACGAGAGAATCTCAAGCAGACTCCCTGCAAAGCACAGAGCCCAACTTGGGGCTGGATCTCACAACCCTGAGATCATGACCTGAGCCAAAATCAAGAGTCGGATGCTCAATTGACTGAGCCACCCAAGCGTCCCTTACCTACCTACCTATCTATCTGTCTATCTCTCTATCTCCACACCCATTGTGGAGCCCAATGTGGAGCTTGAACTCATGATCCTGAGATCAAGAGATCTGAGCTGAGATCAGGACTCAGACACTTAACCAACTAAGCCATCCATGTGCCCCATCTAAGAAAGACTTTAAAAACATCTATTATAAAAATGCTCCAACAGACAATCACAAATACTCTTAAAAGTAATTAAAAAATAGAAGGTTTCAGCAGGGAAATAGAAGATACAAAGAGGGCGCCTGGGTGGCTC
The DNA here is from genome assembly GCF_011800145.1 of Mirounga leonina. Classification (NCBI taxonomy): domain Eukaryota; kingdom Metazoa; phylum Chordata; class Mammalia; order Carnivora; family Phocidae; genus Mirounga; species Mirounga leonina. The sequence goes on from NW_023270469.1 coordinate 34,369,909, forward strand.
AGTTGGTTAAGCGACTGCCTTCGGCTCAGGTCATGGTCCTGGAGTCCCGGGATCGAGTCCCGCATCGGGCTCCCTGCTCGGCAGGGAGTCTGCTTCTCCCTCTGACCCTCCTCCCTCTTATGCTCTCTGTCTCTCATTCTCTCTCTCTCAAATAAATAAATAAAATCTTTAAAAAAAAAAAAAAGAAGATACAAAGAACCAAATGGAAAGGTTAGCAGTGAAAAATACAATAACCTTAATTAAAAACTCACTGGATAGGCTTGATTTTAAAATGTAGGTGATAGAAGAGTCAGTGAGTTTGAAGATAGAAAGTAGAAGTTATCCAATCTGAATGAGAGGAGACAAGAGTGTGGCGCTAAAAAAATTTGGAGAAATAATGGCTGAAGACTTCCAAAACCTGGCAGAAGATGTAAACATGTAATTTAAGAAGCTCAGTGAACACAAACAGAATAAGCTCCAAGACTTCCACATCCAGATGTCATAACCTCAGTGCTGAAAACTGAAGACAAATGAAAAATTATGAAGGCATCTAGAGAAAAACACATGTAGAGTAACAGCAATTAGAATGAGTACAGGTTTCTCATCAGAAACCACAGAGGCCAGAGAAGTGGCACAATATTTTTGAAGTCGTAAAAAACAAAACAAACAAAAAAATGTTAACCAAAAATTCCCTATCCAGTGAAGTTATCCTTCAAGAATGAAAGTGAAATAAAGCATGATAAAAATTCTCAGTTGCAGAAAAACTAAAATGAAATCATTGCCAGTAGCCTGCTCCAAAAGAATTGGTAAAGGAAGTGCTTCAGACAGAAATGATAAATATCTGGATAAATATAATAGATTACTTTCTCCTCTTGAGTTCTTTAAAATGAGTTAATGGTTGAAAACAAAATTTATAACGTAGTCTAATGGGATTTCAAATATATATACATGTAATTTATGTGATAGCTATAACATACAAGGGAGGGCAGAGAGAATGGAGACCAAGGTTAAGGATGATAGTGGTGTTCTAAAATTTATACCCAGGGGATTTTAAGTTACGGAAGTGACTGAATGATGGCGTGGAGAAGTCAGTGCCACTGAAGGAAGATTTTAATTATTTATATCTCCCAGGAGAAGGATGCATACTTCACTGTGCTGGGCTACAGGTGAAGCATCAGGTTTTGGTCAGGAGGCAGAAGCAGGAGCAAGGGGGAAGGCAAGGCAGGATAGGATAAACTGCTTAGAATTGGCTAGTTTGGGTAATTCTAGTGGGCTTTGGGACATAAAGACTGCTTTTAGTTGTCTGGTTTCTGGCTCAGGCTTGATACAGGGTAGGGGAAATATTGGCTTAGTGTGTGAGTTAGATAAGGAGATGGGGGTGGAGGGGGCCCACAGCCCTAGATCGGTCAGTCTGCACACATGTCCACCCCTGATAGAAATCAGAGGTAAGTCTCTCCTCAGGTCTGAAAGGCCCCCTAAGATGTCAGAACATCTTAAGATACAGAAAATAAAAGAATGGCTAGTGCAGACGATAAGGTTTATACATTCTTTTTGAAATGATAAAATACTGACTTTGAAGTGGATCAGTTATGTTATAATTGATATCATGACCGCTTTAAAAACTATACAAAGAGATATAGTAAAAAATGCAATAAATAAACTATAATACTAAAAAATATTTGTATAAGGCAAAAGAAGGCCAGGTAAGGAAAAAAAGGATTTAGGAGTAGGGAACAAGCAGAAAATAAATAAATGGTGGACTTAAACCCAAACAATAATTTCATTAAAAGTAAATAGTATAAACACACCAATTAAAAGAGATTGTCAGAGTGGATTTAAAAAACATAACCAAACTATATGGTGTCTTCATGAAAGTTATTTCAAATATAATGATACAGGTAAGTTAAAATGAGGGTAAAACATACTGTGCAGCCATTAATCAGAACAAAGCTGGAATGGCAATATTACTGTCAGACAAAGCCTTCTGAGCAAACAGGAGTATTTACATAATGATAAGAGGGTCCAATCACCAAGAAGACCTAACAGTGCTTAAATGTGTATATTCCTAACAGTACAGCTGCAAAATATATGAAGCAAAACCTGGGAGAACTGACAGGGGAAATTCTCTCAACAAATGACAGAACCATCAGAAGATCAGCAAGAGGGGCGCCTGGGTGGCTCAGTCGTTAAGCGTCTGCCTTAGGCTCAGGTCATGATCCCAGGGTCCTGGGATTGAACCCCCATTGGGCTCCCTGTTTGGTAGGAAGTCTGCTTCTCCCTCTCCCACTGCCCCTGCTTGTGTTCCTCTCTCGCTGTCTCTCTCTCTGTGTCAAATAAATCTTTAAGCAAAAAAAGATCAGCAAGAATAAGAACTCAACATCATTAGCCAGCCAGGTCCAAATAGATGTTTTTTGAACATTGCCCAAAGGTCGCAGAATGCACGTTCTTTCCAAGTACCCACAGAACATCCATCAAGATAGATCATATCCTGGGCCATAAAACAAATCTCAACAAATTTAAAAAGTAGAAGTCATTTAGTGTGTTCTCTGATTACCAAGGAATCAAACTAGAAATCAGTAACAAAGATAACCAGAAAAGCTCCAAATATTTGGAAACTAAACAACACTCTTCTGAATATTGAATAATTTCTAGAGAAATTTAAAAAATACATTGAACTAAATAAAAATGAAAATACAGCATATCAAAATGTGTGGGATGTAGCTTAAAGTAGTGCTGATTTATAACATAACTACTTTAGAAAAGAAGAAAGTGTCAAATGCATAATCGAAGCTCCCACTTCTAGAAACTAGAAAAAGAAGAGCAAAATAAGTGCAGAGCAAGCAACAGTAGGGAAATAGCAGAAGTCAACAAATTTGGAAAAAACAGAAACAATAGAGAAAAATCAATGAGATAACAAGCTTATTCTTTGGGGGAAAAAATCAGTAAAATTAACCTCTTAGCAACCCTTAAGAAAGCAGACATGAATTACTAATATCAGGAATGAAACAGTATCAACTGTAGAGTAGACCCTGCAGACATCAAAAAGATATGGAAACACTACAAACAACTGCACGCATAAAGTTGACAGCTTAGTGAAATCGGTCAATTCCTCAAAAAGTACAAACTACCATAATTTATCCTTAAATGTGTATATTCCTAACAGTACATAAGTTAAAATTTCTATTGTTATGTTAATCACCATACATTATATCATTAGTTTTTGATGTAGTGTTCCATGATTCATTGTTTGTGCATAACACCCAGTGCTCCATGCAGAACATGAAATAGATAATTTGAATAGACTTACAGCTGTTAAGGAAATTGAATTAATAATTTGAAAATTCTTAGAAATCTCTCACATGAGTCCATCAACATCCTAAAGGAGAACACAGGCAGCAACCTCTTCGACCTCAGCCGCAGCAACTTCTTCCTAGAAACATCACCAAAGGCAAGGGAAGCAAGGGCAAAAATGAACTATTGGGACTTCATCAAGATAAAAACCTTTTGCACAGCAAAAGAAACAGTCAACAAAACCAAAACACAACCGACAGAATGGGAGAAGATACTTGCAAATGACATACCAGATAAAGGGCTAGTATCCAAAATCTATAAAGAACTTATCAGACTCAACACTCAAAGAACAAAGAATCTAATCAAGAAATGGGCAGAAGACATGAACAGACATTTTTCCAAAGAAGACATCCAAATGGCCAACAGACACATGAAAAAGTGCTCAATGTCGCGTGGCATCAGGGAAATCCAAATCAAAACCTCAATGAAATACCACCTGACACCAGTCAGAATGGCTAAAATTAACAAGTCAGGGAACAACAGATGTTGGTGGGGATGTGGAGAAAGGGGAACCCTCCTACACTGTTGGTGGGAATGCAAGCTGGTGCAGCCACTCTGGAAAACAGTATGGAGGTTCCTCAAAAAGTTGAAAATAGAGCTACACTACGAACCAGCAGTTGCCCTACTGGGTATTTACCCCAAAGATACAAATGTAGGGATCTGAAGAGGTATGTGCACCCCGATGTTTATAGCAGCAATGTCCACAATAGCCAAACTGTGGAAAGAGCCAAGATGTCCATTGACAGATGAATGGATAAAGAAGAGGTGGTATATATACACAATGGAATATTATGCAGCCATCAAAAGGAATGAGATCTTGCCATTTGCAACGACGTGGATGGAACTGGAGGGTATTATGCTGAGCGAAATAAGTCAAACAGAGAAAGATATGTATCATATGACCTCACTGATAGGAGGAATTCTTAATCTCAGGAAACAAACTGAGGGTTGCTGGAGTGGGGGGTGGGGTGGGAGGGGTGGGGTGGATGGGTGATAGACGTTGGGGAAGGTATGTGCTATGGTGACCACTGTGAATTGTGCAAGACTATTGAATCACAGATCTGTACCTCTGAAACAAATAATGCAATATATGTTAAGGGAAAAAAAAGATAGCAGGAGGGGAAGAATGAAGGGGGGGAATTGGAGGGGGAGACGAACCATGAGAGACGACAGACTCTGAAAAACAAACTGAGGGTTCTAGAGGGGGAGGGGGATGGGAGGATGGGTTAGCCTGGTGATGGGTATTAAAGAGGGCACGTTCTGCATGGAGCACTGGGTGTTATGCACAAACAATGAATCATGGAACACTACATCAAAAACTAATGAAATAATGTATGGTGATTAACATAACAATAGAAATTTTTAAAATAGGACTATTAAAAAGAAAAAGAAATCTCCAGGTCCAGATTGTTTCACTGGAGAAGTCTACAAAATGTTTTGGAAAGAATTAACATCAATTCTACACAATCTTTTCTAGAAAATACAAGAGAGAATACTTTCCTTCTTCACTCACTCATTATTATTCTGATGCTAAAACCAGACAAAGATGGTACGAAAGTGGAAAACTGCAGACTAAAGTCCCTCGTGAATATAGTTGCAAAAGATGCAAAAATTCTTAACAAAATATTAGCAAGTAGAATTCATCAATATATTTACATATCAGGACCAAGTGGCAATCATTCCAGGGATACAAGGCTGGTTCAGTATTCAAAAAATCAGTCCGTGCAACCTACCATATTAACAGGCTGGAGAAGTAAAGTCATATGAGAACAGTTGATACAGTAAATAAAGCATTTAACAAGTTTCAGTACCTGTTCATATTCCTGTTCCTAGATAAGTAGGAATACAGATTGACTTCCTCAACATGATTTTTTTTTAAGTATATGAAAATCTAACATCATAGGGGCACCTGGGTGACTCAGTTGGTTGAGTGTCTGCCTTCAGCTCGGGTTGTGATCTCAGGGTCCTCCCGCCACTTGTGTGCATGCTCTCTCAAGTAAATAAGTAAAATCTTATTAAAAAAAAAAAAGAAAAAAATCCTGAGGAGTCTATAAGAAAAAATCCTAGAACTAGAAATAGGTTTAGCAAGGCCATAGGATACATGATCAAAATCTGTTTGTCTCTATTACCAGTGAACACATAGAAATCAAAATTAAAATAGAGTGCCATGTTCAGTCACTCCAAAAAATGAAATATTTGGATATACAGGGTTTGTATGCTCAAAATTATAAAACACTGATGAAAGAAGGCAAAGATCTAGAGAAACAGACTTTGTTCTTACAGCAGAAGACTCAGCAAATGTCTGTTATCCTCAAGTCAGTGTGCTAGCTTAACAGAACTGCTAAACGATAGCTAAACAAGATTATTCTAAAATTTATATGGAAAGGCAAAAGAACTGGAATAAGAATAATTTTAAAATTAATAAAATAGCAGTTACTATTACTATCCAATTTCAAGACATTATATAATTACAGTAATCAAGATTGTGTGGCATTGGTGAAGGGATAGATACCTAAGTCAGTGGAACAGAATAGGAACCCAGAAATAGCCTGACACAAGTATGACCAACTGATTTTTGACACCTGCAAAAGTAATTAGAGGAAAGATAGTCTTTTCAAGAAACATTGCTAGAATTAGATATCCATAAGCAAAAACACAAACCTCAGCCTAAATCTCACATCTTATACGAAAACCAACTCAAAATGGCTTGTAGATTTAAATGTAAAACTTCTGGAAGATTAACATAGGAGAAATCTCTGAGACCTGGGGCTTGGTGAAGAAAAAGCCAACAAACTAGACTTCCTTAAAATTAAAAACTTTTCCTGTCACAAAAGACCCTGTCAAGAGGATGAAAAAACAAACTATAGAACAAAATATTTGTAAGCTGCATATCTGAGAAAGGACTCCTGTCTTTCTAGAATATATCAAGAACTCCCAAAACCCAACATAAAACCCAAATATTCCAGTTAGAAAATGGACCAAAAAATTGAGCAGACAGTTCACCGAAGAGGGAATATAGATGGCAGATAACACATGGAAAGATGTTCAACATCACTTGCCATTAGGGAAATATAAACTAAGACCATGGTGAGACATACTACACTCTTAATAGAACAGCTAAAATAAAAAATAGTAGTGATATCAAGTGCTGGTGAGGATGAGGAGAAACTGGATCTCTCGATCTCATACATTGCTAGTGGAAATGTAAAATGGTAGAACTATTCTGGAGCACAGTTTGGCAGTTCCTTGAAATATAAACATGCACTTACCATATGGCCCAGCACTTGGACTGCTGGGCATTTATCCCAGAGAAATGAGAAGTTAATGAAAGAGGAATGAAAATCTGTTCATGAAAATCGTTCATAGTGGCTTCATTGTAATAGCTCCAAACAGGAACAACCAAAATGCCACTTGGTAGATAGTGGTTAAAAACCTATAGGTCATCTGTATCATGGAATAGTACTCAGCGATAAAAAGGAATGAGCTTGATAAATGCAACAACTTGGGTGGGTTTCAAGAGCATCATGTTGAGTGAAAAAGGCCAGTCTTGGGGCGCCTGGGTAGCTCAGTGGTTAAGCGTCTGCCTTCGGCTCAGGTCATGATCCCAGGGTCCTGGGATTGAGCCCTGCATCGGGCTCCCTCTCAATGGGGAGCCTGCTTCACCTTCTCCCTCTGCTGCTCCCCCTGCTTGTGCTTTCTCTCGCTCTCTGTGAAATAAATAAGATCTTAAAAAAAAAAAAAAGAAAAAGACCAATCTCAAAAGGCAGAAACTGTATAATTCTATTTATATAACATTCTTGAATTCACAATATGAGAGACAAAAACAGATTGGCTGTTGTCGGGGGTAGGGATGGTGTGGGTGGAAGTAGGGGTAAATAGGACTAAAAAGGGGTGGCATGAAGGTAATCTTTGTGGTAATGGAGTAATTCTGTATCTTGATTGCAGTGGTATTTGCTTGAATGTGATAAAATAGCACACAACTATATACACACTGTATCAGTGTGAGTACCCTGATTTTGATACTGTGCTGTGATTAGGTAAGATGCAAGTTCTGATTGGAGAGGACTGGGTGAAGAGTACACAGAACCTTTATGTCCTGTCTTTGCAGCTTCCTGGAAACCTAGGATTATTTCAAAATAAAAATGTTTTTAAAGAGAAACAACTTCAAAACACAACCTAAATGCAGCGTAGGTTCAAACAAGTGGTAGCAAAATGTCCATTCGGAGGTGTTCAGGGATGCTGACATCAATATTTAGCACTCTGCTTGCACATCCAGGAAAAAAGGATGTTTGGTTACTGTACTTTGTGTTTAACGCAGTTACCGTGTCACAAAAATAGCAGGCTGCTCTAATAAACAACCAGCCTCCTGTGTCCAGCACCAGTCATCTCCCGTCTTTACCACCAAGCCCACCGACACTCCAGGTTTATCCAGGGGACATAAGGAAGCAAAGATCTCATGACTGAACATTATACAGCTTAGATCAGGCTTTTCCTCTGCGACATTTTCCTCCTGTTTCTGGAGTTTCATCTACTCACAGGAATGTTCTACGTGTGTGAACAAGGGATTGGTGTATGAGTTCTCCCTGAAGTCGTGTGACCACTGTGACACCAAGCAGGCAGTGGGGGCAGGGCCCCAGAGCCTCGCTGGCACCCAGTGCCGCACACGCTGAGCTCTTCAGTAGCACCATCTCGGGGAGCACCATTCTGGTTTTTGTGTCAAGTATGGGTCATGTGTTGCCAGGCTCATTTCTTATAAATGTCCATAATAAGTTAGGAGTGTTACTATTCAGGAAGCACTTACTAGGTGCAAGACGGTGTCGTCAGAACTTTATTATCTCCTCGAATTTCCTCAAAACACCTGGGATTGCACCGTCTTCCTCTTGCTCTTACAGTTGGGGACATGGGGTTAGAGGGGCTGCGGAACGGCAGCAAGGCCCCCAGACCCCCATGGCTGGGGTTTGAGCCCAGGAACGGACTCCAGTGCCCACGTTACTAGGTGTATCCCACCATGCCTGTGTGTGTGCATGCGTGTTCAGTGTTCACGTCATTCACACTTAGGCCTCTGGGAACAACCTAATTGGTGGAGAACCCAGTTTCCTTTCTTACCTCACTGAGGCCTTGTTTAATACCAAATTTACTAGAAACTCTGGTTTTCTGTCTGAGAGGAACAGTACTGTTCAGCACTCTCTGGTTCTTGATATTTAGGTCTACATTTAAACAGTCTGGCCTTTCTATTAAAAAAAAGACATAAGGGCGCCTGGGTGGCTCAGTTGGTTGGGCGACTGCCTTCGGCTCAGGTCATGATCCTGGAGTCCCTGGATCGAGTCCCGCATCGGGCTTCCTGCTCGGCAGGGAGTCTGCTTCGTCCTCTGACCCTATCCTCTCTCAGGTATTCTCTTTCTCTCATTCTCTCTCTCTCAAATGAATAAATAAAATCTTTAAAAAAAAAAAAAAAGACATAAAATTATATAAAATCTGTATTGTTCCAGCCAGCTGGGGAAAAAATTGTGGGGTTTTGTTTTGTTTTGTTTTTGTTTTTAAGGCCTTCAGAATCTCTCTTTGTTTTATCTGGAAACTAAGGGCAGTAGTAGCAAAGCAAAAGTCAAGGTTTATTCTGGAGTAATTGTTTGACTTGGTTATCTTATCTCTTAATTATGTCATTGTATCAATAAATGCCTGGTAGCAAGCAAAAATGTTTGTTCTTTATAGATGTAAATAAGTCCAGTCTTGTCCTTATCCACTGCAGTTGGGCAGACCCCAAAGATCACATTGCAAGATATATTATTGAAAATGTTACGAACACCTGCTTTTTAGACTTAAAGGCAAAGTTTTCAAGGGCAACGGAAATGATTAAGCAACTTACATCTGTTATCTTGAATCTTTTATTTAGAACATGGCATTTTTTTCCCAAGTTATTAGCATGCTTTTGATTTTTGTACAGCTTGACATTTGTAAATACATGTGTAACATAATGGGTGCTGTAAAGAGCTTTTGTAAATTGATCTAATTTCTTATCTCCTCTTCACAGGAATATATTAAAGGAATCTGTGAGCCTGAACTAGAAGAAAGAGAATGTTACCCCAAGGCCATGCACTGCATTTTTGTTGGGGCTCAGAGCCTGTTTCTGAAGAGCTTGATTCAGGACACCTGTGCTGATCTCTGCATTCTGGACATTGGTCTTCTTGGCATCAGAGGAAGTGCCGAAGCTGTGGTCATGGCTAGGAGTCACATTCAGCAGTTTGTAAAACTCTTTGAGAATAATGAGAACCTACCCAACAGTCAGAAAGAATCCGAGGTGAAAAGGGAATTTAAACAATTTGTTGAAGCTCGTGCAGATAACTATACAATGGACTTGTTGATTTTGCCCACTTCCTTGAAAAAAGAGCTTTTGACACTCACACAAGGTGAGAATTTATTTGAAACGGGAGATGATGATGTTATTGAAATTAGAGATTCTAAACAAGCAGAGGTTCCACAGAGTGCTGCCACAGGGCTGAATATTTCCAGAGATGAAATTGTTTTGCAGGAAGATGCAAGAAATAAAGCTGGCACTCCTGTTTCTGAGCTTACAAAACAAATGGACACGGTCTTTTCTAGTTCGCAAGATGTCCTTTTTGTTCCAATAAATGGTCTAACCCCAGATGAAGAGGCACTTTCCAAAGAGAGAATTTGTCACAAAAGGAGATTTTCTGATTCTGAAGAAAGGCATACCAAGAAACAGTTTTCTTTGGAAAACGTTCAAGAGGGGGAGCTTCTACATGACGGTAAGACATTAGCTGGAAGTGTAATCATTGACTTATCTGATTCTTCTGCTGATCCTGAAAATTTAAGTCCAGATGTGAAGGACACTACTGAGGAAATGGAATACAACATCCTCGTAAACTTTTTTAAAACCATGGGCTATTCCCAAGAAATTGTTGAAAAGGTAATTAGGGAGTATGGGCCATCTACGGAACCATTATTGCTCTTAGAAGAAATTGAAAAAGAAAATAAAAGATTCCAAGAAGACAGAGAATTTTCACCTGGTACTTTGTATCCAGAGACCAGCAGAACCAAAAACAAAGGTGTTTGTAGCAGCATAAATGAGCTTACAACAGATTCCACTCCAAAGAAAACACAAACTCACACACAGCAAAATATGGTAGAAAAATTTTCTCAGTTACCATTCAAAGAATCAAAACCATGTACCTCAAATTGCAAAATTAGTACTTTCAGAACAGTGCCAGTAGAACAGAAACAAGAAATCTGGAGTTCAAACCAGAATTACATTTGTAACATGGACCTTGAAACTGACGGCCTTTCACCCTCTGTTGTCCCTTCAAGTCCCAAAGAAGCTGTCAGTTTCGTGTCAAGAGGAGCTTCACATCATCAGCCCAGAATTCCAGTGTTTCCTGAAAATGGTTTGCAGCAGCAGGCAGAGCCCTTACATCCAAGTAAGATGAAGTCTGCCTGTGAAAACCGTTCAGGGTGTTGTAGCTCTCCCCAGTCGAAGCCACATTGTCCACCCCTTTCTCCAGCAATGCCACTGCCCCAGCTGTCACCTTCAGCTACTGACGCAAGGTTGGCGGGAACGTCTGATCACACTGATTCCTCAGTCACTGGCGTTCAGAGGTTCCGAGATACTCTGAAAGTACCCTACAAGCTGGAATTAAAAAACGAGCCAGGAAGAACGGATTTGAAGCACGTTGTCATAGATGGGAGCAATGTCGCAATTACGTAAGTCCACTCTCTGCAGGTTATATTATGCTGTAAATAGGGTCCTGAGCAGTGCCTCGGAATCACATGCAGTTGTAGGAACTTGGGCTGTGCATCCGTCTAGGTGATCGATTTTCTTACCTGGGAAAAAAAAAAACACGAAACAGCTGTTTGGAGAGTTGTGTTATTCCCTCTTCTGGAGTTGTACACTTTGCTTTTCATCCTGCTGAACCTGTTTCTGAGGGCGAGAGGTGATAGGAAATTTGTCTTCACTTTGCATTGCCTAGTCAGCGATAAACAGTATAGAGATTTTTAAATCATTAGCTTTTTTTTTTTTTTAATCATTAGGTTCTGAATACGAGGATGCAGCTTAAAGCCAAAAAAGATTTTTCTGTCTCTATACTATAGTATGTTAGGTCTCTAGGCAGGAGTGCAGTGATAATGGATGTGCTGTATTTCTGTTATACTTTGTTGACAGAGTGATAGCAATTTCCTTTTTAAGGAAATTCATCAGTTTGAGCTTCTTTATGGTCCTCTGCTGCTACTAAAAGCTTGTATATTTGCTTTTAGTAAAAAAGAGTTAAATGATCATTTCTTTTTTTTTTTTTTAAGATTTTATTTATTTATTTGAGAGAGAGAGAATGAGAGACAGAGAGCACGAGAGGGAAGAGGGCAGAGGGAGAAGCCGACTCCCTGCCGAGCAGGGAGCCCGATGCGGGACTCGATCCAGGGACTCCAGGATCATGACCTGAGCCGAAGGCAGTTGCTTAACCAACTGAGCCACCCAGGCGCCCTAAATGATCATTTCTATTTAACCTGTCTTGGAACCCTCTGAAGAGTCTGATTTTATACATCTGGTACGGGATTGGGTTTCTTCTCTCGGGGTGGTTTAATACAGTGACTATGAAGAGGAGAGGGGGTCAAGTTAGAGTATCTGCCCCATTGTTTGACCTCGTGTAGGTTTTTGCCTGAGTTTCATTTGCTGTATTTTGTTGCCTTTTGCCCTGTCCTAAAGGGCATCTTTATCATGCCATTTCAACAACTGGTAGGTAAAGTCTCTCTCCAGTTTTCAAAATCAGTCACTCCGTTGATTTTGAAGAATTCTGCACGGTCTGGCATTTTAAGTGGCTGTCATTTAAGAAAAGGGGCCCTGGACATGGGATGAAGATGGTGATACACTCTTCTGAATTTTAGCGAATAGTGTGTGTGGCCTCTCTCCTAGGAATTCTATAAGTTATATATTTATTTTTTGTTTTGTTAATTTTTTACTAGAATTTTCAAACAAATACATTAAAAGGTAATAGAATGCATCCCTTTTTGAATTTGGGATTTCCATGTGCCCATCCCCCACCTTCAGTAGTTCTCAGCTCCTGGCCAGTCTTGTTGAGCCTATACCCCCACCTACTGCCTTTCACCGGAGTTATTTTGAGGGAAAGCTCAGCTGTGTCATTTTATCCATAAGTACTTTAATGTCTATTTTTTAAAATAAGGATTCTTTTTATTTTTTGACTGAATTGTTGATGCTGTATTTTGCTGTCAAAAGAAAGAAAAATCCCAGCATTCCCCATGTTAAAGTTTAAAGATAGGCTGGAAAAATATGTAATATACTTGTCTTCATTTCTAAATAATACTGTTTGTTGTCATTTCACTTTGCTTTTTGGCAGTTCTTTTCGGGGAAACCCAGCAAATGGCCCACAGCTGCATAGCTTTATCTAAGTAAAAATGTGAAGTGCAGTTTCAGTCACCCACAGTCCAAGCCCAGCACCAGTTCCTCATTGTTACAATTTCTTGAGCCAAGTGGTGATATAAAATTTAGGTCATGATTGTGAGTAATATTAATCCTTTTTCAATTTCTGTAAGTGCAAAGATGTTCCAAATTGGTGTTCAAGGACTAAGAAATGCAAATTAACATAGAATGAGCACTGATGATGACACTATTTAAAAACCTTTTGGGAGTAGTAACTAATGTATTTCTCAGAGGGGTCACTATTGGAATTTAGAGTGGTACTGCCTGGGCGTGACAGGATGTTTTGCATATTTAGTCCCTCCTACTTTGCCCATAGTACCTCCCCCCGTCATTATGACACCCCAAAACACTCCTACGTATTTCCTAACACCCTTGGGTACAGTGCCATCTCTTTTGAAAACCACTGAATTAGTGCACTAAGAAACCACGAGCAGACTTTCATTACTTTTTCTTTTAAAAGCTGATTATCTGGGGAGGATTCCAATTTTCTTTGAATTCACAGATGTCTCAGTTTAAAAGCAACATTTATTTATAAGGATGTATTATCCAAAAATGACAGACTTATACTTAATCTAATAAAGATTGATCTGAAAATATCAGTAACTAAAATTAACTCTTATTCTGGAGGAAAACTGCTTAATAGGTACAGGGTCTTACTTGAGAGTGATGGAAATGTTTTGGAACAAGATCTAAGTGCTGATTGTACAATACTGTGAATGTACTAAATGCCGCTGAATTGTTCACTTTAAAATGATTATGTTATGTGAATTTCAGCTCAGGCTTTTTAAATTTGGGAAAAAATCAACCCTTATTTGAAATCCCTTTGATAGTAAATGTGAATTATAGATTGTACATTCCATGAAGGAAGTGATTTATATGTGTCCTGTTCACTGAAATACCCCCAAGGTCCATGGTGCTTGCACATGGTGGGCACTCAGTAACATTTTGTTGAATGAATGAATGAATGAACTAAAGACTTAAGAAATATTAGGATTTTTAAAATGACTTTTCACCACTCTTTTATAACTTCCTATTCCAATGATCAATTTAGATTAAATTTTGACTGAGACATTTTTCAGCAAGTATTTGGAATCTTAAAACTGAAACACCTGTTATGTGTCAGGTACTTATCTCTTTTAAAATGTAATCTTCACACTGATTTGTGAGATAAAATTGATCCAATACTTTTATATAACATGAAGTGGCTTAAAAATCTTGTCCAATATTACACAGATAGGAGATGTGGGCCCATAGGCTCCCAGAGCCATCATACATCCTGCCTCCCATAGAAGGTGAGGTTGGAATTTTCAGGCCTTGGCAATATAAAGTACTTAAGTCTCGAGTTGTTTAAGCATTGCTGAGTAAACCTCACTTATTTGACCCACCTAGTTGGGGAAGTAGTTAAAAATGAAATTTGAACCCTTAAACAATAGGATTTGTTGGTTTGATCCTACTCAGCAGCTCAGACCTACCCATCCCTGGGTTTCTGCCAGTCCTTTATTATATTAGTCTATCCAGCGTGCTGTCTGCAATTCACACACACTGTGAGAAATTCCAAAATACCCACTTCATGCTGCTAATCATGCATATTTTTACTTGGTTTTTCCCCTTGTCACCATGAATGAGTCAAATGATGAGTAAATGGAAATTGTTTGCGGTACACGGCTAGACATCACAGTAGTGGCTAGATAACACTCAGACTCGGTCAGTTTGAAACTTCAGCATTAGGACACCTGACTTATCTGGGTAGATAATTTTCCGTGTAGATGAGGTTTGCCCCTTCACTTGCCAGCACTATGTATTTTAACCATTTTTTTCATGCTAGTCTATATCAGGGTCCCGTGGCTATTTTTATTAAGTGGAAACGATAGAAGGAAATGACTCTTTCCCAGGGTAACTCAAAAAGAGTTTTTTTAACCATTTCCCCTACACTCCCCGGTCTGGTTCTGTCACTGCTGTGAGTTTTTAATCAGGTATCTTGCCCATCTCCTCTCTGCTTGGGACAGTCTTCCTTCCAGTTTACTGCCTGCTATAATATGGAAAACAACTGGATGATGTAACTTGTTTCCAACTACATGAAACAGTAGTTTAAATCTCCCTTGAAAGCCCACACACCTGGCCTCTCGGGCCTATTATCTGTTCATTGGTGCATTTGGAGCTGGAAGCCCCAGAGCTTTGGTCTTCTCAGAACAAGAGAAGGAGTTACGGTATGTAAATCCTTTGTCTTCTTTGAGTGTAAATAGACAGTTGGTCTGGGTCTACCTGTCAACAAGTTCCTCTGGCTTGACTGCAGGGAGGTGAGGAGGCGCATTTCTGCCTAGCCAGGATGTGGGGGAGTTGAAGTGGGAAGCAGCAGGGACCTTCCATATTACTTAGAGGACACGAACTTGGCTCCACTTGATTTTCTTGTGTAGTTCTATTTTCTGTCTAACTCTGTGTTTTCCACTAGAATTTTGAACTGCTCTTTTTATTCCTAAAACAGCTCTCAAGATTTTTCAGGGTATCCATAGTGATTTGATCTTATCACTGAGGATAACACTGGAAATTAGTATAGAGCTAATGTTTCTGGAAATGCCATTTCTTCCGGTCTAAGTTTGAGCGTGGTACAGGACAGCGGGATTGCATCTACTTGAATTTCCCTTCATTTTTCTCCGGGACCCAGTGGCACGGAGCTGGGTTCCACCCACTTTGAACTTTTGCAGTCAAAAGCTTTATAGGGAGAGAAGAAGTTCGCACACATTTGTAGCTGATGAATAAGCCAAACTTGACAAGCTTTTTTAGTGCATTTCTCTCAAGGATTGTTCTTTTCAGATTTAACTAACATACATATCCCTTGGTTTTTTTAAGAACCAGTAGGCTGTTGTATTTTGGATTTTCATGTTCAGGCTGTGGTTGACATTAACTCTGGGTGTGTTCTTGCTGTTAAGCAATTAGAATGATTTTTAAAGATACTCTAAAAAGATGACGCATACAAAAACTACCTCTAGCCTTTCTCCAGTAACAGATGTCCTGGTGCTACATTCTTGCCATATTTTGAATGCTTTTAGATAAACCACTGCTGAGTTACTTCATGGAGAATGGGTTTACTTGCATGTGTTTTCTGGAGCAAAGCTGATGCCGGTGCGGTCTCTTATTTGTGACTCACTGAGAAGAGCGTGGGCTTTAGCCTCTTAAAGGAGGAGTTTCTGAGCTGCTCTTCTGCGTGTTAGAGGTTTATTGAATGTCCAGCCCATTCCTGCTTCGTGAGAATATAGATTTAGGTGGGGACAGTCCCACTGTGGGATGGTAGGAAGGGCCCAGGAATAAGGAAGCCTGAATAATCCCAGCGCAACCACCCTGTGGCAGTGCAGCCTGGGAAAGTTGCTCAGCCTCCCAGGGCTTTCGTTCTTTTTATCTAACAGGAATCTAACTCCGTTCCATCTCCTAAATTCTGTCATTCCAGTGGACAGTACAGGATAGCAAGACAGGAAAGAGGAGAGATGATTGAGGGCCTGTTTCTAGAAATGGCTTCATAGAAGAGGGTCTGAATTGAGTCCCGAGGCACTGGAGGAAGGTTAAGAGAAGGTCTACAAAGATTGCAGCAAAAAGAAAGCTCACTGCCCAGGAGGAGGGAGATGGCAAGCAAACGTGGCCAGAAATGAGTGTGGTGACACATGGTGGTGGCTAGATCCCTCCTGACTAGTTGGGTGTGGAGGGGACCTTGAAGCCGTGCCCTGAGTTTGTCGAGAGGAATCCTGCCAGTAAAGACCCTGAGCAGGATCAAAGGCCTCATGGCTGCATTTCAGGGTCTGTCTAACGAGTTTGAGGAGGGATGGGAATTGGGAGAGCCTGGGGTTGACTTGGGACACATTGTACCTGAGGTGGCAGGAATTTTAAGTGAAGGAATTCTCCACCAGGTGGTTTTGACATGGAGACACTAGACATGAAGAGAAGACAGGACTGAAGATGCAGGATTTCCTGTCACTGGAACCTCAGTGACTGTTGAAATAGTAAGATAGATTATGCTCATTTCATAAACTGTAGCTTCAAAGTTTGGGTGGGTTGATTTTTTTTTTCTTTCTAATACTCATGGTTAGACAAATGGATTACCACCTACAAAATTCAAACTTTGAAAACCCTTTTTTAAAAATCTCCACTTTTACTTAACTGTGGGAGAATACAATTTAAATATTTTTTCTCGTTTCTTTTGAAATTTGTTACCACATTTTTGGGTGGGGTCAGTTTTTAATCCACTATACCACGGGTTGCGAACTGTGGGCCAAATCTGGCCACCACCTGTTTTTGTAAATAAGGAACACAGCCACCCTCATTCATTTCCACTTGGCCGACTTGAGTGGTGCGGCAGAGACCATATGGCCTGCAAGGCCTATCTGGCCCTTTACAGAAAATCATACCCTGACTTACGTTCTGTAATGTTCCTTGTTTGTTTGCATCTGCCCCTGGCACTTTCTGCTTCCTTCAGTAAAATCATTTGCCATGGCCCCCAGATAGTTCCATTGGAATCATGTCCTCAGCTTATCTCCAGGAAGCTGTAAACTGAGTAGGTTTCACAGTTCCCTAGAAGGGGTATGGAGCCCTGGAGCTGGAGGCATCTGCAGCCTTTGGAAGTTGTGAGGACCACGTCATGGGAGAGTCCTGTCTACTTCTGCTTCAGCAACAAGTTTCTTTTTTCCTTTCTTTTTTTCTTTTTTTAAAGATTGTATTTATTTGAGAGGGAGAGAGCACAAGCAGGGGGAGCAGCAGAGGGAGAGGGAGAAGCAGGCTCCCTGCTAAGCAGGGAGCCCGACGCGGGGCTTGATCCCAGGAGCCGGGATCATGACCTGAGCTGAAGGCAGACGCCCTACCGACTGAGCCACCCAGGTACCCCCAGCAACAAGTTTCTTAATAAAATATATAAAATATTCTTAGAGGTCAGTGACCAGGCAGGACTCTTTGGAATGGGCTCTCTAAAAAAAACAAAAACAGAAATAAAAAGTGCAATAAACACGTATTACCATGAAGCTCAAACTGCCTTCTGTCCCAGTAGCACATTCAATTAAATTAACTAAACAAAGTATAAGAAAAATCATAAAGCTGTTAAGAATCACATATCATGCAAAGGCTTCTGTCTCGGCTTTGCAAAGTCATAAACTATGCAACTTGATGCCAAAGAATGTAAAAGAGTATTAAAGGGAATTTTGTTGTAATTGTTTTTGTTGTATATGGAGTTCACCTTTTCACTTTTTCATGGTGAAACTTTAACATACTTTAAGCTGAAATAAATTTTGTTTTCTTCTAGCCACGGTCTGAAAAAGTTCTTTTCTTGTCGTGGAATTGCAATTGCAGTTGAATATTTTTGGAAGCTTGGCAACAGAAACATCACTGTATTTGTCCCACAGTGGAGAACAAGACGTGATCCTAATGTCACAGGTGAGGCAAACTGATCCTTTCAGATTTCTCCTTTTCTAGATGTTTAATGAGTTGGCTTATAATTGCAGCACATACTACTTAGAGCAGGGCCATGTGCCTTAGGTAGCAGTTTTAAAAGCAAAATGGTAAATCTGTTGCACCCAGTAGAACATAAATTGGAGTGTGTTACAGCATAAGAAGTACTTGGGGGAAGGATGGAAAGGTAACATAGTTGTTTATGTAGAAAGTTACGTTAGAGTTCATTATACATTACAAAAATTTTCCTGACTTTCTAAAAAGTAGGTTAAATCTGTCTTTCCATTAGTCTGGGCTTCTGCCTCATTAAATAATCTTTTCTAAAATGGTCACTTGATAAATCTGGGAACCCCCATATAGAGTGGGTTTTGAGCAGTCTATTTAATAGCTTAATATAAATTATGCCTGTTAATCGTGTGGAACTGCATGATTGACTGCAGGCCACATATGAGAGCTTTGAGCTTAGCGAATTGTGCAGTAGTCCAGAGAAACCTAAGGTTGTTTCTTAGGTCAAGTAGGAGGAGTGGCGAGACTATGCCAGGCAGCTTAACACAGCAGCGGCTAGACACAAAAGGTAGATTGGGAGGAGAAAGGGTGAGTTCAGAGCTCACACAGCACTTAAACAGGAAGTGAAACTTAGTCACTGTTGAGGTGGAAATGGTAAGACCACACATTTCTCAAGTATCCCAACTTCCCTCATTTTGGAGAGCGTATTTGTCTTTTTTTTTTTTTTTTTTTTTTTTATTTATTTATTTGACAGACAGAGACAGAGCGAGAGAGGGAACACAAGCAGGGGGAGTGGGAGAGGGAGAAGCAGGCTTCCCGCCGAACAGGGAGCCCGATGCGGGGCTCGATCCCAGGACCCTGGGATCATGACCTGAGCCGAAGGCAGACGCTTAACGACTGAGCCACCCAAGCGCCCCATGGGAGTGTATTTGTCTTAACTGAGGGTGCTTGAGGACTGAGGCAGAGCCACTGATTTTTGCAATAGGATCAGTGAGAGGGTCTTGTGACCCCTCCTGTGAGCCCTCCATGCTGTGCATCTCTAGGACAGTAAAACATGGCGGGGGGGGGGGTGTTCAGTCCAAGCCAGTGGTGAGTACTGTTGCAGGGGATACTCTCTTACCCTGAGCTTTTTCTTGCCCATTGACTGGTTTTCTAAAGTTTGGCTTTGACCCTCTTTTCTTCTCTGTCATGACCCACTCCCATGAAAATCAGTAAAGGTTCATGCAGATAACAGAGAGGTTGGATACAGTGCCAGCTAGAGGGATATTTTGACATACTCTTGGAATGGGGTCCACATAGGCCTTCCTTGGGATGGGGCAGAGCTGAGTGTCCCTGCCACTCCCTCTGCTTCCAGCCCTGTTTCCTGCCCCACCCCCACCCTCTTTCTGGGACTTGTGTCATCAGTCTCTCTGTCCTACTGCTTGTGATGTGAGTGTGAAAAAGTTCTGGATGGTAGGGTCCATTAAATACAGGTTTATGGCTTACTCTTAATTTCAGGAGCAAATGAGTTGAACTTTTTTATATTTAAAAAAATAGCTAAGATCAGTTTTTATGTTGTATTTGCCTTAGTATGTATGTTGCTTGATTCTTTTCCCCTTCCCAATGAGTTAGTCTTCTTGAGTCAGTAAAGGTTTTCCTAACTCTCCAAGTGAAACATTTGGGGGTACTTTTATTTATTTAAACATCTGGGAGGATAGCCTTTTTCTGAATGTGTATTCAACTTATTCCATGAACAGAACAGCACTTCTTAACCCAGCTCCAGGAGCTTGGAATATTATCTTTAACTCCTGCCCGGATGGTCTTTGGAGAAAGAATTGCTTCTCATGATGACAGGTACGAAAGGCTGTTTTCCTTCCTGAGGTGGGTGCGGGATGCTGAGGAGCCCACCACCTGCTCCATTGGACAGTTTGTGGTGCTCCTGTACCCCATGCATAAAGGGCTTAATAGATCAAGGGGTTTGAGAATTTTAATACTTATGGTCACTAGGGTTATATACTCAGCGGGTTATTTTTTTTTTGCCATATGGGTTTAGGAACATTACCTAAAATCTGTTTGGTTAGAATGTTTGTTTGTTTGTTTGTTTGTTTCTTAGTGATACATGACTGAGAATCCGTAAGTAAAGCAGACATTGAGTTCTCTTTCTTGGTGCGTACTAAAAGTAATGTTCAGGTGAGGTTTGTCTCGTCTTAGTGTGGCAGCCTCAAGAATGCTTTTCAAACGTTATCTGTCTCCTGCTGGTTGATTTTGGCCAGTGACTTAGTTTGTCACTGTCATACCTGAGCCCTCAGTATTTCTTCCATGTCATAAAAGATGGTCTCAGCTGACCCAAAGTATGACAGGAGTAAGCTGCATTTCTTAGGTTGGTGTGTCACTCAGAAGAAAGCAGGTGTTAGTGCATTGGAGACAGTAGGCTTTAATCTGCACCTTTTACATTTTTTTCTAAAAGCTTTACTGAGCACCAACCAAGTGCAATGCACAGAGCTAGGCTCTGGGAACACACATGATTCAGACACATTTCCTGCTGTAAGGAGTTTGTGATCTAAAGAAGAAGGCACACAAATAAATAATAGGGGGGAGTTCTGTTGTGGTTGAATAAGAGAAGGTCCCAGATATGACCGGTGGCATGACAGCCAGTTTTTCAAACCCTTCTCTTTGGAGGGAAGTCAATAGTAGCAACCCGACCAGTATCTGGGAACCTAAGTAGTGGCCTCTTTCTCTTTCCACTCCTGCATTCACCCCCTTTATGATGTTCTGGCCTGAAGCTCTTAGAATGTGCTGGTGGTTTTGCCTCAGTATTCCGCCACAATGGTCCCCCCACCTTGAAGACAGTGCTTGGCTTATAACCCAAACTAGTGAATGATAGTCAGATGGGTGAGAGATGAAAAGAGGGGCTCAGGAGGGGGGGCACAGATTTGGGATGACAGGCATTCCTTCAGCAAAAGGTCCACAGGGCCTTCTCCTTGCCAGCCCCTTGCCCTTCTCCAGGCTGGAATGAGAGACCAGATCAGATGGGGAGAATCAGAGGTGATGTGAGAAAATAGCATGAGAGGAAGTGGAAGGAGAACAGCACGTCAGGGTGGGGCAGGGCTGAGAAAGGACTGGGAGACCAGTCCCACTCCTCTCTGTGATACTGGCCTCAGACCCTGCAGTACTCGGGTAGAAGGGCAGGAGGGCTGCTGGACTCGTGAAGAACCTTCAGATCTCTAACACTGTAGCTGCACACCTGCAGAATTTCAAGGCATGTGCAAGTATGCAGACTAAATAAGCTTGTGCTTAATTTATGACTGGGTTTTTAGCAGACCTGGATCTATGTCTTGATTCATAGTACATGCACTCAGAATGCCTTACTATTTTTGTTAGTGCCTCTGAGCAAACCTCACCACTTACAAGTCATGCCAGCTAGGAGTAGTTTATAAAATATTCATTAATAAATCAAAGTGTTAATTCATACTTTCCAAGGCATCCTAAGACCTCTGAAACTAATGAGGCTTGTTTTTTAATTCCTTTGAAGTATTCACTATCACTAATAAAAGCAGTTGTTTGCACCTTTGATTCTAGTGATTCTCTTAATGTATTGTTTTGTCGTCTTTGTCTACATTGCCTTAGACAAATGCGGTCTCCCTGACTAAGGGAGAAAACTCAACATTATTATCCTCACAAATCTCTCATTAAGAGGGTTTGAGCGTGAATAATCTCCAGCGATGAACTAGAATTCTCAGTATTGAATTCTTACCCTTCTGTATCACCAGTGCAGCTTCGCATAAATGGCATTCGATGGATCTATAACTGGGGCTAAACAGAATGATAGTTCTAGACATCTCAAGTCTGAGCCGAAGATGTGAACCTGTGGGTTTTTGTTTTTGTTTTTTGATGCAAGGCTGACTGTACCAAGCATAGAACCAGAGTACTATAGCTTAGCAACCAAAACTTGAAGAGTGATTTCACAGGCTTGTCAACTCGAATTTATTCTCGACTTTAGTCCTCGTGCATCATCTGATGACCACTATCTATGATAATACAACTTTTCTAGAAAAATGTGTAAATCATGTTTGAGATCATTTTTAAAAAGAGAATAATACTGTATGAAAACCAAACCTTCATTTATAATTACACTAATAATTTCAGAGGTATTCAGTATTTCAGATTGATCTTCAGCTGACAAGGGCTTAACTTTTCTACCTCCTAGCCATAGTTAAATTCTCTGGTGATTTTCCTGTGAAGAGGAAATCCTTCTGTTTTCTTATAACATAGCTTCTGTAAGCCAGGAATGCCTGCTTGCCCATTTTAACCTCTTATATTACTATAGGTTTCTACTACACTTAGCGGACAAAACTGGTGGCATAATTGTAACAAATGATAACTTCAGAGAATTTGTGACTGAGTCACTCTCTTGGAGAGAAATTATTACAAAAAGGTAATATTTTCTTCTTTGTCTTTGGTTAAGTGTTTTTTGTTGTTTATTGTTTAGTTTTGTTTGGTGTCCACCTTGGCCCTGCAGAAAGCAGTATAGGGAACCAAAGTATCCTAAGACTGTCCTCCCCGTCCCCGTCCAAGACTCTGGCTGGCCCCTCTAGGTAAGTGGGGGTCCCAGTACAAAGCCGCAAAATCAGCAGGTGATGTGTGGGCATGCTGTGGTGGCTGCAGGGGGTCTTCGAGAGATCCGGTGTTCCCTGACAGGAGGCAAGAGGCATAGGTTTATGGCATAGTTAACCCTTGTTAACATAACAGTGTAGTGGAGCAGAAATGGCCTCCTAACTTGGCTTTGCCCTGATGCCGGGGGAGACTTTGGCAACTCACTGGGTGTCCGTGCTTGATTCAGCCATGAAATACGAAGGGTGGGTTTAATGACAGCGCTGTGATTCCAGTAAGCGGATGGAACCAAAATCAACCTGCTGATTGAGTTTTCACTTCTTGGGAGTGGGAAGAGTGTTTGTGCTTTTTAATCTGTGATGCTTTTCTTGATCATTTACTATCATAGTTTACTCATATATACTGAAAACGTGTTTGAATATCATCCAGAATAAAGTCAAGAGTTGAGCATTCACAGATGTGTTTTATTTGTGATGATACTCTGAATATGTCCACCTGCCTGAAAATCAGTGAACACTGGCTTCCAGGACTTCTTGTTAACAAGCATCATCTGATCGAGTTACCTTACAGCAACAGTCTGTGATGATGGCGCCAGACAGGAGGCCCGTATGCCACAAACCTAAAAACATAAATCAGCATACCTTGAGCTGTGTATAAGTAGTATGTAACAGGTATAACTGGAAATTTACCTCTGTTGGGGTTTCACAGTTGCCCCTTGTCTGATACTTGTATTTTGCAAAATCATTAGAGGATTTTAGAAAATAATTCTTTGCTGTAAGTGCTCAGGTGTGAGTTAATTACTCTGTGCATTTTGACTCACATGCTGTTAATAAGCTGTTGGTGAGAGCTGAACTGAGAATTGGTCTTTGACCTTCTGGGCACAGTTAACAAGCCATTAATCTTCTAGGACATGTTTCTGTTGGATCTTTGCCCTGGACTCACTGTCAGTATTTATTGGACACTCATCTGTGTATGAAAGGTCTAAATGCAGTCAGGACTCATGTTTCTATACCAACCCATTTCTTTTAGAACTCACAAAACAAGGCAGAAACCAAGGTCTAGACAACAAAAACAAGCACTTGACTTTTTTTTTTTTTTTTACATCTTGCTGAGATTTACTAAATCATGCTGAACTGATCTCACATTTTCTGTCCTCATAGATCATATTGTTTTGTTGTTTTAAGAGGTTTTCTTCAGTGGGTTTGCCTGTAGACACAACTATTCAAAACAAAAGTAAAACCTTTGTGGAGCCCCTGTTGTGTCCTAAGCTGACAGTCTTTAAATCTTGTTTTCAAAGTTGTATTAGGAGAAGCTGCTTCCTAAGCCCAGATAAAAAATCTGTAAGTCTCAATAAGAAATGTGAGGGCCAACTGATAAAAGTTTCCTACTTTATTGAATTTGTATCCAAGAGAGAAATACAGATGGTTTAACTTGGATGTTGTTTTTTTCCATTAGGCAATTAAGCAGCCTTATGATTTTATAGGTGACTGTTGCCTTGGAATTAGGTGGCCACTGCTACTTTCTTCTCAGTTCCTGCAGCAGTAAAAGCTTCATCTTTTCTCCAGCATTGTAATCATACTCTGTGTTGTAGATTGCTTCAGTATACCTTCGTTGGGGACATATTTATGGTTCCTGATGACCCTCTGGGAAGAAGCGGACCTCGATTAGAAGACTTTCTTCGGAAGGAAGTCTTCCTTAGGTATTTGCTTTTTCACATTGTTTTGTATTTACAGACTTGTTTCAGTTCTTTGTGCTTTAGTGTAGGTGATGTCTCTGAAGGACTAAAGATGGCACTTTTAAAATTTTTATTAGCCTTAGACTTAGTGCTGGTGTAATATATTTGAAAACTAATCAAGCACACACCTTAAAGAGCAGATTTTCATTTGTGGTCCTTTTGGTTTTAATCCTAGGAGAGGATGGGAGCCAAACTTCCTGTAGGTCTAAAAAAATAAGCAGATTTTGCTGGTGCTCACTTATTAGCAAATGCCACTTAGGTTCGTTTTGTACGTGTGAATTTCCTTCTGTATTCATTTTCCAAAGTCATTTGCTTTTTTAATTTCTTATGCTCCTATTAATTTACTTACTATTCAGGAATCACTACCTGGGGAACTCTCTATCTCCACTGAATGGAGAAGCCAGTATTTCATACTCATCTGAAATTGATTTGATAGTTTAGGTTTTCTTTGTTGTAGTTTGGGTTTTTGTTTTGTTTTTTTTAAAGATATGTTGCTAGTGGTTGTTTCTGTTTTCAGAATTCTCGGGTAATGGACACTGTTAACTAGAGTATTTGTGTGCCCAGCTGGCAGACAGTATGACCCGGTGACAGCTGATCTGTTTTATTTATAACCGGATCCCTTCGGGGTTCTAGGTTTGGATTTGGGGGTAGTTCATATAGAGGTACTTTTACAGAGGAGACCAGCGAGATTTCAGCTCCCTGGTCTTAGAAATCATTTCTCTTTTGAGCCTTTGGGTTTTATTATATAGACGAGGGCTTACTTCCCAAGGTTCTGCTTCTCTTCCCAGACCAAGGGAATGGCGGCCATTTTAACATCTGCTGAGCGTCGTTGCATCTCCGCTGGGCTTTTAAGACCCAGTGCCTGTGTGCAAGCATCAAGGCCCGTGGGTCAGACTTAATGGAAAGAGCGTTCTCTGGCTCCTTCCACACCTCAGCAGCCTGGCAGCAGGGTCCATCCTGCCTGCACACCTAATCGCTCTTTACAGTGTGTTAACTAATTGAGTAAGAAGTTAATAACAACCCCTCACAGAGGGTCTAACTTGGGAATTCCAGTTAGTTAAGCTTTTGCAGTTGGGAAAAGTGTTCAGCCAGCCCATTTCTCGCCTGCAAGTCCGAGTCACCTGGGAAGCTTCTTAATGAGACATATGCCCTTTATGCGTGCGCGCACACGCATGCACACGCACACACACACACACTCACACCCATGAACATACAGGTTGTGGGTGCCAGCACCTCGCCCAGACCGGGGGCCTACCGGAACCGGAAGTGGCTCCTCTCCCCAAAGGAGTCCCTTTTTCTAAGCCCTTCCAACCGGGGCCCCACACAGAATTCGAGTCTCCAGAAGAGTGAGACCCTGTTACGTGTGTCTCTTGAAAGCTCCCAGGTGATTCTGGCAAACCCAGGCTTAGGGCCAACAGTTGGCTGGGGTCAGTTCTCGCAGCTACAGACCTGGGAGGGTGGGGTAGCTGGTGAAGAGCTATCACTCCCCATCATGACCAGTCGGGAGGTGGTGTAGGCACCAGCCCCGTGGACCCCTCCGTGGGCAGCTTGCCTTCAGAAGCCGTGGAGCAGCACAGCCTCAAGGTCACCAGCAGATCTTTTTTGACAGGTTTCTCATTTCTCTTATAACCCAACTCACCAGACTCACTCTATTCACAGAGATATGCAGCCCCTACTCAATGCCTTGCCAAATGTGGGCATGTTTGACCCCAGCTTCAGAGTCCCTGGCACCCAGGCAGCCAGCACCAGCCACCAGCCTCCAGCCCGGCTTCAGGGCGCTCCACCCAGCCACTGGCTTCCTCAGCAGCCCCGCTTTCCAGTTCTGCCGAACCTTCCCAGTATGCAGCAGAGCGTGCCCATGCCGGCACAGAGGTCTCCTGCAGAAACCAGCGAGCTGAGGGAAGCCCTTCTGAAGATCTTCCCTGACTCTGAGCAAAGACTGAAAATCGACCAGATCCTTGCGGCCCATCCGTACATGAAAGACCTGAATGCACTGTCTGCCATGGTGTTGGACTAAAGGTCACACTTTAGCTTGCGTCTGCACGTGGCAGCAGGAAGCGACATAATGTGAAGAGACCCGATTTCCCAGTGGAAATTCTGTTGTAGTGTATAGAAAAGAAAACAGATGTTTTGTGTATAAAAAAATCTGGGTTTTCAAAACCAGCTTTTTCTATATATAAATAATGCTGCTATTACAGATTTAACATTTTCTGTAAAAGGAAAGTACATTTTCTGCCTGTTCAGAACTGTTTAATAGCAGTTACTCTTGAGTGTATTTACATTTTTATGTTTTTTAAACTATTTTCCTTAAAGCTGAAAATATTGACAAATGGATATGATTAGCTTTCTAAATAATAAAAAAAAAAGAGTTGCTTTTTTAGGGAAAGCAAGATCTCTCAAAGTATATTTTCTTGAGATGACTATGTAACGTCCACTAATACGAAGTGTGCTCACCACTCCCCAGCCTCCTCTGCCCTCACGCCTGGAATTAGGGTCCCAGGAGTAGGTTTTGCTCCTGTGGGTCTTTTGTTGGAGCCATTTGTGAGAGGGGGCAGGTGGTGCCACTAGATGGCACCTGTGCCTAGCCATTGTGAATGACCAGGGCTCAGTTAGACTCCCAGAATGTCAGGGCAAGAAGAAATTCTAGAACACCTGCTAGAACTCCTGTAGTCCCACCCTACTTCCCCTCCCACCCTGCAGAAGAGGGAGCTGAGGCTCAGCATGCTCGCCTCCACACACGCCCAGGTCCGCAGCTGTGGAGCAGCTGGGCAGGAACCAGACTCCTCGTCCAGTGCTCTGACACGTTCACCAGGCTGAGGCCTCGCTATACCTGGCCTGACTCTAGAAGTCATGTCTTAGCCTCTGAAAATAATAGCGGGATGTGAGGAAGATCCATGAAGAGCCCCGTTGTTACCATAATTTTGTGTCCACAGCCTCCATGCGAAGTCTGTGCAGCTTTGCCAAAAAGTGGTTTTCTATTCTCAAGAATGACCCAAGCCAATAAATAGCATTAGTAGCTGCCGTGGGGGCTCAGCCCCTTATTTATTTATCCTGTGTTTGTCTTTTTAGTGTTCTCCTCAGCCGTCCTTCCAGTGAGTCTATCTCAGCATTGGTATCTTGGTATTGTGTTTTCAGCGTTGCTCAAATTCTGTGTCAGTGAAGTTCTTTTCCTGGGTAATTACACTTAACATCTTTACTGTTCTCTGGACTTTCAAAGGGCTTTGTATTTTCTACCTGTTCTCTCCCCAGGCTGCTCACCGGCAGTTTCGTGTGTGCCCTGGGGGTCGTGCCCCTCCCAGCCCCCAGAACAGCTGCTGAGGACTCGGGGCGGTCTGTTCTTCACGGTGAAGGGACTTTGTTGGCCGCGAGCAGAGCTGGTGGCTCCCCAGGAGGCTCCCTCCCCGTGTGTATGACCCCTCCTTCCCTCAGGGGATGAATCCAGAGTCCTCCAGGTGGCTGGACTTGCATTTCAATCATGTTTTTCTCTCCCGATGCCTTTAAGATGCCTCCCAATGAGGAACTGGTTGTCAGCTGCCACTTTGGGGCAGGTGGCCAGAGTCACCCACCCAGCTGTGGATGTGGAGGTGGGAGACTTGAGGTGGGCAGGAAGTGACTCAATCGCAGCCCGTGTGCCTCGGCTTCAGAACTGGTGGTTTGTTAAAGTGTGGCGGACGTGTGAGGGCTAGGGCTGTCTTGCAGTGACTCTGATCTTCTGGGTTGAGGTTTGGTCTGACAGCCTTGCCAATCCAGTATTTCTCCTATTTGCAGAGAAGGACCCAACAGTAAACCTTGCTGGCCCACGCTTAGCCACACAGGTCTTCCTGGAAGGGGACTGGGCCTCCAGTGACGCCAGGTGGGGCTGGCTAGGCCAGGGGTTCCAGAGTTTTCCTGGGCTCTAGAAGTGACTTGACCCTTGACCTTTGGGTTATCTAAGCCTCTGTATTCTTAGTATTGTTTCTGAGGGCTCTACCTGCCCCTTTCCTCTTTCTAGGGTATGGGAAGGAAGGATGCAGGAAATTAAGTGGGTTAATTACTTCCCTTGATAAATTACAACATAACACGAAAGTCACAGCTCTTTCTGAAACTTGAAAATTAAAACTCCATCTTCAAACCATTAAAGAGTCATTACTTGTTCTCAGCCTTCTCTTAATACTAGGCTCAGTGTTGACGCTACTCAAATGTTTCTTCATGGTCTGCCCCCAGCAGTCGATTTCTGAACCACCTTGGTGGTGTTGGCAGCAAAGCGCCTCCTCCTGCAACTCCTTGGGCGTTCGTGTGTCGTGGCTCTGCTTCCTGCACTCCCTGGCATTCCTAGAAGAAGGGGGCTGGGCAGGGGGTGCCACCTCGTTCAGTAGACGGGCGGGTGTCTGCTCCTCAGAGAGAGGTTGTCCAGGGTTAGAGAATTAAGTAGATGGTGATACAGGATGGTTCCCGGGCCTGCCTTCTGCCCCAGGTCCTGGCTGCCTTCTCTGGGGGAAAAAAACCTCGTTTGACCTTTCTGTCCAGTAGCCTGTGTTTGAGACCCTGTAGGCTGCGGGCGAGAAGACGGGGAAGGCATCTCAGCCATCCTGGATGACGGCTCAGCTTTGTCTGGCAGGCTCAGCTGTGGCTTGGCAGAGTTGCCAGGGACTCAGGCCTGTTGCAGCTTTTGGTTTCTGAGAGGAGGCCTGGGGTCTTGCTTCCTTAGGCTTATTGTGGCCCTTGTGGAATCCGATTCACGGAGAAAGCCATGCTCCCAAGCACCCTCTTCCATCACAGGAAATGCCCTGGGCCCTGGGCCCCCCTGAGTTTGGGCCTGGGCAGGCACCGTTCTCTCTCAGCTCCCAGCCTGGCACCTCCGAGATGTGGCCTTCCTACTTGGAGCTCTCCACCAGCACTGCCATGTCCTCTCCTGCCCTCGTTTCTGTGTCCCTGTCCTCTCCTAACCATGGTCTGTTCCGTCGGCCACGCGGCTTCATGCCATTTGTTTCTTCATGATCAACCTTCCTGTTATTCCCCGTTATTACAGTTCAGACCCTATAAGAACGTCACCTGATTTCTCCTAAGAACCTCTCCATGCATTGCTGCTCTCCCTCACCTTCCCACTCTTCCTGTTTGGCAAACTTGGCCTTCATCCCACTGCTTGGAAACAGTCTAGAAGTCACCGGGGGCCACGAAATTGCTGAATTCAGAGGTCTTAGTCTTCAGTCTTCATGTCCACACTCAGTGACCAGACTATTTTGATATTGTTGCCCCTATTTTCCCCATTCTCTGAGATTTCCCTCCCAAATGTTCTTCATTCCTTTCTCTTCTTTTACTGGAAGGCCAGTCTGATTTTCTTTCTTGACAGGTGGTTCTCAAACTTTGGACCAGCCATGGAACTCATGGTGGGGAGGGCAGCTCTTACTAAAAATTGCAGTTACTGGATGCAGCCCACAGAGCTGTTTATTCGGTGGCCCTGGAGTAAAGCGTGGAAATCAGAGACTTCAGCAAGCTCCCTGGGTGTTTTCCACGCAGGCTGTCCAGGGACCACATGGTGAGAAAGTGCACTCACCCTTAGGGCTCACTAACTCCAGCTTTCGTCCTCCCTAACTTTCCTAGCTCCACGTGTACCTCCTGGGCAGCGACTTGTAGTCCCACCGCTAGGCCTGCCCTGCAGGAACACGTTTCTAGCTCAGCAGGGAGCCCTGTGCCTTCCTCAGACTCAGTCCCCAGGCCCTCCACCTGCATCTGTCCCTCACTCTCCATCCCCACCCCACCTGCCACAGAGTCCCCTCCATCCACCCTTGTCCGTGGGTGGCGGCCCCTGACCAGTCAGCCCACCCCTCCCCCCCAGACTCCACAGTGCTCCCAGATTTATCTTCCAAAACCACATTGCTGGTCACACTCTCATCTCTGTTCAGTGATCTTCAGTGCCTCGTGACCAGAGCACCAAGCTCAGCCGTCCCCAAGTGTAGTCTCTGTGCTGTCCGCCTCATGGCCACGTGTGACTGCCCACTTGGAATAGCCCTTCGCTGGACGCTCACTGCAGCCCACACACATTTCCTCAGTTACCTGTGGGCCCCTGCCTCTGCGTGCACCTCTTTCCTCGGCTAGAGATGCCCTTTCTCCCAAATGGCTTCCCCCTGAAAGGCCCAGCCCGCGTCCTGTTTGTACCCTTGCCCATGCTTCTGCCCAGAAGCAACCGCATGGCGCTCTGTGACCCACAGCACTTGTGTCTGGCTTTTGGCACTTGCCGCGCTGGCTGGTGTCACCACAGCTGATTGTGTACTGTGTCTCACCTCCCTTTCTAGACTGTGAGCTCCTCGCGGGCAGGGACCGTCTGTGTTCACTCTTTGTATTTCCCATGGCACCTAGCACAGTGCCTTGCACTTAATAGGTGCTCAATAAACGTCTGCTCAATTGAACTGGACGACAGTGCCTTCTTGACTGCGGTATCTGGCAGCCGATAAGACCTTCAGAAGTCCCACTGTCGGCATTTGCACCAGGGCCTCCACTGCTCCGCTGCAGTAGACCGCGGGTGGGGTGTCTGGCTGGCTTTCCCCTTCCCTCTGAGGCTCCCAACACACCATGCGGTCCAGGGTGGGCCCCGGACAGGCTGAGCCAAGCCGTGTGCTCTCACTTCTGCCCGCGAGTGGGCCAGGGGCAGATACCTGGCCCAAGCTAGGCCAGTCAGAGCCACTCCTTGGGCCCTAACCCCCCTGCCGGTGGGTCTGAGGAGTGTCCTGCCCGGATCTGTTGGAGGCCATTTCCCGCCGCAGGGGGAAGCT
The DNA here is from genome assembly GCF_011800145.1 of Mirounga leonina. Lineage (NCBI taxonomy): Eukaryota > Metazoa > Chordata > Mammalia > Carnivora > Phocidae > Mirounga > Mirounga leonina. Next base: position 34,401,185 of record NW_023270469.1, read on the forward strand.
GACTATGGTAGAGAGGTAGGAGCAGGACAGCGAGATTCCTGGGCGGGGGTGCCAGGCTGCTGGTGTTGTGGGAGCGTGATGGCACCCATGCCCTTCCGCAGCTATCGAGAAACGCACTTCCCTTTGCTTAAGCTAGGTCAGGTTGGGTTTACAACCCTTGAAATCAAGCGTCTTGAGTAAAATGGGTATCACGGCCCCTAGACTCAGCAGATTAAATGGGAGAGGCTCATATCTTTAGAAAGATCCCAAAGACTGGTGCAAACAGAACTTAGGAGTGTTCACCCCAGTCAGAAAATGGTGGTAAGAGGCTGACAGTTTCTGATGTGTTTGAAACTTTCCCTTCCACCTCCAGGAGAGCGCCGCCCCCACCTTCAAGCAGGCTGTTTCCTGCGGCCGCTTTCCTTCTCAACATCCCCACTTCCTCTTGGGGCTGTCTGGAAAAATCCCTGATGTGAATTTCTTTGTTCAGTTCCCCGGCTGGGCAGACACCAGGCCTGTCTGTCCGGAGTCAGACCTTCCCATACCGTTCCATGTCCCCACTTGTCAGACGGGCGTAACGGAACCACACGTCCTACTCCAGGGGCACTGTGCAGAAGAGGTGTGTCATACCCGTGACGCGTCCGTGACAGCAGTGACATTCAGAGCCATCACCGTGGCCCTGATCAGTAGCCCCTCTGGGACACCCACTACTGTTCACACCCTTGCAGTTCGCCCCTCATCTCCTAACCAAAGGTCCAAGAGCTTGTCTCCAAATGCTCAGAGAGCTTGTCCTCCAGATTCCAGATGCTCTTCTGTCCCTGCCGACTCACTGGGAGTGTGGACCACACCTCCCTCAGAGCCTCAACAGGACCATGGAAGTCCAGCGAGAGAGGGCACTGCTCCTAAAATCTAGGCACCCAGGAGGGCCCCCCAATCTCACCACCAGGGAGGGGGAGAGGGAAGCGTGGCCACGGGATGCGTGAGTGGGAAGACCCCGACAGCTGGTGCTGAGCACTCGCCACGCCTGGTTCTGTCTTGTTACCCTCACCACACTCCTCTGAGGTCTCTGGGAAGAGCCGGAGCACGGGGCTACTAAGAGAGATGCATGGACAGGATTCGTCACCTTCCCCAGAAGTGACGTGGCAGCCAGAATGGTGCCTGAGACGGACCCCCTGCCCCCACCCAGGGAACAGAATCGAGGGCCCGTGACCTGGGTCCAGGCTGTCAGTCTGCGGAGCAGAAAAGCTGTGGAAGGAAGCTGCCTCCCCAGCCCCGCCCCCGCCCCTTTCCGTGCAGCCGGGGGGCGCGGGGCCACGCCCAGCACTGTTCTGTGGGAGGGCACCAGGAGCAGTTTCCAAAAGGAAAAGTTGACCAGCATTGTCCGGAGTGAGCCCATGTGTGCATCATACCCACCTTCCATTTCACTTAGGGTGACGCAGATCAGTAAAAGGACCCTGGGTGGGTTTTGAAACCTGAAAGAAGCCTTTTTCACAGCTCCAGTCCTCTGACATTGTGGTTCCAAGGTGGGCGGCAGTGACTGGCAAGCAGGGATTTGCCAGAAACAGGGCAGAAGTGCCTACAGCCAGTGCTGGAGCTGGAAGCCCAGGGGCCCTGGGACTCCTTGACTTAGCCCCGCCCACTGGACTCCAGCTTTGGGGGCTTTCCTTCCCACCCCCACCAAGGCCCCAGGGAGCTCTGCCGGGCCCCACAGCCTGAAACGCAGTCTGGGGTCAGCCTGGGCAGGCCCTGCCCTTCCCGGTCCTGTTCCCAGAGAGGAGGAGGCCGCCCTGAAGAGAATGCGCTTGTCTGCGCGCCTGTCTGGCTCCAGCTTCCGTCTAGAGTTTCACCCACCAAAACAGGCTGCAGGAAGGACAGGGCCTCCCACTGCCGGCCAAGGAGCTGCAGCCGCTGCTGGGCCCCCATGCCTTCCCCAGACCAGAGTGGGCCTCTCCCCTTGCCGACCCAGCACAGGCCACTGGTCCCCTCCAGGATGGGCGGGGTGCTGTGCTTCCTCCCAGTGTGGGGCTCAGGAGCCCGACGCCCCGCTAGTAAGGGGCTGAGATGGGGCAGGAGTCTCCGACACCCACATCCTTCTCTGCCTGCTTCTGCTTCCCACCCCTTCTGTGATTCCATCTCCTCTGTTCACCAGCGGCCCCTGAGCGGCTGCTGCGTGCAGGGGACAGTGCTGGGGGCAGGGGGACAGCCAGATGGCCCCCTTTCAAATCCCAGCCTGGCCTCGTGGGCTTGGGCCCAGCGCTGGCCCTTCTTGCCATGTGACCTTGAGAAGGTAACTCAGCCTCAAGGTCTGTTTCTTCATCCGAGTGGAGGTGACGCTGCTACCCTTGGAGCTGGTGGTTTGCAGCCCTGGCTGCACATTCGGATCACCTGTAGGGAGAGCTTCCAAAACGCTCGCGGCCAGGCCACACCCCAGACTATGGAGATCTGAATCTCTGTAACTACCCAGGTGGCCCCAGGGTGCCCTCAGATTGCGAACCAACACCCTCCCGGAGAGTTGCTGCAGTCAGAATGAAACCCTAAGAAGCAGGCCCAGCCCCTAGGCGAGTGCTTCTCCTTCCTGACCCCCACCGCTAGGAATGCACCTCGAGGGCCTGGCAGTGCCCCTCACGATGCATGGCACTCCGGTAAGGCTTCCTCCTCAAGGCCTCATCTTACCTTTGGTGTTTTCCAAACCCAAGATGCTGCCGAGGCAGGACGCCACGGGGAGCACTGAGCCAGGGGAGCCCAGAGGAGCCCCTCCCAGGACTCTCGTGTTTGCAGGACTGACCTTGATTTTCCCCTGCCCTCGGCCCAGCTGTGTATCATTCACTCCTTGGCAGAAGCTGGCTCCGATCACATCCCGGGACAGTTTCTGAAGAACAAACGGGAGGGGCGCCTGGCACCCATGAAACATGCAAGCTACTCTCCGCCAAACCCGCGCCATCCCGCTGTCCATCACGCACAGCCCCAGGGACCCCAGTCGCCGTCCAGCAGAGCGCAGGGGGGGCCTGGGAGTCCAGAGGGGGCAGTACACACCGTGGGGAAGGACAGGAGTCATCCAGCCTGGGAGAACGCCTATTTCAGGCCGGCTGAAAGAGGCTGGCTGGCTTGGGTTCCCACGACCATCAGCCATTAGGTGAGGCAAGACTCAACTCCAGATCTTAATCCAACGCCGGTTCTCTTCACTGCCTCCCTGGAACAGTGTTTTCCAGTGACACATGCAGGTGCACCCCCGGCCCCGGAGCATTGACATGGAGGACCGGCCTGAGCACCAAGTGCACAGGGAGGTTCCCCTGAAGTGGGGATGTTGGATAGTGACTGCCCGAGTCCCCTGGTTCCTCGGTCCCATATCCCCGGCCCTGGGAGGGCACCTGGGAGAGCTGCTGGGAAGAGGCCTTCCTCCACCACAGAGATGGCCTTGGCAGAGGTGACGGTCTCCCTCCGATGTTCCAGCACCCAGGCCTGGGTCCATCTGCTGCCCTGAAGCTTGTTTCAACCGAAACAAGCAAAGCTAAGGCTTTGCATCCCCATATCACTGTTACCATAATCCCCAGGAAACTCTGCATGATGGGGCCTGAGAACCAGCCCCAGCAGCAAGTGACTCTATGACAAACCCCTTTCCAGACTGGAGATCAGGCCCCTTCTGTTTGGTCTTTTCAGGTGTCCCTCACAGCTACCCCCAGTCCCAGCCAGGGCTGTTCACCAGCCTCTTACTAGGACCGAGCTCCACCACAGCCGGTGGGTAGAGTAGTTATCCCATCTTGCACATGTGGAAACTGAGGCAGAGCCATTCTGTGACCTGCAGAGCCAAGACTCGAAGCCAAGCCTCCACACTCGGTCCCTCCTGCGATGGCTCGTGTCCACCAGCTCATCCACCGATGTCAGGCTCTAGTCAGACCTGCCAGATTCTGAATTTCTAGTGGGAGGAGGGCTGAGGGCTGGAGGGCCAGAGAGCAGAAGTGTGAGTGGGGTGACTGGGAGGCAGCCAGTGGGGACAGGGGAGCTGTGGAGGGGGAGGAGTGTCCCTGTCAGAGGAAACAGCACATGGAAAGGGAGGCCAGGTGGAGGGACTTAGGAGAAGGTCAGGGAGGACGGTCTGGCCCTCCATTTCTAGCCTCCTTGAGGGGCCAGCACTAAGGGGCCGGCCAGTCCTGTCACCTGAGACCAAAATCCCATGCCCTTCCCTGGTATCAAGAAAACGCCTCCTCCCATCCCTTTCCCCCCGTGGGTCTGCTTCTCCGTAGCAGACCCGGCTTCCCTGCTTCTCTGTGCTTGCAGCAAAAATGGCCACGCCAAACCTCCCTGGCCTCACTGTTCCAAACTGCACCAGGACCAACTACGATCACCGTGTACCACTTCCACGTTACAGGAGGTAGACTCTGAGGAGTCAGCTTGTATCAAGCGGTCCACTCCTAGCCAACCTGCTATGGCCCAGGTGTGCAGGGGCAGGCCACAAAATGAGAACAACCACAGCTCGCATGTATGATCTCCTAGCACGTGCCCAGTAGGACTGTGGGAAACGAGGTACACACTAGGGGACTCTCGCTGAACCGACGTAACAACCCTCTGATGTTACAAGGGTCACCCCTGCTCCGAGTCCAGAACTGCCAAGTCCCACACCTGGGCGGGGCCGCCCAGGACCAGGGCTGCTCCAGCTTTAAGCAAGACACGTGCACCACAAGCTGTGACGAGGCCCCAGGGAGGTGGGACACTGAGATGATGAGGGGTGACAGCTGGGGTGCTCCAGGAGCAAGGAGCTGATGGCCCAAGAGCCAGGGGAGGCACCAAGGAGGTGCCTAAGAGCAGAGCTTCGCAGGGATATTTGGGGACGTGGGTTACCAAAGAAGGCTCTCAGGAGGGAGAAGGAGGGAAGCAGGAGGGGCCAGGGACAAAGCTAAACAAGGACGCAGTCTCAGCACAGCTGGCTTTCGCTGACCCCCCAGGAGGCCGTGGGGCATGAGAGGCACTGGAGTTAGTCGCCCCTTGCCACAGCTGTGCAGCGTGATGGTCAGTCGCGGAGCGTAGCCGTCCACACAGGCAGCCCCGCTGCAGGCATCAGCCAACACTTGCGGCCACAGGTGGACACGCCGGCCCAGCCACGGGGTGTGGCTGTGGCACCACCACATCCCTTTGGACGTAGCCCGGCAGCTCTCAGCACCCATGTGGTCATGATGTCTGGGAGGGCGTTCCAAGGGACGTCAGTGGGACGAGCTCCTGCAGCCGGTCCCGAGGCCGTACCTGGCTCTCATCATCTCCCTTTCGCATGACCCGTGCTGAATTCTCATCCCCCTGCTGGCCTAGGTGGCTTGTCTGCTGGGGGACCCAGACCCTCAACTCCGCAGGGACTCATGCCCTCTGTTGGCTGTGCTTGCACACTCCCAGTTAAAACTGGGCATGGCAGGTCAAAGTGGGGCTCCTGTGGATCTGGGCGCCAAACGTGTGCCTCCCTCCCCCTGGGATGTGGCAGAAGTCCCCTCTGCTCTTGATGGGCAGGGTCCCCCTGCCACTGTGCCTGCAAGCCTCTGGGCACACAGGGCCCAAAGTGACCATATGGAGGCCATAGCCTGAAGTCGGTAAGGCTCGTACTGTGTCCCCGATGGAAGCACCATCCCCCGTGGGAGCCAGGACCTCCAGATTCAAGAGCAGAAAGTTGCGAGGACAGGAAGCCCTGAGTCCTCAAGTGCTCACTGGAAGGAACGGGGCCATAACGACTTCCATCCCTTGGCTCCCAGACCCGTCTCCTCTGCCTGCGGAGTAGCTTTGGCTTCAAGGAGTACACTGCATCCGATACAGGACAGCTCCCCGTCCTGGCGGGTGACATCACCAAGCTCGCACCTCCCCCGTGCTCTTAAGAGACCATTCCACTGCGCTGTCAGGATGAAGCTTCTGGTCGGGCAGATGGGCAGGACAGTGGCCGCCACGGGCACGTGCTCACTTCTGCTCCTTCTTTGCTGCCAAATGAGTCCCTTGGCCTGCAGGAGGTCTTTGCTGAGGGATCTCTGACCTTAGGACAGTGGTGCCGGCTGAGACTCCGCAGGCAGGGAAGGCAGACCCTCACCTCCCCCAGCGCAGTCTGCGTGGGAGCAAGCACCCGAGACAATCTAACTCTCCCCGAGTCTAATCTCGCTTAGACCTGAAAAGGGTCTCTTTGATGTCTTAAATGGGGGAAAGAAGGAACAAAACCAGGTTTAATCTCTCACAAGGCACTCTGCTACGCATGCTATTTGGGAACACGATTTAAACCAACCAGGCCAGGGCCAGGGTGTATCCCCAGTAAATGGGGCAACTCTCCTCTTGGAAAGACATGGTGCTTCTGTCTTCCAAGCACTGGGCCAAAGTCTAGACACCAGTCAGTCCTGGTTCTGGCTCTGACCAGGCTTCACAGAGGTTTCTTGGAGGAACCCTGCCCCTCCCTGGGCCTGCGTCCCCATCTCAGGATGAGGGGTGGAGGGCTGACCTCTGAAAGCTCTTCCATCTCCAACCTTTCCTATTTCTTGGAATCTTTTTTTCTTATCCAGAGCAGAGGAGGCCAAGAGCAGGAAGAATAAGGTGAGGCTTCCTTAGAAAACAAACCAGGAGTTTCTTACAAAGTGAGATGCATATCTACCCTATGACTCAGGAATTCCACTCCTAGGTAATTACCAAAGTGGATGAACACATATGTCCACAAAAAGACTTGTACAAGAACATTTACAGCAGCCTTATTTCTAATAGCAACCTAGAAGTAACCCAAGAGGTAAATGGATAAACTAATTGTGGAATGTTCATATGATGGAATTACTCAGCAGGTACTCAGACCACACTCTTCTGACTCTACAGACAGACACAACAGCATGGACAGATGGGTGAAAAAAGCCAGACATGAGTACACACTGTATGATTCCATTTATATGAAATTCTAGAACAGGCAAAACTGCTCTATGGGAATGGCAATCAGAAAGCAGTGGGTAAGGGGAAAAGACAGAGGAACCTTTCTGGGCTGATGGAAATGTCCTATATCTTCTTTGAGTTCCGGTTATACAGATGATATAGGTATACACAACTGTCAGAACATAGACTGGAAAACTAGGATCTGTGCGTTTTAACGCATGTACATAATGCCTTAATTTTAAGAAGTTAATTAAACTAAAAAAGGAAGAGAAAGAAAACTAGCCACACAGGGAAGCTGGTCCTGGCTTTCCAGCCGAGGCCTGCCCCAACCTCTAAGGAGCTCGTTTGTCTTGTTAATGTTTAGCAGTTTCCAGGCCGGGGACCAAGGGTCCTACCTAGCCACTTTCACAGGCCTGTCATTCAGGGAGGAGACCCTAGGGGTAGAGATGAGGAGGAGGGAGGGAGGACACAAGGAACAGCTTATAAGTTCCTCAGCTACAGCCCAGGAAAAGGGCTCATTTATTCTGTGAGCATTCACTGAGCATCTACTATGTGCCGGACACTGTGGTAGGTACTGGAGATACAGCCATGAGCAAGAGACATGGTCCCTACCCTCATGGAGCTCTCTGGCAGAGACATTGAACAATTTATCACTCCAACAAGCACCTCACCCCCGGGCCACGATCTGAGAAGGAGAAGCACGGGGAGCTCCAAGATCACATGCCTGGGTTTCCCCCCTCGCCTGTGTCCAGGAAGGCCTCTCAGGGGCCATGAGTACAGAACTGGGTTCTGAATGATCAGAAGATGTTAACCAGGTGAAAAATACAAGTGAGAGCATCCCATCCCAAAAGCCAGAGCAGAGAGAACCTGACACAGGAATTACAAAATTAGCTGTCTAGGAGAGGGCAGGTGATCAACAGCAATGGTGGGAAGGTACAGCATCAGGCACCAAAGTCACTGTAGGTGTGGGGACCTCAGGGGCACTGCGCATAGAGGGCCCTTCTGCATAGAGGGGATTGTTGCCCTGAAGGACTGCAGGCCTAGAGTTGCCCTATCATCCTGCATTTTTTTTAAAGATTTATTTATTTATTTGAGAGAGAGAGCATGGGGGGGGCGGGGAGAAGGAAAGGGAGAGAATCTCAAGCAGACTTCACGCTGAGCATGGAGCCCAACGTGGGGCTCAATCTCATAACCCTGAAACCATGACCTGAGTCGAAATCAAGAGTCAGATGCTTAACTGCCTGAGCCACCCAGGCACAAGCCCCCATCATCCTGCTTTTCAAGAAAACCTAGAAATCTGGAGTTTTTAAAATGTAAATGCAAATCAATTTTTAAATCTTGATTCCATGGGGCGCCTGGGTGGCTCAGTTGGTTAAGTGTCTGCCTTTGGCTCAGGTCATGATCCCAGGGTCCTGGGATCGAGCCCCACGTGTGGGCTCCCTGCTCAGCGGGGAGCCTGCTTCTCCCTCTCCCACTCCCCCTGCTTGTGTTCCCCCTCTCACTGTGTCTCTCTCTGTCAAATAAATAAATAAAATCTTTAAAAAAAATAAAATTAAATTAAAAATAAAAAATAAATCTTGACTCCATTTTTTATATCATTTCTATAAATTCAAAGCAATCCCAATCAAAATTCCAGCAGGATTTTTTGTAAATTTTGCAAGCTGGTTATAATATTTATACAGAAAAGCAAAGGACCTAGAATATCCAAAAGGAATTTTGAAAAAGAACAACAAAGAAGACTCACAGTACCTGATTTCCAGATTTAGTATAAAGATCAGAATTAGGACATTATATTTTGGCAAAAGGACAAATTCACAGATCAATGAAATGGAAGACAGCGTGCAGAAATAGGCTCACATATATATAATCCATTATTATTATTATTATCTTTTTGCAAAAGTGCAAAAACAACTCAATGAAGAAAGGATATTCTTTTCAGAAATGATATGTCCATGTGACAGACCCCCATGACCCTCACTTCCTGGTCATGTAAGTCTCTCTCCTTGAGTGTGGGTGGGACATATGACTTGCTTCTAACCAACAGAATATGGCAAAGTGATGGAATGTTGCTCCCATGACTGTTACATTTTATGGAAGTCCATCCTGCAAGCACTTGCCCCAGAGACTCTCCTTGCTGGCTTAATGGAATGAGCAGTTATGTTTGGAAAGTCCATGTGACTAGGATCTGCCTCTAGTTTGGCCAGCAAGAAGCCAGGAAGGAATTGAATCCGGCCAACAACTTGGAATGAACTTGGAAGCAGAGTCTTTCCAGTCAAGCCTCCAGATGAGAATGCAGCCCAAACAACACCCAGATTGCAGCCCAGTAAAACCCTAAAAAGATACCCCAGCTAAGCTGTGCCTAGACTCCAGAAAGAAAATATGAGATAATAAAACATGTGTTGTTTTAAGCCACTAAGTTTGTGGCAATTTATGATGCAACATAGAAAAGTAATAAAATTCATAAGCCAAAAACGAATCACCACCAAATGTTATACCATACATAAAATTTAACTCAAAATAGATCATAGGTCTAAATGCAAAACCATAAACCTAATAGAGGGGGGGAAATAACTGAACACGGGTATATTTGGACAGGCAGTGGCCAAGATGGGAGCCATGGGGTGAGTGGGAGCAGTGATGGAGAGAGAGCCCAGTGGTGGTCCACTAGGACCTGAGGTCAAGGCAGCCTGAAATAGCATGGAGGCAGCCACAGCCTCGGCTCTAGGATCTCTGGTGGCATCTCTGTTCACTCTGGTCTCTTGCTCCCAACAGCCCAGTGGCTCTGTATTCTCTAGTCTGGTCCAAACCTGACTGGCTTAGCTAATGCCACCCCCATGGGTCAGAGTCCTTTGCCCCAAGCCCTTCTAAGCAGCTTAGGGTGCCCTGTCCTGGCAGAGCTCACCCCAGGTCTAATTCGTTTCCACCCCTGTGCACACTCAGCCATCGCCACTTCCTGGCGGGGCCACGGGAGGGACACTATGCAGGTGCAGTGATGGACACATCTGAAAGTTGGCTGGCTTTCTCGGCCTCGACCTCCTCTGCTGCCCACAAGGGCCCAGTGCCTTCCGTGCCCACACTCCACGGTTCCCTGTGGCCCTCCAGTGCCTCCTATGTCATCACAGCTTCAACCACCAGCTCCTGCCGGGCTGCTGGGACTGCAAGCCCAGTCCAGCCACAATTGCCCACAAGCCCCAGCTGAGGAGGCTGGAAAGCGACTCTGCAAGGACAGGTGTGGGGTGGGTGCAGAAGGCTCCCTGGGAAATGCAGGGCCCATCTTCTAAGAAGAGCCTCCAGGGAAATAGGCAGCACAGCCCTGAGTCACCACAGACGACCGGCGCCAAGGGACCTCCGGGTGGCTTTAAGTTCACAAGCATCTATGTGTGCCAGAGCCGTGCAGGGACCAAGAGATGGGAAAACTTTCAAGTAAACAAACAGGATGGCTCGTGATCCAAGCGAGTGTCAGCAGGGCCCCCTAGCAACATCCGTGCAGGGAGGTGCAAAGGGGTGCTCTTCGAAACCAGAGCCCAGTGGAGGGTGCTGGGCACCCAGAGTAAAGGAGGGTTGAGTTCTACGCTGCCTTGGCTGACCCCCAGATCAGTCCCTGGCACAGCCCCCAGCAAGCCCCTCCTGTGTTCTTTCCTCTGTGGACAGAGCCACCAGGGACTGTGGGTGGGGACAGGGTGGGGTGGGGACTGTGACTTCTGGAATGTCCAAAGGACACCAAAGCTGTTTCAAGAATTGCAAAATGTAAATCTCAGCTTCTTTTTGTCCTGCAGTGCCGTAAATGTGCCAATGTCTTCAGCAAGCTAGAAAAGTAGAGTAAAGAAAACTGGGACGGCGCAGAAGGGCTACGCCGGGCAGCCAACCAATTTATGCCCAGAAGGGGAGGTGAAAACCTCTGAGGAAAGATGGAGGTCCCATGCCCCCCCTCCCCAGCACCTCTGTGGCTTGTCACCAGATGTAGGTTGCTACGGTGATGGGGAGGGAAGGTCCAACTGAGCAGACCATGAAAATGTCTCCAGGGCAAGAAGTTGGGGAGAGTCTATTTGCTTGTTCTGTTGTGCACGCAACAAGTTTTTTCAACTTATATTCATTTGAGGTGGTTTGAGGATGTCACACTGCCTCACCCTAGGGCTGACCAGGGGCCACCAAGTGCCTAAGTCCTAATGTGACAGGTGACAAAGGTGACCCAATATATAGGGGGCTCCATCCTGGGAGGCTTCCTAGGGAAGAAACATGTGGGAGTGGGTCTGAAAGGTTGCAGTGACTCTGGCGGGTGGGGCATGCAGCAGGCCAGAGCACTCCCAGTGGCGGTGGGACCAAAGCCTCTGCAGGACTTAGCAAGCTGTGTCCAACAGAATGGGGAGAAACCGAAGGGTTCCCCAGCCAGCGGGAAGGGCTGCCAAGTGGACCAGCATCAGACAGAGAACCAGAGTCTGAAGTTCATCCTGCTCCAGTGGCTATTGGTACCTGCCCTTGGCTGCCACCCACTGCGGCGTCCCCTGCCATCCGGAAGCTCATTGACATCCCTGGAGTCTAGCTGGGACTGTCATCCAGGACAGTCTCATGTGGCCTCACTATGTGGCCTGGACTTCCTCGCAACGTGGTAGCTGAGTTCTAAGGACAAGCATCCCAAAAGAGAAGGAGCAAGGAGGAAGCTATATTGCTTTGTTTAGGCTTCAGAAGTCACACAGAGTCACTTTGGCCATTTCCTATTGGTCAGGGCAGTTATAAAGATCTAGTGGGGCCACATATAGGAAACCTAGACTCTACCTCTTGAAGAGGAGCATCAGTGCCATCTTGTAAGAGCATGGGGGAATGGCGTGTCAACATTGGTGCCGCTATCTTTGGAAAAGAGTGACTACCTCCCAGAAGCAAGCAAAATTTATTTCAGCCTTGAAGGATGAGCTGGAGTTAGCCAGGTTATGGGAAGGAGCATTCCAGGCAGAGAGAACAGCATAAGGAACAACTCTGAGGTGTTCTGCATATCTGAGCACCGAAGAGAAGACCTGTGTTCTTACAACAAGGGTGCACAGATACAGAAAGTGAGGCTGGAAAGGTAGGCAGGGCCAGAGTGTACAGGGCTCCGGAAGCCAGAGCGGGTTTAAGTGAGCCTAAGGGCACTGTGAGGCCACCAAGTGACATGATCAAGTGGATATTCTAAAACGCTTAAAGCGCTGCCGTCTGGAAAATGGGTTGGAAGGGGTAGGAGTGGATGAATGAAGAGATGGTTCTGAGAACCCAGGTGCCTGGGAACAGAGGAGAGAGGATGATCCCCTGGCAGAGCCGTGAAGAAGGCAAGGTGGGAGAAGGCGGGGTAGACTGGCAGGTGGTGCAGGCACAGAGCTCTCTCCGAGGGGAACACGAGCCAATGTGAGCAAAGAGCCGGCCGTTAGAAGCCCCCTGATGTGCTGATGGAACCTTATAAATTACCAAGAACAGATACAAATCCTCCTGAGGCCCTCAAGGTAAACATCATGTTTCTCGGCACTTCTAAACGACATGTCTTGGTCCTTCTAAATAAAATACAATCCATTTGGAAACTCTTTTGGCCAAGGTTGCCAAGATCCAATACCAGCCATGGTTTCGTGGTTTCTTCCCCAGCCTGGGGTCATCCGAGGACTCCAGGACTCAGCTACCTAGGATCTAGCAGGCAAGGCCCCGCTTCTCAGCTGGGGTGTCCCATGCTGGAAATCCGGGTTCAGAATGGAGAGAACCATTGGAAGATAGATGTCTCTAGGCCCAGCCCCGCCACAGGAGTGTGGCTGGTGCTGCCAAAGACAGGATATCCCAACATCGCTGCCACCCAAAGACCAGCCACTTCTTGGTGCTGGGTTCCTACCATGTGGAAAACTGTTATTTTCCCCAAACTCCAGCTTCTCGTGTTGGGCCCTTCCCTGTTCCTCCTTCAAGGCCCACAGCCCGTCCTCTCCCCACCTGAGCTAGCCAGTGCAGTTCTGCCAAAGGGCCCCCGTGTTCATAAGCAAAGCCTCTCTGAGATCTGCCTGGAAACCAGCCAAGCCACTCGTTTCTTCCCCTGGGCTTAAGGTGAGTCACAGGCCTGACCTCCGCATTCCGGAGTGGGGGTGGGGGGAACGCTCTGACAGTCTGCGGTGTTGACAGCAGTGGAGGGCAGACCCCAGGGACACGTTTAAGTAAATCATTCAGTCTCCCCCCCAGTGGAGGGAAGGGATGGCCTGACTTGTCTCTGAGGGCCCCTCCAGCCCTGCTGCTCTGACATTCCAGGTGAACAGAGCTGCATGCGGCACCCACCCCTCAGCACCGAGGGCCCCCCCCCCCATCCCCAGGCCTGCCGGGGGAGCCTGACAGACAGGCCCGCCAGCTCCTCCCAAAACTGCAGACAGCCACCGCCTGGGGAGACAACAAAGGCCGCCTTTTCTTGCCTCCCCACATGTGCTTCTAAAACAAAACCCAACATGCTCTTCACAGCCACCTGGTTGCCCCTCCAGGTCACCTGATGGATGCCAATGAAACCTTAAGGATCCCGGACCTTCAGGACCTGAATCTGGCCAGAAGCCAAGGGCTGATCTGGAATGTGGATGAAGGGGGTGGGTTTTAAGACCCTAGGCGCTCTAAGTCACCAGGCTCTGACCTGGTGGGAGCCAGGACAGCAAGGGGCTTCACCAAAGCTGGGGGAAGTCCAGCCCAGCCTCCTTGCTAGGACTGACTCGTGGGGCCCTGCGTGGGCTCTGAGGTTCCAAGCGGCCTCTACATTTACAGCCCAAGGTGTCTCTCTTCTCTTGACCTCCCGTCTGTCACTGTCACCTCCCTCTAGGGGACTGCTTTCTCCTGTATGTGCTCCCACGCCACCCTCAACCAAAAGCCACGCTCTCCCCTTCCTGCCACCGCCTGGGGATGGGGTCTGGGGCGGGGGCCGGGGTCAGGGCAAAGCCAGCAGGCTCAGACTCTGTCTTGGGACCAAATGACAACCCTTCACTTATCGAGCACCTACATGTGTCTGATGATCAATAAGAGGATGGCCACATAGGTCTCACGGAATCCCCATTTCACCAAGGAGGACACCCAGGCTCAGTGGGGGGAGTGTTTTACCCAAGGCCACACAGTCAGGATTCAACTCAGGCCTGTCTGAACCCAAAGACCACGCCCTCTCTCCATGGCACACCCTTCCTTCACTTCTATCCCCATCACTGAACTCTGAACCTCGCAGGGCTTCTCATTTGTCCCCTCCTTAGATGGGACAGGATGGGTGGAAGGAGCTGGAGTCTGTGTGTCTCTTCCCCCAGGTTGGTTAGGTTCTGATAAAACCCTGAAAGTTCAAGCTCCGGTAAAGCAGTTTCTCCTGGCCTGTTGAGAACAGAGTGCTCTGGCGGATTTCAGCATGGTTCCTTTTCCCATCCCTCTGCTAGATGCATGAGGGGATTCTCTTCTCTGACAGTCATTGTGAGAACTCAGTAGAGTTTCTGGAGGTAAAATTCACAAAAGCCTTGAGAACCCCCATGATGGGCCACCCCTAGGGTTTTTAATTCTCAGACTTGTCCTCATGGAGCCTCCAGCAGCTCCTCAAGTCCAGTCCGGGTTTCCTGCTCTGTCATTGGTTCCTGCCCTGGGTTTCTGCTCTGCTGAGTGACTCCCTGTATCCAGCCTGCCTGTGTCCCCAATTTTGGGGGCGGCAATTTGCCTTGTGACCTTACTTCTCTGACAGGTGTAAGAAGAGTTGTTGATTTTTAGTTTGTTCAGTGGTTTGCTTATTGTTGATGGAGTGGTGATTTGTAAGCTCCTTACATGCTGGACTGGAGACCAGGAAGCCCCTTCCCCTTCCTCTCAATGCCCGCCTGCTAGCAATGTCCCCCACTTGCAAGCAAGCCCATGCAGGTGACTCTCTGGGGCCCCGAAGGCAGGAAGTGAAGCACAAACACTGGGGAGATTACATCTGACTGGAGAAGTGGACTAGTAGGTGGCATAGGGAACCAGAACCACCCCCACTTCTCTCTACTGTCTGTCCTTTGGCCTCACTGCCTTCCAGCTAGAGGCACCACTGAGGTCTAGGACATGCACATGCTCAGTCTAACGCACTCTCGCAGGCCACCAGCTCACCCGGGTGCCCTCCTAACTGTCCTAGTTAACCCTGACCCATCCTCCAGAATAACTCTGGCAACCTGGCCCCCAATCTAGTTTGGGGCTTTCTGACACGCTGTCATGGAACAGAGCCTGGCACACAGAAAGTCTTCAATAAATGTCTGCGGCAGAAATGAGTTCATGGCACCATGTTCTCTTCCTTCAGTGTGTGTGGTTCCCCTGTAATCAAGTACCCGTTGGGACACAGTGTATGGTGTCCATCTTATCACTGGCCCTCTAGGCCAGGAGGACTTACCTTTTCATACTGTATTCCCTACACTTAGCACAATGTGGCCTGCAGTAGGTGCTCAATAAATGTTTGAATGGCCAAAAGGATGACGAAGGGTGAGTGAGTCCCTCAGCCAGCAGAGGATTTAGACGTGTGCAGGAGGCCATGTCATGCATGCGGCAGCAGGGATGAGAAAGCACTGACCTAGGAGAATGAACTCACTGGGTTTCTGGGGAGACTGTCAGAAAGACAATCCTGCACCCGGAGGCCAAATTCCTTGTGGATTATGCAAAGGCATGTTTTTTAGTGGGTGCCCTGGGGCGGCAGGGAAAGGAGACATTTCACTGCAGTCTGTAGCTCATGTCAAAGGTAGGCAGAAGACAGCAGGCTGGCTCAGTGGGATGACCAGACACCCAGCTTGTCCTGACCAGCTTGTCGGGACCAGACACCCGGAAACCAGTCAGCATTCCCAGTAGCTCCTGACTCACACACAGCTTCTGGGCAGGGGATGCAGAAACAGCCCCTCCAGCCCAGGGTCTGGGGCTCCATGTTGGCAGTGAAGGTGGGGATCCTGGACAGCAGGCTGTAGGAAGCTAAGCAGGATGATGGAGGCTCATGGGGCTCTAAGTGAGGTGAGGATGAGGATCCTGGCAGGGGAGGCTGATGTCAGGAACAGGTCCTCCCCGGGTGTTGGGAGGCCTCAGTGGAAGGGATGGAGGACAAGCCCCTTACAGAGCTAGCCTTAGACTTCCACCACCCCCTGGATGGAGCCCCATGCTGGGAACTGGAAGGTTCTGGCTCTTCCCAGTTGTGGGACCTCAGATTTGTCATGGGGACCCCAGAAGGTTAGAGCTGAAAGGACCCATAGGTTCACTGTACAGATGGGAAGATAGGGCCAGAGTGGGTAAGACAATGTCCAGGGTGCCATAGGAGACCAGCAGGTACCTGAACCTGGGGCCAGATTTCCCAGGCCTCCAGGGTCACCCATTTACTATCTTTCAGAGGTGGCTTTAACCTCTCTGAGCCTCAGTGTACTCATCTATAAAATGGGGATAATAACACCTATCTCTGAGGGGTGTCATGAGGATTAAATAGAGATCATTCCTCCATTCAATAAATATTTATTGAGGGCCATGGCAGACTGCTGGTTATCCTCCGCCTGCTGGAAACAGAACCCCAACTTTTATCTGGGAACACATAGAACAGAGTACATCCCTCCCATTTCCTTTGCATATATGGTAATGGGACTTGGGAATATAAGTGAAAGTGGTAAATGCTACTCCTGGGAAGCATCCTTACAATGAGGAAGGAGGGTCAGCATCCCTCCCCTTGCTGGCTGGAATTTGGCAGGGACGGCTAGGACAGCCATCATGGACCATGACATTGAAGCCAAGGGTAGATCGTGCAGAAAAACAAAGTAAAAGACACCTGGGTTCCTGATCATCATGGGGGTCCCCCATTCCATAGTCACAGGATGAGCAATTGTTCTCCTTACCTCTGGACCTTGTTTACGTGAGGCAAAAATAAACGTGCACTTCTGTAAGTCATCGCTGCTACACCAAATCCTAGTTGATACAAGAGCCATGTATGTGCTGGGCCCTGGCCTCTGCACTGGGGATAAAATGGAGAGCCAAACCAGAGGCAGCCTCCGCCCTCCTGAAGCTTCTGGTCGGGTGGAGGCAAGAGACAATTAGAAAAGCATGTGCAGAAGTGAAAAACTACAAATATGCCAGGAGGGTGGACAGTACAGGGACTTGACCTCATCAGGGCGCAGAAGAATCCCGAGGAAGCCCCGTGTGACCAGCGGTCTGATGGATGAGAGGATTTTCCAGGAGGTGGAGGGGTGAAGCCTGGTCCAGGGTAAGGAAATAACCTGTGGCAGGAGGGACAGTGGCAGAAAGGAAAAGTAGAAGAGGACCAGGAAGCACGAGACAGAGCTGGGACAGCATGGTGGGAGGTGAGGTGGGGGCCAGAGCAATGGGCCACGGCAAGTTCAGTCTTGCTCCTATTGTCCATCCATAGACAATAATGCACAGAAGGTGCCCAGCACAGAGCCACTCATGGTTAGTGCTTTCTCTGTGGTTCTTGCCATTGTGTTGTTAACAAAAAATCGTATTTGCTGTTTAAAACCACAGATATCAGCATGTCCATAACAGCAAAAACATGGACACAACCTAAGTGCCCACTGATGGATGAATGGATAAAGAGAATGCAGTAGATAGACACAGCGGAATGTGACTCAGCCATGAGAAAGAAGGAAATCCTGCCCTTTGCAACAACATGGATGGATCTTGAAGACGTTACGTACGCTAAGTGAAATAAGTCACACAGAGAAGGACAAATACTGTATGATCTCACTTATATGTGCAATCTGAAAAAAAGAAAGGCCAAACTCATAGGCACAAAGAACAGATTAGTGGTTGCCAAAGGCAGGGGTGGGGGCAGGGGTAACATAGGGGAAGGTCAAAAGGCATTAAAAAGAAAAAAAATGTTTTCACACACACCAGGGCTATATCCAACAGAGGGGCTACAACGAAAAAGAAGCTATCACTGTTGGTGAGGTTGTGGGGCAACTGAACTCTCCAACACAAGCTGATGGCAGGCGTGTAAATTGTTACAACCACTAGGGAAGACTGGATACAGATCCCCTGTTCCAGATCCCCTGACCCAGCCATTCCACTCCCAGTAGAAATCCATGCGTGTGGTCATCAAAAGACCAAAAGGCATATGCACAATATGTAAATAACAGCCCCAAACTGGAAACCACCCAAATGCCCATTAGGAGTAAAACAGATCAAGTGGGATACAGTCACGTAATGAAACGCCACACAGCAACGAGACCAAAGGTATGCAGCGACACACGACACGATGAGCCTCACAAAGAGCAGTGAGGTGAAGAGGCTGGACACAGAGGAGCGCATGCGGTGTGGCCCCACTGATGGGAGGAACAGAGCCAGGCAAAGGCCTTCTATGCCCTTAGAAGTCAGGACAGTGGTTCTCCTTGGGGAAGGAGGTCAGGAGCAGGGTTTCTGAGTACTGGCTGTGCTCTACTTTTTGGCCAGGGAGCTAGTAACAAATGCATTATATTATACACTCATTATAAATTATGGATTCATCAAATGATGCACATATGATATGTGCCCTGTTCACTCTGTATGTCTCGTTTAATACATATGGTTGAATAAAATGCAGCAGAGCCTCCTGCAGGGAACGGCTCCCGCTGAACCGCAGCTGGGCTGTTTGCTGTGCATTTCGAGAGGTCTGGATGGCGAATGGGAGAGGGCCTCGGGAGAGCCCCCTGGCCAGCAGAGTAAGGGAGAACACAGGGAGCTCTCAAACAGCAGGGTGCAGGGCAGGGAAAGGAGGGAAGTGGAGGTAATGCAGGGGAGGAGCAGGGAGACGCCCTGGGAAGGCCCTTGGTTATTTTGCAGGGTTGGCGAAAAATTTGGTGTGCAGTCCACAGTGTGACCTTTTCTCCTGACGCAGCGGATGAGCCCTCACTCGTGAACGTGGGTGAGATTGGCATTTTTTTTAAGAAACTGGACACTGACCAAGGTGCGGAGCTTCTTCAGGGATCCCCAAGGTGCAAATGCAGAAGAAAGAGCCAAGGCCAAAACCAACTGTGAGAAAGTGAGGCCTCTGGGAATCGGCTCAAACCTTGGGAAGAGCTTTGGACTCCTCAGAGCAGAGTGCGGTTCAAGCCTTGTGTGGACCTCAGAGATCAGACGCCCCTCCCCGACAGTAGGTGACACAGCTTTGAGCTGCCTCTCTTGGGTGACAGGGGTTGGAGGTGAGTCACTGGCTGGGAGAGGGCTTGGTTTGGAAAACTTGAAAAGCCCCGGGCCAGGGCAATGGGGTATTTTGGTCCTCTCAGTGCTTCTGAGTCACCCACCTGCCACTGGCCAGACCCCCGCCCTTGCCACCAGGGGTGCAGCTTTCCCAGGTGAAGCAGAGGCCCAAGATGGAGCTGCAGTTGGGAGCTCAGGCCCTTGGGCAAACCTGCACTAGGGGTTGAGAAGAACCCAGATCGCAGCAGCAGGCTGCGGCACCCCTGCACTTCTGAGGACCCCTTTAGCAAGAAGGGACCCAGACCCCCCCCTGCATCCCACCCCTAGACAACTGATGGCTGCCTGGTTGGTGTTCGCTTGCCCGATGTGCTTTAGACTTTCTTTCCTTCTGTCTTTTCTCTACTTTTCTTTCTTTCCCTTCTCTTTCTTTTCTTTCTTCTCTCCTTCCTTCTTCTCTCTTCGCCTCTCTCCCCGCTCTGCTTCCCTGTTCCCTCCCACCCTTTCTTTCTTTCTTCAAACTTAAAAATTTTATCAAAATAAATACCAAAAATTACCCAAAAGAATAAGGAAGAAAATAAAAACATCTAAACTCCCACACTTCCTGAGATAATTACCGTTTTACGGGAAATCTTTTTGTTTTGAAAAGACTTGTTTTAAAGTAAACTCTTTATTTACTTACTTACTTTTTCTTTTTGACAGAATACCAAACTATATTTACTGTTTACAGTAGCAAAGGACAACAAATAATGTACAAATTGGTGAATAAACAGAGCCAGCAGACATCCCACCCACGCCCGAACAGCAAAACACAAGGAAAATGTGAACACCTTCAGCAAGATTCCAGGCAAGCAAGAGATGATGGTCATGGTCACGTTCTGTGCCTAGAACAAGGCAGCAGTGGGTCCATACACGAAGACAGGAGGAAAACTATCAGTTTAGTTGGTACGGATCCTAAAACATCCCACAGAACCGAAATCACGTACTAAAGCGTAAGTCCCATACCTATTTGGAAAGCAACACAGCCCAAATCCGTGAGGGTGACACGGAGTCACCTTTCCACGAGCTCCATGGGTAACACACTTTGAAGCAGGCCTTTCACACAAAAACAAGTGCAAATTCAGCAATACTGAATCTTGCTTTTTTATAGAGGCCACAATTACTCAGAGGAGGAGAAATGTGAGGCCACGGCACTATGACCGAGTGAGACATGCAGGGACTGCTTTCATCTCTGTTAAGGGGAAAGGCCTATTTCTGTGGTCCCAGGTGCCAGGCAGTGGGTGCTGATGCCCAGGGCCACGTTACTGAAGGACCTGCTTATTTTCCTTTTCACCTCTTAAAAAGCATTCCAGTATTTTCCCTTCAACTTTACCATATCCTGAAATGCAATATTTAGCATTTAAAAAACCTATGCGTATACAAAATAGTGAAAGTTTGTCTCCCATCCCCAAACCGCCCCCAAAACTTGTCCAACAGAAGCACCCCCACTGTGGTCCCGTGAGCTCTCGACTGGAATAAGCAGTGGGCGGGCGGGGATCAACACCTGGGGTCAGATCCCCATCTAGACTAAAAGTGGACATTCAGACCACAAGTTTGGGAGCAAAGTTAGAGGGGAGAAAAAAACAAAAATGAAAGCAAAAACAAACCCCCAAACCCTCACAACTCATTTCACCCCAACAAAGACAAGTGTGACTGGCCCGCTTCCGGCTGCAGGCTCCCCCCTGGCAGACAGAGTTCTGAGTTGCCCTCGCAAAATGTCACAGAGAAGGAAGTAATTTTGGTGACTGTCCTCGGGTTTCCGCAGGCTCCTTTGGGATGGGTACAGTCACGTGTTCACCCTTTAGCAGATGTAAGAACGACAACACAGAGGGGATGGACAGTCCCTGTTGAGGTGGTGCCCTTAGAGACAGCCGCTCTCCCTCGAGTCCCCCGCCCGCCCCTGGAACACGTCGATGGTGTCTTCGTCCTCCATCTCCAGCTGTGCAGGGGTGTCGGTTTCGTTAACTGGCTGCCCATCAAACCTGAATCTAATCTGTCTCAAAGACCGGCCCTGCCTCTCGCAGTACGCCTTCCTCAGCTTGCTAGCGGGGTGTGTCTCTTGATTTTGAACTGGACCACGGAGCCGGCCTGCCCGGACACCTTCAGGTTGATGTGGTCGTTCTCTGTCTTCACACCCTCCTCGGGCTTCTCCTCGGGAGGCGGCGGGGAAGCAGGAACCCCCGGAGCTGGCGAGTCACGCCCGGGGCCCGCCGCAGCTCTTACTTATTTAATGCAGGTGCCACACCCAGCGTGGAGCCCAACGTGGGGCTTGAACTCATGACCCTGAGATCAAGACCTGAGCCAAGATCAAGAGTCAGATGCTTAACTGACTGAGGCATCCACGCGCCCCAAAACTTTTTATTTTAGAATAGATTTGCATTGGCAGGAAATGTGCAGAGAGTACAGACAGCCCCCCCAAAAACTCCCCTGTCTTAGTTTGGGTTGCTATAAACAAAAATACCACAGATGGGGTGGCTTAAACAACAAAACTTCACTTCTCACGGTGCTGGGGGCTGGGGAATCCCAGGTCAAGGGGCCAGCAAATCCAATGACCAGTGACAACCTGCTTCCTGGTTTGCAAATGGCCACCTTCTCCTTGTATCCTCACTCAGCAGAGAGAAGACAGCAGGACAAAGCTGTGTCTCTTCTTATCAGGGCATTCATCCCATTTCCGAGGGCCCTCCCCTCATGACCAACTTACCTTCCAAAGGCCCCGTCTCCTAACACCATCACCTTGGGGGCTAGGACATCAACAAATGAATTTGGGGGCTAGATAGGAACATTCAGTCCCTGACACCTCCACAAGCAATTTCTCCTAATATTATTAACATCGCAGGTATGTGTGATACATTTGTTACAACTAATGAACCAATACTGACACATTATTATTAACCGAAGTCTATACTTCACTCAGATTTCCTTCATTTTACCTAATGTCCTCAGATTTCCTTCATTTTACCTAATGTCCTGTTACCGGTCAAGGAGCCCACCTAAGGCGTCACTTGACATTTGGTCTTCATGTCCAAAGGCTTCCCAAGGCCCTTCTATGGCTGTGTCAGTTTCTCAAACTTCCCTTGTTTTTGACGACCTTGAAAGTTTTGAAAACTGGTCATATATTTTACACAATGTCTCTCAATTGGGATTTGCTTTATGTTTTCCTCACGATTAGACTGAGGGTATGAGGCAGGGTTGGGCCCCTCTGGAAGAGGTGGCCTCTCGTATGTGGGGGAAATGCCAGGCCTGGCCTTCCCCTTAAGCAGAGGGGCTGGTCTGGCCCCTACAGGCCCTCCTGGCATGAGATTGACTTCCCAGGCCAGCAAAGATGAGGAAAGAGGATGCAGCCAGGCTGGGGGTCCTCCAAGGTAATGTCCACCCCCCGGCTTCCTTCCTAAATGACTCCAGCTCATGGTCTGAAGTTGATTATTAAAAGCTATGACCAGTGTGTCTGCAGCCCTTCAGAGTTTAGTAATAGTCTTTAGACTATTATTCATAACAAAATGGATCACTAAAAGAGCTGCTCCAGAGTCAACCTATTGTTAGTAGCCCTGGAGTAGCCTGGTATCATGCCCATTTCACAGATGGGAAACAGCTTCACTGAGGTTAAATGACTTGCCCAGTCACAAGGCTGAGAAGTGAGAAAACAGAGAGGTAAAACCAGATCTGTCCTAACTGCGTTCCAGTGTTCCTCTATTACCCTGCCATCCACCTGCACTGATTTACAACCCTGCTCTCACTTATACAGGTGAAGAAACCAAGGCACATGGAGGAGAGGCGCCTCGGTGCTCAGAGGCCCAGCCTGTCATCACCCGGCAGAACGTGGACCAAAGCCCAGGTGTCCTGATCTGCCTAGGGCCAGCTGGGGGGCAGGGCTGGTATTGGGGCCCTGGGGTGCGGCCTGAGGAGCACTTCACAAGCAGCCCAGCCAGGTGGCATTTCAGAGGGAGGGTGTGTGTGGGCAGAGTCTTGCCCAGGTTCTGGGGCCCCGTGGGGTTGGTGTCCCGTGCAGGGTTGCCCCCAGACCTCTGCAGGAGTACAGGGGTCAGAAAGGACTTCCAGGATGGCCACTTGCTGGATGCTAGACAGCCCGGAGGCTCCAGTCCTCGGGGGTTCCTCGACGCAGCCCCAAGCCTAGCCTAAGGCAGTTGCTCGAAGGACAGAGAAGGAAGGAATACCTCAGTCCAGAGCAACACCCCATCCCCGGGGCTGAAATGCCATCTGTACTGGCCCTGGGGTGCCACCAATCTGGCCTTTCTCCCAGAGATGGGACACTCACTTCCCACTCCCAGAGCACCTCCCTTCAGCTTTTGGACTCTCCTATCTCTTAACATACAAGTTTCCCTTCAACGGAACAAAAACCTCCTCCCTTTGGCAGCAGTTCAACTTTCTGGGCCACACAGAACAGAAGGACTTTCTTCACTTCTCTTAATATTCAACGGGGTGACCCCACTGCACCCCAAATGGCCTCCGCTTCATCTCCAGCCCCACTTCCCCTGGGGCCCTGCCCTTCCCCTGCCCTCCCACCCCCTCCCCTGTCCTGTTCCGCCTGTGATGGGTTGAATTGTGTCTCCCCAAATCCATATGTTGACGTCCTAACCCCCAGTACCTCAGAATGTGACCTTGTTTGGAAAAGGGTCAACACAGATGTAACGAGGCAGTAGGGTGGGTCCTAATCCAGTATGGCTGGTGTCCTTAGCAAAAGGGGAAATTTGGACACAGACGTAGACGTGCACAGAGGGAAGACGATGTGAAGACACAGGAGAAGATGACCATCTGTGAACCAAGGAGAGAGGCTTGATCCTTCCTCCCAGACTTCAGAAGGAACTGACCCTGACAACAGCTTGACCTTGGACTTCCAGCCTCCAGAACCCTGAGACAATATATTTCTGTCATGTAAGCTGCCCAGTCTCTGGGCCTTTGTTACCGCAGCCCTAGCAAATGAATATGCACCCCGGCCCCTTTTCATTCATTCAAAAATACTGAGCCCCTGTGCTAGGGATAAAGCAGTGAAGATTCACAGAAGTCTTCACGGGGCATACACCCTGGTGGAGGGAAAAGACCAGCAGATAATGAATACCTGAAGATAGGAGAATTCTACACTGTGGTAAGAGCTGAGACAGAAACAGACATGGGCTCCTTTGACTCTTCAGCTATTCTCTGCTCCCATCAGCCTTTTCCCTTCTTCCTAGAGAAGGACTCAGGCCTCTGTCCTAAGAAGGTCTTTGCTCAACCTTGCTGTACTCCCCCACCCATCCACCTGTCCTCCATTCTGTTGCTGGAGAAACTTTGAAAGGGTACCCTCCACACCTCCCCCCCCTCAGCTCTCCTGCACCCCCTAACCTCAGAGACTAGCAGCGACCTCCCAGAGCCCCCCAAACCACTCTTCAGCCACCCCTATGTCTCTGCCAACCTCCACCTTCCCACAGTCTCTGCTGCCTTCCTGGACCCATGTCCCCTCTCGACTGCCAGGACCCTGCCCTCTCCCCTCCTATTCTCCATTGCCACCTTCTTCCTCTGCTCCCACTCCTTTAACGTTTCATTGGGAAGAATCTCAATCCTACAGAATAGTTGCAAGAACAGGACAATAAATATCCCTGTATCTTTCATCCAAATTCACCAGTTGTTAACATTTTGCCACTTTGCTTTATCTCTATGTGTATATACCTGGTAGGATTAGCTGCTGAACCGTTGGACAGGAGGATGGAGCCATCATGACCCATCGTCCTGAAATATTTCAGCTGACTCTCCTAAGAGCAGAGCACTCTCTTACGTGACTACAGTTTAAATAGTAACGAAATTTTACATTGATACACTACCATTACTATGATGTAAAATACAGTCCATACTCAAATCCCATCAATTACCCTAATTAATGTCCTTTGAAGCATTTTTTTTTTCCCGATCCAAGAGCCAACCTGGAATCTCGCACTGCACTGAGTCGTCATACCCTCCACCTCAGAAAGCCACCATTTCCAAGCCTGCCTGCCCTTGGGTCATCACCTCTCTGTGGCTGGCTCAGGGTTGGCATCTACACCACCATTTCCAGCCTCTTTTGGTTGTTCCCTCCTCCCTGCACTGCCAGCTTCTCTGGAGCAGGGATTCTAGTCCATCTCTTTATCCTCTGTGCCAGGCCCAGTGCACAGTGAGTGCGCCATGGAAGCGTGGGGAAAACCCTCCACCGCGGTCAGCTAGACCCAACTTAAACTGTGGCTCCACCAGCCTCTGCTGCTGGGACCTCCTCAGGTTCTTTCACAGTTGCTGTGAGCAGATAATACAACCTACCTTGCAGGGTGACTGTGAGAATCTCCTTAGGTACTGTCTGGCACACAGCCTGCCTGGAAGGAGGAAGGGAGCAGGGCAGAGGAAGGACTGATTGTCTGTGATGTCCGGTAGAGCTCAAAATGGAGGAGGGCAACGGGGCACCGACCCTGGGCTCCTGGACTCTCCCCGCTCCCTGGCTCTAAGCAGTCTGACCCTCCCTGGCTTGGTGAAGAGGGAGACTCATGTGAAGGAAAGCACCTTTAATACACAAAAAATCAAGCTGGTCTGGAGCTGGCTCCCAAGATGGAGAGGCAGGATTCAAGCACCTTGGCAAGAGATCCAGCCCATCTTGACCAGACACTTCATGAATATGATAACCTGGCAGTAAATTAGCCCAGCTAGAGAACATCCCCTACCTCCCCACAGAAGAAATGATCGGGGATCCCATCAGCCTAGGGCCTCTCCAAAACCTCCATCAGGGCTGCGATGGGGGTCTGACGCTTCCTGCAGTAGGAAGCACCGGCTGCCCCAGGAATACATTTGTTAATATCAGATTCCAGAGCAATGGATCCAATTTAGCTGCGGAGCATTGACAGCAAGGCCTGGCCACCAGCCAGCACCCCTCAGGAGGCTCCGAGCCTGCCATTCCGTTGTCCACGGAGATAGAGTTGCTAAGGACTCACTGTGCTCATCCAGCCCCCTTGTGCCTTCCAAGCAGCTGGGGAGGGAGAGGAAGTGACCAGCGTTCACTGGTAACACAACCTTTGTTCCCTGCAGACTGGTCTCTCTGCCCACTTTTCCAAAACAGATTGCCACGGGCGCCTGGTGGCAGGAAGTTGAAGGCTCTCTGCCTGCAGAAGGAGTAACATTTCTGCCTAATGCTAAGGGACACACATACACTCATGCTCCCCCCAAACACACACACACACACACAAACACATGTGTGCATGCACACCATGCCACTCTCTGGCATTGGACTTCCATCATGCTCTCCGCTTGGAAATCACAGGCTCTCAGAGCAGGCAGAGTATCTAGTCCAACCCTCATTGTCCAGAGAGGGGCAGGGACTTGGCAAAGAGGTCAACCAGCAAAGCAGGTTTCTGATCCCAGTGCATTCCACTGCAAATCAGTAATATGTATTAATGATAATAGTAATCTTATGTTTACTGGGTGCCTAATTTAAACCAGATTCTTTTGATGGGTATTTGAAATACAGTTGTCCTTTTAAATTAATGGTCAAAATAACTCGAGGCTTGGCAAGGTTAAGTACTTTGCCCAAAGCCACATATTTAATACATGACAAAGCTGGGACTCAAACTCAGGTCAACCTGGTATCAAATGAGAGGATTTCCTCCACCGCAGGTGGCTGCCTGAAATTCCACAACTCAGTCCTCCCAGGCCCTGTCATTAAAATGTAGATGGCCCTGTCAGGTCCTGCCTTAATGCTGCAGCCGACAACTGAGGGGAGCAAGAGAGGGGGACACCAGAGGGGGCTGTGGGGCCTCCCACAAGAAGGTGAAAGGGTGTGAGAGACGCATTCTCCAGCCGTCTCAATTTGTCAGCCTCCAAGATGGAGTTGGAGGTCGAGGCCCCCCGAAAAATCCCTTCCTGGGAAGAGCCCCCTTTTCTGTGGGAGGACAGTTTTCTGGGGCAGGGGGCAGGGAAGCAGGGCTCGGGCACTGTATGTGCAACACATAGATGAAATCCTCCTGGCGATGGTTTGGTCATTTATATTAAGAGCTTTTCAAATGTGCTTACTTTTTGACGCAGTCTTACTGTGCAAACGTCTGTCCTGAGCTACCGTCTTTGCCTGATACTCATTTCCCTCATTTTGAGAACTATGACCCCAGTCCAACCCCGCAACAATCAGTCCACCTCTTCCAGGTGGGGTGGACATGCTGCTGAGTCGTGGCCAGTCAGATTCCTCCCATCCGGCCACAGCGATTGGTGTGGGGAGAGCACATGAATCAAACCAGGCCAGTGGGATTCAACTCAGACTTTTGTTGGAACTCTTGACAAAGAGAACTCTTTTTCTGGATACTATGAAGCTATAAGAAGGTGAGCCTATTGGCAGCCATCTGCCCCCTCAGCTCCTGCCCCCTCTTCCTCATGATGGGGGATGGTGTGTGAAGTGGGAGCCGAAATTCTCCTGCCCCTCAACCACATCATCTGAAATTCCACCACGATTGTTCCTTTGGCTCATGTAGGCCTTCCAGACTCACAACGGCAATGCCTTTGGGATGTGTTGTATGGGTTAACAACAAAATCAATCCACATCCTCACCTTTCAGCCCATTTACTGTGGGGCTTCGTGAAAATAACATTGAGGCAGGAGCTAAGAATCCAGTGAGGTTGTCAAGATCAGGCACCGATGGACAGCATCCAAGTGCTTCTGTCCATCCCTGTAAGTCTTTGAGCATTTGAAAAAATTCCTGTGGGTGGGCGGTGTAGTGAAGGCACCTGATGGTTAGGACGCTTGCAGAAAGTAAAGAGAACATGTGAGTTGGAGGTTTAGAAAAAGCAGGTTGAATGAGAGAAGACCTTGCTGGGCCTAAAGAATTAAAAATGCACAGATTGACTCAAGGGAGTCTTTGACTGTGTTGGAAGCCAGAGGTTTTTGTTCCTTACTCTAAGCAAGAAGTAGTTTGTGCAAAACAACAGGACACAACAAAGAACATTTTGGGGGTTAGTCAACCCCCAAAAGTAGCCAGGAGAGAAGTTAACTGCCCTTTTGATTCCATTCGTTTTAGATTCTGCTAATGAATCTGGTGGCAGTCACAGGGAGACTGAAGCTGACGTGCGGGCTGGGGGATACAGGTTCCCACCCACCTGCATGTTCACCCTCAGCCATCAACTGTGCAACCAGGTGCCAAAGTCAAAGGGCAACTAATGAAAACAGGTCTTCTAAGCCAGAGTTGCATCTTACAAGAAGTTGGGGCTGTATGTTCATTAGGGATCTGTTGGTTAAAAGTCTGGGATTATAGGCCTTGTGTAGTCTTTTGCAGGGCAAAGTGAGCCTTCCCCAGAAAAATAAATTGCCCAGCTGGGGGCATAACCTTCTGCTTTGGTATCTCCAGAGTTCTGATTTTAATGACCACATACATGGGTCCCACCGGCTTGGAGCTAAGATCTGGACTGATGGGACAGGTTATTGTTATCAAACATATTTCCTTCTTATTCTTGTTGAAAAGCTCTCAAAGGGACTGGGAGTTTATTTTGAGTTAGAATACTCCTCACTTTTTCTCTCTCATGAAAAACATTGCGCTAGTCACGGGCCTGAAGAATTATAAACGTGTGATTTTAGTTAAGAATGTGCTTTTTATTTTTCTTAGAGGCTTTCTGACTTCGAAGCTAGTTCTCAGTATCTGACACCACATTGGCAGAGACCAGCAGGAAAGGAAGGGGATTTAAATTGGCAACATGCCTGGAAATGAGAGAGAGAAAAACTTCTTCCTTCCTAGAGCTGGTAGCTTAGCCAAGGACACAAAGAAAGAAAGATTCTTGTGTCACTTTTTTTTCCCTTTAAGTTTTCTTTAAAAATTCACTGAAGTAATACAAAAGTTTTTAAGAAAATCAAGGGTTACGGAAGGACAAATAATAAAAAGCAATTATTTCTTGTTCCTATTGCTGCTCCTAAGAAGGAATGACTTTCAGCTCTGACTTTTGGTGGATCCTTCTGTATCTCTAATTCTCGGTGTACAAAGCTGTTTCTGTTGTTGTTTTGTTTTTTATTGAGGCATAATTCAATGGAACAAAATTCGTCCTTTTAAAGACTGCAACTCAGTGGTTTTTTGTATATTCATAAAGTTGTGTGACCATCACCACTATCTAGTTCGAGAACATCGTCATCACCCCAAAAGGAAACCCCGAACTCATTGGCCGTTGTTCTCCATTACTCCCCTTCCAGACTCTTGGCAACTCATCTACTTTATGCTTCTGTGGATTTGCCCATTCTGGACACTTCATATAAATGGACCCACACAATATGTGACTTTTTGTTATCTGGCTTCTTTCACTTAGTAAAGTGTTTTTAAGACACATCCATGTTGTGGGGCGCCTGGGTGGCTCAGTCATTAAGCGTCTGCCTTCAGTTCAGGTCATGATCCCAGGGTCCTGGGATCGAGCCCCACATCGGGCTCCCTACTCCGCGGGAAGCCTGCTTCTCCCTCTCCCACTCCCCCTGCTTGTGTCCCTCTCTCGCTGTGTCTCTCTCTGTCAAATAAATAAAATCTTTAAAAAAAAAAAAGATACATCCATGTTGTAATATGAACAGGCACTTTATTCCCATTTATGGCTGCATAATATTCCATGGTGTGGATATATCACATTTTGTTTATTCATTCATCAGTTGATGAACATTCGGTTTGTTTCCTCTTTTGAGCTATTATGAATAATGCTGCAGTGAACATTCATGTGCAAGTGTTTGTTTGAGCATCTGCTTTCAATTCTTTGGGGCATGTATAACTGGTTTTGATTTATCCCTTTAGCATTCCTGTTATGAGAAATGAGGATTTTAACTTGTTCATACTGCCCTCTCTCTTCCCTGCCCCATCACACTGATATATTTTTACTTCCTCTCTTCATTGCATTTATAATCACAGCAGCTGTGATTGCTTTCCACTCGAGTAACAGAAACCTTACTACAGTGGCTTAAACACATGCAGATATTTTTCTCACTTCACAAGTCCAGCTTATTGTTAGTTCAGCCACCAGAAACTGCCAGCAATAGTCCAGGCTCTCTTTATCTTTCCTCTCTGCTATCCTTAACACACTAGTTTTATATTTATGTTTGCCTCCTTTACAAAATAGCTGCTGCAGCTCCAGACATCACATCTGCATGTGATCTCTTGCATACAAGAGAGGAAGAAGCAAATGGGCAAGAAACTGAAGGTATGTTGGTTATCTTTTATCAAAAAAGCATAGCTTTCTTAGAATTCCTCCCACCAACAAACTTCTACTTAAATCTCATTGGCCAGAACTAAGTCACAAGGCCACACCTAGTTGTCAGGGAGCTAGAGAAACCTACAAGAATAGGACTGACATCATTGGCTTAGATTGGTGGTTCTCAACCTTGGGTATATGTTAGAATCTTCTAGGGATATTTGAAAATGTACTGTTGTGTATATGGTCTTACCCTAGTCCAAATGGTTCTCAACCAGGGGTGTTTTTGTCCCCCATGGGACATTTGGCAATATCTGGGGACATGTTTTATTGTTGAGAAAGGGGGTGGGATGTTCCTGGCATCCAATGGTTAGAGGCCAGGATACTGCCAAACATCCTACAATGCACTAAACAGCCCCCACAACAAAGACTTATCCAGTCCAAAATGTCAATAGTGTCAAGACTGAGAAACTGTGCCCTAGACCAATGAAATTATAATCTCCTCCAGGTAGTTCCAATATGCAACCAGTGTTGAGAATCACTGGTTTCGTGAATGACCCATTGCCTGTGGTTGGGCACATTGATACCCTGAACAACACTGGGGTTCTCTCACTAGGACATAGAGTGAAGTGGATATTGGTTAGGTAGTATGTCTGCTCCAGTAACTGTCATATACTGACACTTTACTTTTAATTCAGTATCTTTTGGCTCTCTTTTTATGAGATGAAATTAGTCCCCTCACTTTGAATTCTTTTTCTCCCTTCTGCCTTTGAACTTCTATAATTTGAACTTTTACATTGACAAAGTTAATAACATTTATTTTCTGTCTCATAACCAAAGTTATATCTGTATGTTGTATAACTATATATCCTAAAAGTTGAAATTTAATAAACAGGATTTATATTTTGATGATATAAATGTTTACTGCAAAGCCAAGAAATGGTTTTTAATTACATTTTTTTCTTCGTCAGCTTTTTGTTTTTCTTGGAGTTTATAATTTCATTCTTTCCCTTGTACTATTTGACTGAGGTCATTTTATTTATTTATTTTTAAGATTTTATTTATTTATTTGACAGAGAGAGACGTAGTGAGAGAGGGAACACAAGCAGGAGGAGTGGGAGAGGGAGAAGCAGTCTTCCTACGGAGCAGGGAGCCCGAAGCGGGACTCAGTCCCAAGACCCTGAGATCATGACCTTAACGAGCTGAAGGCAGACGCTTAAGGACTGAGCCACCCAGGCACCCCAACTTAGGTCATTTTAAAGAGTTGTTCATATAACCCCATTTCTATGTGGTATAAAAGAATGAACAAGGAAGAGATAAGCACTAAAACTGACCAAGTTCCTTTAGAACTGGAAGCTTTCACAATCACCTACTTCTAATTAGATAAAAAAGTAACTGAGGAATCTAATTAAGGTAAAGTTGGGGATACAGAATTGAGTGCTAATATTACAATCCTATGTACCTGATGTTCAATAAATATTTGGTGAATATTGTTAAATATCTGCACCTGTTTGAGAAGTCTTATTGGATGCTTCTAATTTAAATAAGAAAAATATTTCTTCTAATTTAAATAAGAAAAATATTTCACTGATGTGTTTGTCAAGTACATATGATTTTATATATCATGCAATGGTGATGTAAGGATTCAGCAATAGATTAACTAGCCATGTAACAATTGTAGACATTTTTACCTGCAATGGATATTTGTCATTACTGATTGCTCTATAGACAAAGAACTTTAATGTGAACCTACATTCAGATTTCCTGTGACCAAGAAGCAAGTTCCCTACTGTTGTGTACGTCTGTAACAGGAACATGCTGTGACCTTCAGCTGCTGAACACTTATCCTGATTGCAATTCCACATGTGAATCCCTTCTAGACCTCAGTAGTAATTTAAATAACTTTTATGATATGCTTTCTAGATCTCTACACAGCAGTGTAGATGAATACTTGGATTCCCAGAAGCTGTGTAATTCAACCTATCCTATAGGTAGCACAATATCATATTTCCACAGACTATTTTTGCATTTAGTGTTGTTGTATTTTCTGTTACTCTTGCTTGGCTAATTTTTATTAAGGTAAAATTTATATACAGTGAAACACACAGATGTTAAGAACAATTCAAGGAGTTTTGACAAATGCATACACCTGTGTTAACAAGCACCTTAATTGGTTAATTTTCTCCAGGGAATTTAGGGTAACTATTAATTTGAGATAATGCCTGAAGATATCTGAAAAATATTTTTTTTGCTTTCTAAAAAAGTTTTTTTATTGTAGTAGAATACACATATAATAAAGTTTACTGTCAGTGACATTTAGTACATTTGCGGTGTTGTGTGGCCATCATGTCCATCTAGGTCTAGAACATTTTCATCACCCCAAAGGAAACTCTGTACCATTAAATGGCCACTTCCTATTCTCCCTTCTCCCTAGCCCCCTGGCAACCACTAATCTGCTTTCTGTCTCTGTAGATTTGCCTATTCTGGACATTTCATATCAATTAAATCACACAGTATGTGGCTTTTTGTGTCTGGCCTTTTTTTTTTTTTTCCTTAGCATAATGTTTTCAAGGTTCGCCCATTTTGTAACATGTACTTCATTTCTGTTTATACCTGAATAATATTCCATTGTATGGAATATTTCCATACATCCATCTGTTGATGGACATTTGGGCTATTTCCACCTTTTGGCTATTGTGAATAGTGCTGCTATGAACATTCATGCACAAGTTTTGTTTGAACATTTGTTTTTGGTTCCAAAAAAAAAGGCATTATTTTATTTGTCACCTAAGTAATCCAAATCTGATAAGTTATCTTCAAGATAAGAGCTGCATTGGGACCTGCTATTTTGTTCCCTCGCTGCCTGTTACTTCTAAAACAAGAGAAAATAAAGTAAGAAGAGCAAGTCAGTGGTGAAACTGCCAAAGAAGAAAAAGTCAACAGTAATCATGCTGCTTGGCATCATTTTTGACAACACCCTTGGCCAGTGCACAGGAACATGAAAACCACAGAAATGGAGAATAGAAATGAGACACTGGTGTGTTTTGAGTTATCAAAATCACAAGCTTTTCTAGCATATTGTGTGAAAGGCTTTGATTCCTGTCTACGTCCAAAGAAGATTGTCATTTGATCCACAATGGCTTCTTAGTGGCTCGTTGCAAACCAGGTTGAAGTGTGTCAAAATGGTAAAAGTGATAATTATCCAACAAGCAGTTCAGGCATTGGCTAAGCCCACATGGCCGCGTGCAGACCTTAGCAAGGAGGGACAGAATGAGTTACAATGAAAATTTGATGGACCCTGTCCACAGGGATCCCCCCACCCCTGGAATCCAAGCAATTCTAAAACTCTGAGAAAGTGTAATGTCCCTGTTTGGCCAGTACAAACAGGACCTGGGACCTGGGGATTAGTTGAAGAGCAAGCAAGAGCATCTCAGCCCAGTGTTCCCGAGGTTGAAAGGCCTGGGAATATGGTTGCCGAGGCAGCGAGGAATTTTCTTCTGTTCCTGAGCACTCAGCTCACCAGAGACAGTCTGTCTTCACTTGTGTGTGACTGCTTAAGGATGGATGGATCCCTTTACACCCTGCTACTAGCTGTGTGATCTTGGACAACTTATTTAATACCCCTCAGCTTTAGTTTCCTCAACTGTAAAATAGTGTTAATAAAAGGGCCGACCAGGGCGCCTGGGTGGCTCAGTCGGTTAAGCGACTGCCTTCAGCTCAGGTCATGATCCCAGGGTCCTGGGATCGAGTCCCACATCAGGCTCCCCCTGCTCTGCGGGGAGCCTACTTCTCCCTCTGCCTCTGCCTGCCACTCCCCCTGCTTGTGCTCTCTCTCTCTCTCTGTGTCAAATAAATAAATAAAATCTTTTAAAAATAAATAAATAAATAAATAAAAGGGCCGACCACTTCAGGTTAATGAGAGAATTGGGTTACTCTGCAGAAAGCACTTAGCAGAGTGTCAGGCATACCATCAGTGACAGGTTTGCTGACAGAGTGAGGAGAGGACAGCGGGACTACAGATGAGATATTTGCTCCCTGGGCTCCCTGAGCCACCCCCCAGGGCCCACAAACGGGGAGAGGTGGTGAGAAGGAACGGTGTAGCCAGATCCCCAGATATCAGGGAGCACTACCAAGAGAAGCCAGTCTCTGTGCTCAGCTGCTAGCCGTACACCTATGGCCTGTCCTGGAAAGACTCTCTAGTTCAGCCTGGGGAAGTGTTCCAGCTGATTAAATGCCTGGGGATTGTCGGGGAGCCTGGCTGGCTCAGTCTGTAGAGCAGGTGACTCTTGATTTCAGGGTCGTGAGTTTGAGCCCTGTGTTTGGGGGTAGAGTTAAATTTTTTTAAAGATTTTATTTATTTATTGTACAGAGAGAGAGAGAGCATGCACACCTGCAAGTGGGGAGAGGGGCAGAGGGAGAGGAAAAGAAAATCTTCAAGCAGATTCCAAACTGAGCATGGAGCCTGATGCGAGGCTCAATCCCAGGACCCCGATATCCTGACCTGAGCCGAAATCAGGAGTTTGACACTTAACCAGCTGAGCCACCCAGGCACCCTGAGATAATTTTTTTTAAGATTTATTTATTTCAGGGGACGCCTGGGTGGCTCAGTCAGTTAAGCGTCTGCCTTCGGCTCAGGTCATGATCTCAGGGTCCTGGGATCGAGTCCCACATTGGGCTGCCTGCTCAGCGAGGAGCCCGTTTCTCCCTCTGCCTGCTACTCCCCCTGCTTGTGCTTCCTCTCTCTCTCCCTACTAAATAAATAAAATCTTTAAAAAAAAAAAGATTTATTTATTTCAGAGAGAGAGAGAGAGCTTGCATGTGCCAGGGAGAGAACCAGAGGGAGAGAGAATCTTTAGCAGACTCTGTGCTGAGCACAGAGCCCGACACCGGGCTCCATCTCACAAACATGAAATCATGACCTGAGCTGAAACCAAGAGCCAGATGCTTAACCAACTGTACTGCCCAGGAACTCCTAGAGATAATTTTTTTAATGCCTTTTGATTGTATAATTCTGCAGGTAAGTTTAAATATACAAAAATTTGTCTTACACACTCGTTCACTCAACGACTATTTATTGATTACCTACTCTGTGCCAGCCGTTGTTCTAGAACTGGGAACACAGCAACAAGACACACACGCATTTATGCTCTCGTGAGCATACATTCCGGAGGTGCTGTGCCACGCCATGCCTGTGTTCTTAACTTCCTGTCACTGAACCTCTCTAGCTCTCAGTTTTCTAATCTGTAAAAGGAGTATGAGAATAAGAAGAGCTATGTCATAAAGTCGTCATGAGTTTTTGGGTTTTGTTTGTCTTTAAAGAGGTGTACATGACACTGTATTAGTTTCAGGGGCACAACATAATGATTTGATATTTGTATACATTATAAAATGATCACCATAATACGTCTAGTTAACATCATCACCATAGGTAGTTACAAATCTTTTTTCTTGTGGTAAGGACTTTTAAGATCTACTCTCTTAGCAATTTTCAAATATGCAATACAACATTACTAGCTATGGTCACCATGCCCTACATTACATTCCCATGGCTTATTTATTTTATAACTGGAACTTTGTATCTTTTGACCCCTTCTCCCGTTGTGCCCACCACCCTCACCTCTGCCTCTGGCAACCACCACTCTGACCCCTGTGTCTGTGAGTGTGGAGTTTTTGTTGTTGTTGTTGTTGTTACTGTTATGTTTTAGATTCCACATCTAAGTGAGATCATAAAGTATTTCTCTTCCTCTGTCTGACTTACTACATTTAACATCATGCTCTCAGGGTCCATTCATGTTGTTGCAAATGGCAAGATTTCCTTCTTCCTCATGGCTAAGTAATATATACACACACACACACACACACATACACACACACACACATATATATACATATGCCACAATTTCTTTATCCATTTATCCACTGATGGACACTTAAGTTATTTCCATATCTTGGCTATTATAAATAATGCTGCAATAAACATAGGGGTGCATTTATCTTTTTTAATTGTTTTCATTTTCTTTAGATAAATACCCTGAAGTGGAATTGCAGGATCATATGGCAATTCTGTTTTTTAATTTTTTTTTTTAGGAGGTGGTGGCAGAGGGAGAGGGAGAAAGAGAGAATCTTAAGCAGGCTCCATGCCCAGCATGGAGCCCCATATGGGGTTTGATCTCAGAACCCTGAGATTGTGTCCTGAGCCAAAATTAAAAGTTGAATGCATAAGTGCCTGAGCCACCCAGGCGCCCCTATTTTTAAAGGAACCTTCATATGTTTTCCATAATGCACTGATTTACATTTCCGCCACCAGTGCACAAGGGTTTCCTTTTTTCCATATCCTTGCCAACACTTTATTTATTGTCTTTTTGATAATCATCATTCCAATGGTAATGAGGTGATGTCATCGTGGTTTTAATTTGCATTTTCCTGATGATGAGTGATGTCGAGCATCTTTCATGTATCCATTGGCCACCTGTATGTCTTCCTTGGAAAAATGTCTTTCTTAGCTCCTCCATCCATTTTTTATTTAATTGGACTGTTTATTTTTCTTAATGCATTAATATAAACACTTAAAACAGGGCAAAACACAGAATATGCACTGTGTATGTGATAGCTATTATTATTTGGGAGAAGTTTGAATGAGAAGCACGTTTGGGGAGAAGATAAGGAGTTTCTTTTGGATGCACGTTAACTCTGAGATGTCTGTTAAACACTCAAAGGAAGATCATTGATCAGGAGCTCAGATACATGAGTCTAGAGGTCAAAGGACAGGTCTGAGTTGGAAATGTAAATGTGGGGGTAACTGCATATGGTTAGTATTTAAAGTCATGAAACTAATTGTATCACCAAGGGAGTAGAGGTGGAGAAGAGAAACATCCCGAGGACTGAGCCCTGGGGCAC
Source organism: Mirounga leonina (assembly GCF_011800145.1). Taxonomy (NCBI): domain Eukaryota; kingdom Metazoa; phylum Chordata; class Mammalia; order Carnivora; family Phocidae; genus Mirounga; species Mirounga leonina. The sequence goes on from NW_023270469.1 coordinate 34,438,216, forward strand.
CCCAACATTTAGGAGTTGTGATCTGAGCAGGAATAAGCAGGAGACTGGGCAGGGGGGCACCAGAGTGGTAGGAGGACAGCTTGGAAAGTACAAAGTCTAGGAAGCCCAGTGAAGAAAGCTTTGCAAAACAAAGGGAAGGTTAACGGTCTAATGCTCCTAATGGGTCAAGTGAAATGTGGACTGGGAGGTGGTCCTTGAATGTAGCCACAGGAAGGTCATTTGCAGTAGTCCTGGAGGTGGCAGAGGCAAATATCACTTTGGAGTATGTTTCAAGGAGAATGGGAAGACATGAATTCTTCAATTCCATGAAGTACAGGCATCACGTTTAGAGATATTTCTGTAAAGGAGAAGAAGAAATGAGAGAGACTATGATGTAAAGGACATTTTCTTGTTTGTCTTTATATTTGTAAGATGGGCTTTATTTCATTCAGCATATTCACAGTGAGGTACACATATATTCGAAGTATTCCTTTATGGGACATTTGGATAAAGTAGTCTAATCAAAGAACCGTGTAGAACTCTAGGGGAAATTGTAAGTGTTCTAGGTCATACTGCTCCGTGAGGTTGGAAACCACTTCCAGTATACTGAGTCAAGTTAACTCAAGGGCCTAATAATACAGGTTATGGGTATCTAATAGCTGATGTTATGGAATCGTTGGTAAGCCTTGTAACTGAACACATGTGTGTAGTCTGGAGTGATACAGAATGGAATAGGTTGTATCTGAAAGAAAAGAAGAATGCTGGTAACTCAGAAGGAGGAGGTATAAATTGAACAGTTCTTGTATAGAGTATGCTGGGAAAGGGCTTCAGTGAAGCTCCTGGACTGTCAATAAAACAAACCTGAGTGGTCTCTCTGGGGTCCCCCAATGAGAGCTGTAAACATAACATGACAGGCATCCCCACATCCCAGAGTTCAGGCCTTTGATGCCATCTTTCACCAAAAGGACCCAGAGCTTCTCTGACATGGTCAAGGGGCTGAAAGACTTGGAGTTTAGAGAGCAACAAAAGCCTGAGACATCTAGTGGAGAAGAAGCCAGGATGCTTTCCAAGACTAGAGGGCACTGTGGAGCGAGGGTGGGAGGCCAGTCTGTGGGGAGGACTCCCATTTGGAAGGGCAGCCAAGAAATGAGGAGTTGAGAAGGAAAATCCATCTCAGCCTTTTTGAAGAAGCTGAATCTGTGAAAACTCTTAAGTCCTGAAAAGGGAATGTTACCGTGATCGTTACGATGCTCATGTGAATTTTCAGTGTTGTTTTCTAGAGAAAATGCTACATACTGATTAAACCAAAGTATGAAAGTTTCCTATTAAGATTTTGTTCAACAAGCAAAATGACAAGCTAATTTATTTTGCTCTATCTCTTAGGCAGTTTGCACTGTTATAACAAGAATACCATAGAGTGGTGGCTTATAAACAATAGACATTTATTTCTCACAGTTCTGGAAGCTGAGAGTCTGAGATCAAGGTGCCAGCAGATTCAACGTCTGGTGAGGTCCACTTCCCAGTTCAAGGTCATTCTTCTCGCTCTGTGTTCACATGGCAGCAGGGGGGTGAGCGGGATCTCTGGGGTCCTTTTTTCAAGGGCACTAATCCTGTTCACGAGGGTCCTACCCTCCTGACCTAATGACCTCCCAAAGGCCTCACTTCCTGATACTATCATACTGGGATCAGGTTTCATTGTATGAATTTTGGGGAGATACAAAACACCCCTCAAGCCTTTGGTTTGATTAGATACTTGGAATTTCCAAATCTTCTGTCTCTTGCCGGTAGTTTTGATTGGCATGTAGCATTGGTCAATGTGTTAAACAAAAGGTGCTGATGAACCGTTTTAAACTGGTAAGGTATACACAAGCTGGCCACTGGCCAGTATAACTAGCCAGGATGACAGGTCTGCCTGCCTCTATCATGAGGAAGATAGGTCTCGTTCTTAGGCTAAAGAAATATTGGGGAAATGTTTTCAGCAGAGATCAAGGACAGAGATGTGTCGTTCCCCTGAAGCACTTGTGTTTTTTATTTGAAACTTTCATTTTTATCACCTACTCCCTGTGGCCACTTCTGGTCTCAAGCAAGTTAAAGAAGCTAAGAAGGAAGCTATTCTTCCTACTGTCTGAATCCCACCAAAATCGATTGCTATCCACTTCATGCTCACTGTAATTAGAGGGATAATTCCTCTCACATTTGGACTAACCAGTAAGTATCCAGGGGGCATTTCTGGGGAAAGTAGAAAACTGACACAAATAAGGAAGCGTAAAATCAAGGACCTAGGGCGCCTGGGTGGCTCAGTCGGTTAAGCGACTGCCTTCGGCTCAGGTCATGATCCTGGAGTCCCGGGATCGGGTCCCGCATCGGGCTCCCTGCTCGGCGAGGAGCCTGCTTCTCCCTCTGACCCTTCCCCCTCTCATGCTCTCTCTCTCTCTCATTCTCTCTCTCTCAAATAAAAATAAATAAAATCTTTAAAAAAAAAAAAAATCAAGGACCTAAACTGCCCAGGGTTCGTCACCTTCAGAGACCTAGTCTCTGCCACCCTTTCTGGTTGAGTGGGAGGCCCCAACTGTGATATCATAAAAAATAAATATTTGATCTTTGTCCCTGTTTCCTGGCTCTCAGCTCCCAAAACCCTTGGAATTCCCAGAGTGATAAGAGTCTTTTGTATGATAATGCTATGACTAGCGGCTGAGGGCATGGGGCTGGTCGCCAGGAAGACCGAGGCATGATAAGAGGGCTGGAACTTTCATCTCCAAACCCAGACCTCTAGGAAGGGGGATGGGTTGGAGATCACCAGAGGACAAGGATTTAGTCAATCGTGCCTACATAATGGGACTTCCATCACAAAGGAAATGATGGGGTTTTGAGGGTTGCCAGGTTTGTGCACACACGGAGGTGCTGGGAGGGTGGTACTATCAACTGAACTCAAGGGGTTTGCCACTTGGAGTGCATCAAAGGAACACAATCCGAGGAAGTGTCAAAAGTAAAGAACTTTTGGTTACTTGTTACAAGTAAGGAGACAGGGAGAAAGCTCTCAAAGCACTGTGGGGTTAGTACAGGAAACTTTTATTTAGTGTATCAGGGGCCAGGTGCAGGAAGCCTGCACAGGCCCTGTGGTTCAATGGTACAGACCTAGAGTGTGAACATGCTGGTGCATACACTGTATGTTCAAAAAATAGCAGAGGGCGCCTGGGTGGCTCAGTTGGTTAAGAGACTGCCTTCGGCTCAGGTCATGATCCTGGAGTCCCAGGATCGAGTCCCGCATCGGGCTCCCTGCTCGGCAGGGAGCCTGCTTCTGCCTCTGACCCTCCCCCCCTCATGTGCTCTCTCTCTCTCATTCTCTCTGTCTCAAATAAATAAAAAAAATCTTAAAAAAAAAAAAAATAGCAGAAAACTCCACCCATAAAAGGAAATCTGAGTATTATGAGCTAACAATGACTTCGGGTCCGGTCAGGGGGGCTTCTGCACAGGTCCTCATCTCCAATCCAGCTCACACTGGCTCATGTAAGGGGCCATCAGGTGAAACACCTAGTTGAGTGCCTCTTTGGCTGGAACCGTTGGTTCTGGAAAACAAAGCACATTCCTTCCCTATGTTTGCCCCTTCCCCTCTTCCCTTCTGCTGACAGCATTCTGCTCTCTTATTTGAGGAGCTTCCCCTTGCATCCTAGCTAACCATGCACCCCATACCTTGCCCTGTGCATCTCTTCCAACTGGCTGTTTCTGAGTGGAATCCTTTATGGCAAACTGGTAACCATAAGTAAAGTGCGTTCCTGAGTTCCATGAGTTGTTCTAGTGAATTATCAAACCTGAGGAGGGGGTTGTGGGAACCCCCTGAATTTATAGCCAGTCAGAAGTACCTGAGTCCTTGCAACTGACATCTGCAGTGGGGGCAGTCTCGTGGGGCTGAGCCCTTAATTTGTTGGATCTGACACTGACCCCAGGTAGACAGTGTCAGAGTGGAACTGAATCGTAGGACACACAGCTGGAGAAGCAGTGCTGGACAAGACACCACGAATTTGGTGTCAGAAGCACTGGGAGTAAAGACAGCTCACCAACCACAGAAGCCTGCAGCAACGCAAGGAGGGGAGGGGAGGAGCAGGGGAAAGTCAGGCAGGATCCATGCTGTGGGCCAGCAGAGTATTCAGGTTCAACAAACAATCTTTTGGCTGAAAAACCTCATATTTAAGGGACAGATGTTGATGATTACTACTTTGACTTTCTGTAAAGTTGCAAGAGGAAAAACAAATCCGTGCCTTCAGGAGGGGTCAGTGGTGGAGTAAATATTAAGTCTCGATCCAGTCACTGAGCAGCCAGGCTGAGGACTGGTACAAAATAAAGGTGACCTTGCAGATTTGGAGGAGGAGGAAATGAGGTTGTGGATATAAAACTCAGCACAATGCCTAGAACACAACAGATTTGTCTACAGTCATCACAAGCAGAGGAAAGAAACCCAAGCTTTTTGACTTCCAGTCAATATTCAGTTTTCCTTTTATTTTGCAGCCTGAAAGTTTGTTTGTTTGAATAAAACCCTTGGCCTAGAATCCAGCAAACAGGAAAAAAAGATGCTTCATGATAATGAGATGCTGCTGAGAAAATAGAGAATTGTAAAATTTCAACCCACTACTTGGAAATGCAAACACATTTCATTTATTCATGGTCACTGATGTCTTTATCAGAGCTGGAACGTCTAACACATCCAAACAACACATGATTAGTCTCCATAATAAGAACGAAACAAGCTCCCAGGGAACTAATCAGCTAATCACGTTGCAGAGGGTGTTCAGTGCTTTTCCACAACAAATGTGGTATTCAGTTGGTTCCCTGATGCCTTGTGCTAATGCCACGTGGGGCATCATCTGTCCCAGCACCTGCTGATTTCAGATGCGTCAGCATCCTTAGTCACCGTAGCCTGACACCCTCCAGGTACTGGGCTCAGCTCCAGGCCCTTGGTGGGGTCAGACCTGATTCCAGACTCTGAGAGATCATGGGGCCCGAAGAGTGCTGGCTGGCTTGTTTATTTGATTTAGAAAAGAGAAGGCTTCACTGTTACAGAACAAAGAGTGAAAAGCAAGCCCCTGGGTCTGGACCTGTTCCTGACTCCATTATTTTACTTACATATTTTATAATGCTTAGTCGATATGGGCCATTGCTCTATTGCTTAGCAACCAAAATTATAGAGGAAATTAGATCTGAAAGAGTCATGACAATAAGCAGGATTCCAAAGGGAGATACAGTGAAGAGAATGGTCTGGAATGACTAAATCCAAGCTGACTCCCCTTTGTAATAATAGTCATAGTTAACATGACTTGAGCACTTTTTGAGTGAGGCGCTATTCAAAGTGTTACACATTCACTATCTCATGCATTCCTCACAATAGCCCTAGAGGTAGATATAATGATTGCCTCCTTTTCCTCACAAGAAAATAGAGGCATAGAGAGATGAGTGTTGGTCTAAGTCACTCAGCCAGTATGGGGCAGGTGCCGAATGTGAACTCCAGACCCTTGGGTTTTATGCATCAAACATACTGACCCAAGAGTGCAGTTCCGTGTGCAGTTCACAGGAAAAGATGGGTTTTGGAGGCTAAATAATCCAGACAGTGAACTCAGTTTTTTCCTTCACTGAGAAACATAGTCATAGATCACCGTAACAAAGATGAAGGCCACTGTTTTGCTCTGTTATTTTTACAAAATGGACAAAGCATCATTGTTTTTACTGGTTGTAAAATAAAATACGTGCTTATTATAAAATATACAAATAATATAGGACTGTAGAAAGTGAAACCCCCAAATGCACATAGCCATATATAATCTCATTTGCCACAGATGCCAGAGATAATCACTGTTAATAATTTTTCTAAACATGGAATATTAAAAAAAAAAATACAGCAGACTTTTGTTTCCAGCCACAACAAACTAGCTTGCACTGAGAACAAGTAGACACACAAGTTTATGAAAAAGCAAAAGTTAACAACCTGTTTCAGGGACAAATCTTCCATACAGAAGAATTTCCACTTAGATAAATAGATACCCCACCTCCAATCGTGAGTGGAGCTTAATTCTCCCTGAGTGTGGGCTGTTTTTTAGAGACCCACTTCCAAAAAATATAGTACTGCAAGGGGAAAAGTGTACCTTTACAGTGGAGAAATCTGGCAGACACTAAGTGATCAAAATTAACATCACTAGTGTAAGTCATGTTGACATCATGTACTGTCTTAGTCTGTTTGGGTTGCTATAACAAAATACCACAGACTGTGCGTAGAGGCTGCTTTTAGCAACAGGCTTGAGCAATGGAAACTTGAGCAAGGCATGAGGGCCCTCAGAGACCACCAAGCTGAATGCAAGCAGGCTCAGTAAGTGACCCACCTTGAAATGGCCATAGGCCCTCAATGACCAAGGGGCTACTAACAACCAGGCACAGTCACCAAAAAAGGGGGGAAATTCTCTACCTTCCCATACTTGCTCACTCCACCCTGTAACTATAGCCCCTCACCACCACCTCGTGGCGGACAGTCTCTCCTTTGCAGTTATTCAGTAAAATTCTATCACCTTTGTGCTGCCTTGGCTGAATTCTTGCCCCACTCCCTCCCCATGCCATCGACCTCCATCCAATTGGAATGCACCACATTTGGTGGCCCTTATGGGGAACCTCTGGTGGTCCGGGACTCTCCCTGCATTCTCCAGGAATTTCTTGGGACTTTTCCCCAGTGGACCAACTCTAGAACTCCTTGGGGAACTGATGTCCTCTGGTGGACGTTACTCCCCCGGGGGCATTGGATCCAAAGCCCCAGGGGGAGCCTGCTTGACAGCCTTTGCCGGAAAGGGTTAGGGATTTCCCCTCCTGCCCTTCGGAGGGATCTTTCCCTCCCTCTCCTTTCTCTTTTCAGCCCTTCAGTGGTCTAACCCTAGTACTCCTCAGACAACTGAAGGTCTCTGGCCAGGGCGGCTCCCTGGTGTGGTCTGAAGGTCTGAGGACGAACAGGTTGAACTGTCCTTGCCTACGAGGGCAAAGGACCTCTTTCCTCTCCTCTCCCACTCCCTCTCTTCTGAGGCCTCCATTCCCCTTGTGCAGCGCTGTTGGCAGCAGCAGCTCAACCCAGGGGGAATCTACACATGCTACAGACTCGGTTGGGACCCCTTTCTGATGCTGGCTGACTCCCAGCTACCTTGCTTCTTTTGCCTTCCCCCCTTCCTTTGTTCCCACTTGTCCAGCCGCCATCTTGATCTAGGAGCAAAACACAATCCTCCACATCTGAGTAGTGAGTCCCCCCGTCCTTTTCCTGACCTGGTTTGGCCACCTGGTGTTCAGCTTCTCCTGTTGGAAGGGACGGCCCAGTAGGGATTGCTGTTGGCATCTGTCACAGCCCTCTCCTTAGTGGGACACCTCAGTAGAGTCAGTTGCCTCATATAAGGTCCAGTCCTTTCTCGGTCAGTGGGACACCCTGACTGAAATCACGACCACTAGTTGGAGCTCCATTCCCTTTAGTGGGACGCCCCTTTGGGAATGAGCAGCTGGTCTTTCCCACTATGGGACAAACCCCAATACCCTGAGATCACATCCTGAGCCAAAGGCAGAGGCTTAACCGCTTAATCCTTAACCGACTGAGCCACCCAAGCACCCCATGTTTACACTTTCTTATCAAGAGCAAACCAACAATCCAAGGAAACAAGGGACAAACCCTTCTATTCCTTTGGACTCACCCTTGAGCTATATTCTTAAAAACTGGAACAATTTGACCCCCAAAGCCAGAGGAAAAAGTCTCATCGTTTTATGTTACGTTTCCTGGTCTCAGTATAAACTTCCAGATCAAGAAGTATGGCCCCTCCATGGAATCCTTTCTTATAACACTATAAGAAAAGTTGACCTCTTTTGCCAGAACTCCTCCAACGGGTGGGAGGTCCCATATATGCAAGCCTTCATATATTGGCATTGTCCCCAAAAGTCCTGACCTCCACAAAAACTGTAGAATGTGCTTTGCTCAGTTTCATGGCCTTTCTGACCCTGTGAACAGTCTAGATGACCCATCTTTTATTCTACCCTATCATCTTTTCCCTACCCCTGAAGGCCCAGGGGCTCCCCTGGACTTAAACCACCCACTTTAGATTTTCCCAAAGGTACCCCAGGTAGAAATTAACAGTGGGGAACAAATTGATTGACTTTTAGTGGACACAGATAAAACATACTTGGTATTAAAGCTAATTTAAGCTTGTTGATGTAATTATGAATCATGGAACACTACATCAAAAACTAATGATGTATAGTGATTAACATAACATAATAATAAAAAAATAATAATAAATAAATAAAAAAATAGACATGTTTTTAGAATTATCCACATTAAATATAAAACTTTTATTCTATCAAGGTTTACTAAAGGACAAATAAGCTCAGGTTATTTCTGCTGCAATTTGTCAGCAAAAGATAGCTTAAAATGATGGTTAATTTTGTCTGTCTCACAAAATTCTCATGGATAATTGTTAAGATCACTTTCAAAATCTATGGTAACCTGAAACTTTAAAGTTTTGCTAAGTCAAATGATAGATTAGGTTGAATTCATTAGATATCTAAGTCTTTTCCAAAAAAGATAAAATACTGAAACATTAATTACTAAACATAAGGTTTACCTTTTGACTTCTTATTGCAGACAAATTAAAGATATTTGGGTCTGTTGGAAAGCATGCTTTGTGCCTTATTAAAAGATTGTACCATGGGGACACCTGGGTAGCTCAGTAGGTTGAGTGTTTGACTCATGATTTTGGCTCATGCCATGATCTAAGGTCATGAGATTGAGCCCCAAGTTGGGCTCTGTGCGCAGCATGAGTCTGCTTGAGATTCTCTCTCTCCCTCCCCCTCTGCCCTTCCCCACATTTGCGCACAGTCTCTCTCTAAAATAAATAAATAAAATCTTTAAAAAAAGATTGTTCTATGAAAAATGCATATTTATAAAAATTATGAAATGTATTCATAAATTTGCCACCTAAAGAATCCTGTTGTAAGAGACAGCTCACAATTGCTTACTACTGGACACTAAGGTTTCTAAGAGTTAAAATTCTGCTAAATGTAATTAAGACTGATGGAAATACGGAAAGCAACTCTATGTAGTAAAGTAGGAGATGTGTAAGAAAAGTATAAGAAGTGAGAATACATTTTTGTTGATGTAAAAGAAAGCAATTTTGTCCTAAAATGAGACTGGTTATTTAGAGAGAAAAGGCTTAGGACAAAATCTAAATGCAAAAGAAAGTTGTAGAAGGTTTGTGAAGGAAAAGCTTTAGAAAAGAATTTAATGTGTAGTCAGGACCAAAATTTGAAATGAGTGAATTTTTAAAGTACACTGGTATAAGATTGAAATTCTGCTTTACTCTCTGTTAAAAAGGACAAAGTTTCCTTGGATTGTTGGTCTGCTCTTGATAAGAAAGTGTAAACATGGGGTGCTTGGGTGGCTCAGTCGGTTAAGGGTTAAGCGGTTAAGCCCCTGCCTTTGGCTCAGGATGTGATCTCAGGGTATTGGGATCAAGCTCCTGCTCAGCAGAAAGCCTGCTTCTCCCTTTCCCTCTGCCTCCTCCCCCACCCAACTCGTGCTCTATCTCTCTTAAATAAAAAAATAAAATCTTGGGCGCCTAGGTGGCTCAGTCGTTAAGCGTCTGCCTTCAGCTCAGGTCATGATCCCCGGGTCCTGGGATCGAGTCCCACATCGGGCTCCCTGCTCGGCGGGAAGCCTGCTTCTCCCTCTCCCACTCCCCCTGCTTGTGTTCCTGCTCTCGCTGTCTCTCTCTGTCAAATAAATAAAATCTTTAAAAAAATAAAAAAATAAAATAAAATAAAATCTTTAAAAAAAAAAAGCGTAAACAAAAGTGTTTTGGTTTTTTTTGTCTTTTCTTTATCCACCCAGATAACCAAAGTTTCTGTTTTATCTTTATCAGGTCTCTGATTATTGAAAGTTAAAACTTCTCAAAATTTATAATGATCTATAATCCTATTTAGGCACGTGCTTTAAAATTTTCTGAGGGTTCTAACAAACTTCCCCGAGATTTCAATTGTAAATGAAGTCTTTTTGATTAATTAGGCTTGTTTATTTGATATGTTACTTGGGAAGCACTCAAACAAATAATGATAAGCCTTAGGCTGTATTGTATGGGTAAATGCTGTAACTGTTCAAAAAAAATATATGAAATTCCTGAAGTTTTAATGTTTTGCTTATAAGGTCATGATTTGATAATCTGATTACTGAAGTGTTGTGTGTCACAGAAATAACTAGATTTCCTTGTCAGCTACATTATAATGAACTCTCATATCAGATCTCTAACCATGTCCATTTTTTGAGTCTTTTGTCATTTATAGTTACTGTTCTGATGCTCTTGCAGAATGAGTTTTGTCTTTAAGGAGATTAATGAAAAGGACTTTTGACAAATACAGGTTTTTGATATCTTTAAAATCATAAAACTAAAATGGGTGAGAATTTCCAGGACTAACAGAAAGGCTGCATCCAAACAACTAGAATTAGTAATATGGGACTGAATGAATTGAGGAAGGTGATTATAGTTTTTGTGACTCTTATTTAAAACATTGTTGGTTTCTAATATTTGTTCTTCCAGATTGAGAAAGTTTTCTCTTAAACTATCTATGACTTACAGAAATGTGATAAACTATTCCTTTGTGAACAAACTGAAACATTTAACTTTTCTCCCTTGCCTGAACCCTCTGAAATTCAGAAACTCTCACTGAATATTCTTTCTTCCATGGCAATTATAATTATTTGCATAAGTTCAAAGAGAATCTGTTCTCCTTGTAACAGGACACCATTAGAAACATTGGTTATTTTACCAAGGTTTTGACTGGAGTGTCATATTTGAAAGAGACATGCATAGACTCAGATATCACCAGACAGCTTTAAGGAACTAAGATTGACTTTATGGAGCCAATGAAGGCCCTTGAAAATGTTGGCCAGATAACTTGCTTACAGAGTTCCCAGCAGCCTTACCAGGTGAGTTAAAATGTGAGTAAAAAATCCTGGCAGGTGCAGGAAATCTCAGGATATTTTGGGGACCTTAAGAAAAGGGATTCACCCAAATCTACAGGTATTGCAAGCATGTCTGATGGCAAGTATTCGGCTTGGCTTCTGGCCTCCAGAATCTATTAAAAGTTCAATCTAGAGATTCCTTATGAAAAGTTTCAGTGAAGCAAGTTTTAAAGAATCTATATGATCAATCACTATTCTTGATGAGCTCATGTAAATATTTAGACCAAGTTTGTTAAAATTGGACTTGTTTTTCAAATGAATTAGTCTTGATTTGGCTATCTTTGGAAATGAGGGTGATTTTAGAGAGAAAAGTTATGTTTCAATAATGCATCTTCGAGGATGTTAAATTCTAATTCTGATTAATTGTCTTTGAATGCTTGTTGTTTGCCACAGTAGCCCATGTATAGACAAATATTGGTGTTTGTTACTCTGTGGAGCTAATAACAGGACCCTATGGACATATGCTTGTTTGAGCAGCTGGAAAACAGGATGGACTCCACACAGTTGTATAACTCAACTATCACCTTGACAAATTCTGTGTGGCTGGGATGACAAAATCACTCCTTAAAAGCTGGAGTGTACCCCCACTCTATAGGATTAACTATGGACTTATGGAGATGGAGATAATAGATGGCCTCACTTAAGACTGGACTGGATGAAGCACTTGGGGATGCCCTTGTCTCCTGGGACAGGTCATCTCCCACCTGCCAGTGATTCCTCATACTTATGATATTGTTAAGGCTAGACATAAACAAAGAGGGCTTCTTGAAGGTTTTATCCCTTAGCCATATTGTCCTAGGAGCCATCTCTATTGATTGCAGGCAGAGGCTTTAGTCAAGCATACAGTGTCCATCTTTAACTAAGCCCAACCCACAATCACCCACAAATTCAAAAGGTGGCCTTCCAAAACCAAATGGCCCTTCTGACTACAGATCAGATGCTTTATTAATACAGAATGTTATGTTACTCCAGATTACCACAAAAATGTGACAGGGTAACTAGATGACATGAATACTCAAATTGGCACTTTAAAGTATCCCTCCCTCTCTCTTAATGGTTAGCTAAAAACTCCTGGACTGGAGGAGGATTTTGTCAACCATCAGAGGTCTTTTATTCAGGCTTCTCTTTCTCATAATGACAAGAATTTTATTTTGTTGTCTTTTCTGATGTTTCTCCACTTGGTGCCGAGATTCCATTACTGCCATAACTTCAAGTCTGCAGATGATCCTCTCCACTCAGGGAGATTCATATATGTTGTCCACCTTGGATTTAGCTGCTCCACCTTTCATAATTCCTCCATATAAATTTCCACTGACCGATGTTGACCGATAGGTAGGGACGACATCTCTACACCCCTCATTCTGCAGGAAGAAGCTACTGAAGATGAGACCTCTGCCTAAATGCCAAAGATTTGTCATTGTTGGTTTGCCAGGGGGAATATAGAGGCTGCTTTTAGACAACAGGCTTGAGCGATGGGAACTCGAGCAAAGCACAAGGGCCCACAGTGACCACCAAGCCGAATGCAAGCAGGCTCATTAAGTAACTCACCTGGAAATGGCCACAGGCCCTAACTAATCAATGGACTACTTACAACCAGGCACAGTCACCAAAAAAGGAGAAATTCCATACATTCCTGTACTTCCTCACTCCACCCTATAACTATAGCCCCTCACACCACTTCGTGGCAGACAGTCTCTCCTTTGCTATCTGTCCACTGCTCCCTTGCAGTGTGTTCAGTAAACTATTTCCTTTGTTCTGTCTTAGGTGAATTCTTTCACTGCCAGCACTGCCAGCCCCCATCCAATTGGAACACACCACACTGTGTGGCTTAAACAACAAATATTTATTTCTCACAGTTCTGGAGGCTGGACATCAAGATCAAGGTGATGGCAGGTTCTGCTTCTAATGAGAGCCCTCTTCCTGGCTTGCAGATGATCCCCTTCTTTTCTCTCTGTGTATTCACATGGCAAAGAGAGGGAGAGAAAACAAGCTGTCTCCTACCTAATCTTAATAGGCATTAATCCCATCATGAGGGCCCTATTCTCACAACCTCATCTAAATCTAATTACTTCCCAAAGGCCTTACCTCCAACCTACAAATTTTGGCCGATACAACCATCCAGTCCATAACATGTACTCCTTGGGGCACCTGGGTAGCTCAGTTGTTTAAGCGACTGCCTTCGGCTCAGGTCATGATCCTGGAGTCCCGGGATCGAGTCCCACATCAGGCTCCCTGCTCAGCGGGGAGTCTGCCTCTCCCTCTGACTCTCCCCCTCTCATGCTCTCTCTCTATCACTATCTCTCTCAATAAATAAATAAAAAATCTTAAAAAAAAAAAAACCATGTACCCTTTGATATGATGTAATGAGAATGGTACTTTTCATCTGTGGTACTCTTCCCCCAAACCAATAATCCCATCTGATCTATGAGAAAATAATGGACAAGCCCAAATTGAGAGACAGTCTACAAAATTCCTGACTAGTACTCCTCAAAACTATCAAGGTCATGAAGAACAAACAATAAAGATTGATAAAACTGTTATAGACCATGTTACAGACCTGACAACTTAATGTGGTACCTGGATTATAGGAACAGAAAACCTGGTGAAATCTGAATAACGTCTGTCAATTACTTAATAGCATTGTACCAATGTTAACTTATTGGTTTTGACAAACCTAACAAGGTTAGGTAAGACGTCAACATCAGGGGAAACTGGATGAAGGATACACAGGAACTCTGTACTATTTTGCAACTTTCTGTAATTAAAAAAATTATTTGAAAAACAGTTTATTTACACATCTTTGTTGTGTGAAGAAAGCTGGGACTTAAAGAGCCAAAATCCCTAAGGAAAAGGGAGGTTTTGAAGTGAGCCTAGCCCTATGCCCAGTTCCCCTTTGAGGCATTAGCCACAGGGCTAATAAGTGCCATAGGGCTGAGAGGCACAGAGGCTTTTGTGCTGGGTCTTTCCTGATTCATAAGCAGTGTCGGTCCTGAAGTCTTAGAAACTAAGCAGGGTCCTCAGCAGTCTCACATGATGAGGAAGAGCAAGGTTGAAGTTCAGGGCTCATCAAGGAGTTATAAGGACCTCAGAGCTCCAATTAGTATTCCAGAAGAGCTACACTTGAGGAATGAAGGTGAAATGGAAATAGTCTGATCCTTCTAAAGACTAAAACTTGGTTTCAAACCAACTCAGGCTCAGACTGGACTAAGGTGATCCACACTTATTCAAACTGCTGCCAGAGGCAAAAACAAATCCTCTCTGGAGGAAAGTAACATCATCACAGCCTCAAATTATTTCTACAATTTTTTTATACACGACATATGGCATTCAGTAAAAAAATCTAAGTGACGTGGGATATGGTAGAAAGGCTAAACATACATAGAATTGGAATTTCATCAAAATGAGAGAAAAAAAGAGAATGGGAAAGCAGTTCTATTTGAAGAGAATATGGCTGAGTGGTGAAAGATATCAAGTCATAAATCCAAGAAGGCCTTTGAGTGTCAAGAATAAATATAAAGAAATACACATCTAGTTACACCATACTAAAACTACTGGAACTCAAAGACAAAGAACACTCTGTAAAAGCAACCAGAAGAAAAAAGACACATACTTTCAAAAGAACAACAAAAAGATTGGCAGTACTTCAACAGAAATTATGGAAGCCTAGAGGACAATTCAATGGAATCTTTATGGAGCTCAAACAAAATAAAACCAACCTAGACTTCTAGTCTCAGTGAAAATATCTTCCAAAATGAAAGTAAAGTAAATATATTTCCAGTCAAACAAAAACTGAGAACGCATTTCTAGGGGATGGGAATAAAAGAAATACTATGGAGATCTACAATAGGATTAACAGCTGACTTCTCATCAGAAACCATGAAGGCCAGAAAGCAGTGTAAAGACATATTCAATATGCCAGGGGTAGAGGGAGATTATCAACCAAGAATTCTATATCCAGCAAAACTATAACTCAAAAATTTAGACATTCACAGAAAATTAATCATCAGTAGATCTTCTCTATAAGAAATACTAATGGGGATCTTTCAAGCTGAAATAAAAGGACACTTGGCAATAACTTGAACACACACAAAGAAATAAAGAGTACCAGTGAAAGTAACTACGTAAATCAATATAAAAGATAGCACAAATGTATTTTTGTTTGTAACTCTTTTCTGCTCCTTTCTGTTTTAAAAGACAACCACATAAAACAATAATTATAAAACTCTGTTAGTGGGCTTATAATGTACAAAGATGTCATTTGTATGACACCAAAAGCACAAAGGAAGGGCAAAGGTTTGGAGTTATATTGGAGCAAAGTTTTTGTATAAGATTGAGATGAAGTTGGTATTAATCCAAACTAGATTGTTTTACATTAAGATGTTAATTGCAATCCTCAGGGAAACCAAGAAGCAGACGCAGAAGCAGGAGAAGCAAAAGGAGAAGGAGAAGAAAAAGAAGGAGGAGGAGGAGGAGAGGAAGAAGAAGAAGAAGAAGGATAGAATTAAGTTATACACTATAAAATATCAATTTAATGTAAAAGGAAACAGTAACCCTGAAGTAGTAGAACAAAAAAACATATAAGATATGTAGAAAACAAATAGCAAAATGGCAGGCATAAATTCTACCTTATTAATAGTTACATAAAATATAAGTGGGTTAAACACTTCAATCAAAAGGAAGAGATCAGAAAAATGGATTTTTAAATGATCCAACACTGTGCTGTATACATTTCAGATTTAGATTCAAAGATACAACAGGTTAAAAATAAAAGAATGGAAAAAGACGTACCATGTAAAAATTAGGCAGACTGTTAGAGTGGTTATACTAATATCAGACAAAATAAATATTAAGACAAAAATTTTTACTAGAGACAAAGAAAGGTATTTTATAATGATAAAAGATTCAATCCATTGGGAAGATGTAACAGTTATAAGCATATGTGCACCCAACAACAGAGCCCCCAAATACATAAAATACAAGAGAAAATACATAAAATATCATAAAGAGAGGGAGCAAGGTAAATGGGGTTAAAATGTTCTAAGGACCTTCTACCACCCAGAAATATAAAGTACCAATTTATATGATATTCCAGTAGTCAAGAATGCATATTGTAATCTCTAGGGTAACTCCATGAATAAAAGAAAGTATAACTAACAAACTAATAGAAATGGAAAATGTGTTTTTAAAAAAACTAATCCAGGAGAAGAAAAAAAGAAAAATAAACATTAAGTCAGTCAGTTGTAGATTAAATGGTAGATTTAAAATTTCAATATATTAATAGCTATATTAAGTGTAAATAGACTATGCTAATTAAAGGATAAAGATTATTAGTTGGGATTTTTAGAACTATATGTTGTTTATAAGAGATGATCTTAAATACAAGGATACAGAAAATTTGGATACAAGAGAATGAGAAAAGATACAAACATTAGCATTAACCAAAAAGAAACATTAACCAAAAGGAAACTGAGAGGTGATTCTAATATCAGACAAAGTAGACTATAAGCTAGAACATTATCAGAAATAAAGAGAGGCATTATCAGACAAAGAGAGAATAATAAAAGGGTCCATCCACTAGCACTATGTAACAATTCTAAATCTGTAAGCACCTAACAACATCTCCTCTAATAATACAAAGTAAAAGCTATCGAATTAAAAGGAGAAATAAATTCACATTATACCAGGAGATTTTTAACACAACTTTCTCATAACTGATAAACAGACTAAAAATCAATAGGTATACAAACAACTCAAACAACATGATTACTGCATTTCACCCCATGACCATATATGGAACACTGCACTCAACAACTGCGTAATATACATTCTTTTCAAGTAGACATGGAAAAAAAATTAAGTGAAAGTATATTTGGCCATAAAGCAAGTCTCAACAAATTTCAGAGAATTAAAATCATATGGAATGTGTGGCTCTGATTACAGTGGAAATAAGCTAGATATGAATTACAGAACGAAAACTAGAAAGGTTCCAAAGAGTTTGCAGTTTAAGCCATATACTTATCAATAACCCATGGATCAGAAAAGAAATTACAAGAAAAATTAGAAAGTGTTTTGAAGGAAATTATAAAAACAACATATTAATACTTCTGGGCTGCTGTGTAGGTGATGCTTAAAGAAAAACAGTATAGCCCCAAATGCATGTATTAGAAAAAAATTAATACCCAAAAGCAATTATCTAAATATTCCAGATCAAGTAGTTAGAAAATAGCAAATTAAAAGCAAAGAAAGTATAAGGGAGGCAATGATAAAGATAGCAACAGAGATTAAGAAAGTTGAAAACAAATATAGAATAAAGAGCATCAAAAGATTTACATTTATAAGCCCCCTAGCAAAGGTGATTTAGAATAAAAATAGGAAAGACACAAAATATCAATACCAGGAACAAACTGGAGCGTTACTACAGATCCCACACATTATAAACAATATGGCAGTGAACGTGAAAATTTAAATAGACAAATTTCTAGAAAAGCACAATTTACCAAAATTGACACAAGGTAAATATAAAGTATCTTAACCATATTCCCAAAGAAATCAAATCTGTAGTTAAAAACCCTCTTACAATGAAAATGTTAGGCCAGGTGACGTCCCTGATGAAAATACCAAGCATTTAAAGAAGAAACAATACCAATCGTAAACTCTTTCTTAAAATAGGTAAAGAAACATTTCCCAGTTTGTATTATGAGATCACATAACCTTAATCCCGAAATCTGATAAGGACATAACAACAAAGGAAAATCACCCACTGAACTTTCTCAGAAACATAGATGTACCAAAAAAAAAAAAATCCTAAAAAAAGAAAATAGCAAAACAATTTAGCAACATATAAGAAGAGTAAGAGAGGGTTACTGAAGGGGAGGTGGGGGGGATGGGTTAAATGGGTGATTAAGGTGATAAGGAGGGCACTTGTGATAAGCACCAGGTGTTGTATGTAAGTGATGAATCACTAGATTCTACCTCTGAAACTAATATTACACTGTATGTTAACTAACTGGAATTTAAATAAAAACTTCTAAAAAGGGGCGCCTAGGTGGCTCAGTCAGATAAGCCCCTGCCATTGGATTAGGTCATGATCCCAGAGTCCTGGAATCAAGCCCAGCATCGTGCTCCCTGCTCAGCGGGAAGCCTACTTTTCCATCTCCTGCTCCCCCTGATTGTGTGTTCTCTCTCTCTGTCAAATAAATAAATAAAATCTTAAAAAAAAAAAAAACTCGGAATAAAAAAAGAAACTACAAAAAAACCCCAAAAAACAAAAAGGGTAACATATCAAAGCAAAGTTGGGTTTATTCCAGGAAAAAAAGGCAGGTCTAACAGTTAAAAACCAATCACTGTAACTCAGTATGTCAGTAAAATGAAGAAGAAAATTGCATAAAACATCAATATATACAGAGAAAGCATTGCTAAAATTCAGTCCCATTCACAATAAACACATAGCGAACTAGGAATAGACGGGAACTTTTTTTTTAAACACATCTTAAAAAGAATTATTTTAGACTTAGAGAAAAGTTGCAAAATTAGTGCAGAGGGTTCCCATATACTCTTAACTATCTGTGATTTTACAGTAATCTTACACAATTACAGTGCAAATCAGGAAATTAACACTGATACAATATGGCTAATGAATTTATAGAACTTATTCACATTTTGCTAGTTTTCCCGTTACTGTCCTTTTCTGGTTCAGGATCCAATCCAAGATCCCACCTTGCCTCTACTTATCACGTCCTTTACTCCAACTTGAGACAGTTCCTTCCTTGGTCTTTATTTTTCAGGACCTTAACACTTCCAAAGAGTATTACAAAATGATGCTGTGCCAGGAGGGAACTTTCTTAATCTGACAAAGAATGTGTTTTTAAAATCTACAACACACTTCACATCCAAGAGGATGGCTATAATCAAAAAAGTGGAGAATAGCAAGTGTTGATAAGGAAGGACGTGGAGACACTCACACATTGCTGGTGGGGTGTAAAATGGTGCAGCTGCTGTGGGAAGCAGATCGGTGATTCCCCAAATACACACACACACACACACACCAATTTGATGGCTAAACACAGAATTAGTATATGGCTCAGCTATTCCACTGCTGTGTATATGCCCCAAAGAATTGAAAACAGGGACTCAAACAAATCCTTGTACGTGAATGTTCACAGCAGCACTACTCACGAGAGGCAAACAGATGGAGACAACTCAAATGTCCATCAACAGATGCCTGGATAAACAAATCATGGTAGGTACACACAACGGAATGTTATTCCACATAAAATGAAGTCCCAATAGAAGCTACCACATGGATGAATCTTGAAAATGTCATGCTAGGAGAAAGAAGTCAAACACAAAAGATAACATATTGTATGATTTCATTTAGTATGTGAAATATTTAGAACAGGCAAACCCATAGAAACAGAAAGTAGATTGGTAATTGCCAGAAACAAGGGTTTTGGGGGAATGGGGAGTAATTGCTTATGGGTCCAGGATTTTATTTTGTAATAATGGGAATGTTTTGGAAGTAGATAGAGGTGGTGGTTGCAAAATATTGTAAATTACTAAATGCCACTCAATTGTTCTCTTGAAAGGAGTTAATTTTATGTTATCTGAATTTCATCTCAAATTTTAAAATTCTACAGCAAACACCATACTTAATGGTGGAATGTTTTCCACTGAGATTGGAAGAGAGATACCCATTATCATCAGTTCTATTTAACACTGTAGTAGAGGTCTTAGCCAGGAAAATCGTTATAAAGAAGAAAAAGGGGGATGCCTGAGTGGCTCCTGACTTTTGGTTTCAGCTCCAGTCATGATCTCAGGGTCTTGAGATCAAGCCCACGTAGGGCTCCACGCTGGGTGCAGAGCCTGCTTAAGATTCTCTCCATCTCCTTCTGCCCCTCCCCTACTTGCCCATGTGTGTGCTCTTTCTCTCAAAAAAAGGAGGAGGGGGAGGAGGAGGAGGAAAAGAAGGGAAAGAAGAAAAAGAAGAAGGAGTGGGGTGGAGGTGGGGTGGAGGAAGGGAAGGGAGAAATAGAATGCACAAGGATCAGTAAGGAAGAAATAAAAACTGTCATAACGCATAGATGGCAGCATTATATACCTAGAAGATCTAAACAAATCTACAGATAAAATGTTACAATCTGTAAGTGAATTTAGAAACAAGGTCAAAAAAAAATTTTTTTTAAAGATTTTATTTATTTATTTCAGAGAGAGAGAATGAGAGAGAGCACGTGAGAGGGGGGAGGGTCAGAGGGAGAAGCAGACTCCCTGCTGAGCAGGGAGCCCGATGTGGGACTCGATCCAGGGACTCCAGGATCATGACCTGAGCCAGAGGCAGTCGCCCAACCTACTGAGCCACCCAGGCGCCCCAAGGTCAAAAATTTTTTAAATCCATTGCATTTCCATCTCATTAGAAATTGAAGAAAAAGTCAGATACCATATACAGTACCAGCAACAACAGAAACATAAAGGAATAAAGATAACAAAACTGTGCAGAAACTTTAGGCAGCAAATGACAAAAAATTATTGAGGAATATTAAAGAAGACTTACAAAAGTGAAAGGCTATCTTAGGTTCACTGATGTAACGTTCAGACACGGATCAAACTCATTTCTGATATTAGAAGTCAGAGGAATGGTCCTCTGGGGAAAGGAAAATGGCTGTCGGGGGCACAAGGGGCGTTCTGGGGTTTCTTCTGGTAATATGTCTGAATGGCAGTTATAGGAGTGTGCTCACTTTGTGAAAATTCATCAAGGTGCACATTTTTTGTGTTTATGTTAATAAATTTGTTTACTTTTAAGTGAGTGTAGCTCACACACCAATCTTCAATACGTATAAATAGAGATGCACAAAGAAACCCCAGGGGCGCCTGGGTGGCGTTGGTTAAGCGTCTGCCTCTGGTTCAGGTCATCATCCCAGGGTCCTGGGATCGAGTCCCGCCTCGGGCTTCCTCATCAGCAGGGAGCTTGCTACCCCTTCTCCCTCTGCCACTCCCCCTTGCTTGTGTTCTCTCTCTGTCAAATACATAAATAAAATCTTAAAAAAAAAAATCTTGTGCTGCCCTTTGCTTATGCGGGCTGTAACTCTAACCTTGCTTGAAACCTCCTACCACTTCCTAGCTCTTTCGCGGAGACTGCAAAGGGAAACCTCCCAGTATTTACAAAATCATCTGCCAAACATTTCAACTTCTGCAAATACCAGAAAACCAGGTGTATAGTCAAAATCCAAATCCAAGTTAGGGTCAGGTGGGAGATCTGCTGTCCAAAATAAGACCATATAAGGCAATTTGCTTTCTGAATTTACTGTAGATTTCCCCCCTTATTTAAATCCACCTTATCCCCTTGAATAGTTGTGTAATAATCTGTTCTGTGGCTTTACAGAATTTTTCCTAACACATCACCTTTTAAAAGGCATTTAAGTTGTTTTCAACTTTTTGATTTGTAAAAAAAGTCTCCCAGTGAATATTCTAGCACATACATCTTTTCCATTTGACTATTCCTTTTTATTAGAATAAATGATTTGAACTTAAAACAATAAGGCAAAAGGGGCCCAGGTGGATAAGGGTTTGGATACATGTTACTAGCTTGTCTGCAAAAAGGCTGTCAGCATTTACCCCACCCCCTGGCCAACACTGTCTACTGTCAGTCTTCCGAATCCTTGCCAAATCTGATGCATGAAAATAGCAGCTTGTCAGCTAACTTACTTATTCACTGTTTCTGTAACTGTAAGCAAGGTTGAATATAGATCTAGTGGTCATTTGTAGTTCTGTTGTGGAATCTCCCATTTTTAGTGAGGTCCACTTCTCATGAATTTTTTTTTTTTAAAGATTTTATTTATTTATTTGACACACAGAGAGAGAGAGAGCTAGAGAGGGAACACAAGCAGGGGGAGTGGGAGAGGGAGAAGCAGGCTTCCCGCAGAGCAGGGAGCCCAATGCGGGACTTGATCCCAGGACCCTGGGATCATGACCTGAGCCGAAGGCAGACGCTTAACGACTGAGCCACCCGGGCGCCCCCACTTCTCATGAATTTTTAAAGGGCTGGTCACATATGACAAAGATTAACCATATTTTTTATCACATATGAAGTAACTATTATTTCTCTTACTTGATACCTTGTGTGTGTCAACTCCTTGCTAGACTGTTTGCAGTAACAGCAAGTATCTCTGGATGTTAAGAACGTAGGTTACTTGAACTTATTTTTACTTACCTGTGTTTTCACCCATGTGGACAAGAAGGCATGATGGTATGTATAGTGGTTAAGAGCAGGGACTCTGGAGCCCGACAGCTCTGTTACTTCTGAGCCCCGTGACTCCAGGAAATGTACCTCTGTACCTTGATTTACTTATAAAATGCAGGAAATGATAGTACCTACCTTGTAAAATTTTGTGCAAATTCAATCAATTAAGCTGTATTAGAACAGTGCCTGGTATATCATAAACTGCCTTCGGCTCAGGTCATGATCCTGGAGTCCCTGGATCGAGTCCCGCATCGGGCTCCCTGCTCGGCAGGGAGTCTGCTTCTCCCTCTGACCCTCCCCCCTCTCATGTGCTTGCTCTCTCTCATTCTCTCTCAAATAAATAAATGAAATCTTTAAAAAAAAAAAAGTATAAAAAATTTGCTATAAGCTTTTGTCTTAATGAACACATACCACTTATATAATAACAACTAACTAAAGTTATTTTTGAAATGAGAATAATCATTATTAGGGCAAGGAACTGAAACGCCCATTAGCCCAGTTCCCTGGAGAGCTGTCCTGGGATTCCGGGACGAGCTACTCAGTGCCCAGGCCTCACACTCAGCTTGGTCAGATCAAGCCCCCAAGAGGACACAGCAGCCCTTCCCCCTGCCCCCAGTCGTGCCCCTCCCCCGCCTTGTTTCCAAGCATCAGAACTTTCTGACCCCAACTAGCTTTTCAGGTAAAGAACAAATATTTGGAAGACAAAAAAGGAAAAGTGTCTAATTCATTCTGTAGACATTTCCCAAGTGCCTGTTGTGTGTGATGTACCCGGTCAGGTAACTGTTGCCATTTATGAGGATGGACTGTGTGTTGGTCACTTAAGGGACATTATCTCACGAAAAATTCACACACACACACCCCTTAAGGCAGACACCACTGTATCCCCATTTTATAGAGGAGGAAACTAAAGGCAAGTGACTTGGGCCAAATCCCCAAAGGTGGTAAGTGGGCGGGTCAGCCTTGTCGAGAGGTGGCTTGACCCCCACTGCATTCTACTGATTTGGCTGCAGTGTTTCTTCTGCGGGTGGTCTGAGCCCTGAGCTCTGCTGAGTGTGAAGCAGCCATTGGAAGGATTATCTTCAAAGGAGAGAGGTGGATCTGCCCTGCTCTTCCTGGTGAGTGAACACACACACTCGCTCTCTCTCTTTCTCGTTCCTGGCCACCTCTACAGAGTAACATTATTTGGGAAGACATTGCGGCATTGAAGAAGGTCCAGCCGGGCAGGCATTTGGAGGATCCAGTCAGCTTCCCCTCAGCATTGGCCAGAGCACCCGCACAGGGCCACAGGGAAGGAAAGGGCTCCTTCACCTACGGGCCTGGCCAGGGGTCCTGACCGGGAACCCCGTCTGCTCCCAGCACCAGTCTCAGCAGTATGGAGCCCAGGAAGGAGGTGAAGGCCCTGGAAATTGTGTTTAGTGGGAAGAGTGCCCTTGTTATGATTTCTCATCCACCATGAGGTGTAGGGATCCTAGGGGCGAGACAGTGTCTTGTTCAGGCCTCCCCAACCCAAGCTAGCCATGCCCATCCAACAGCTCTGTTTTCAGACTTCTGGGAACCAAACACTCACAAAAGGGGCTTTGAAATTCCAGGGCCTCACTTGATCCTAGAAGCCAGTTTTCTTTCCCAGACCCTCGGCTCCCCGTGCAAGGTCTGAGGCAGAGGAAGGACAAGACAGGGTGACAGGGGACCTTTAAGTCCAGGCAGTGGCCTGCCAGCCACGTCCAAAGCTCTGAGGTCATTTCCCCTGATGCCAGAGACTTGGCACCTGCTGGAATCTTTGGTGGATTAGAAGGCCAGGAGTGCCCCAGATCTGACGCCTCCCACCCTGGCACGTGGCAAAAGGAAGCCTGGCAGGAGCAGACAGCCCTCTGCTTCTCAGAGCCCAGACCGTGTGGCAGGGGCAGGGGCCACCCAGGATGGGGCAGCGGGGAGGGTGCCGAGGTGTCAAGACCCTGCCTGCGCCCTGCGCGGCTGACCTTGGACTCGGGGACACCCAAATGCCAAGGGAAAGGGCAGACACCTTCTGAAGACCTCAGGAGCTCTGAAATGGAATCCAGCTCACTCTTGCGCCCCCCCAGGGTTGATGCCACCAACAGTTGCTACAAGACAGTGGGCATCACCAGTGCTGGCAGGAGGGGATCCTCAGAGCTGGGGGTAATGCCGGGCGCCTGGCAGCTGCGGGGGCTCTGCCCGCAGCCAGAAGCCAGTGGCTTTGCTGAGAAATCTCTTCCTTGGAGCAGCAGGCTGTGCCCCGCAGTCCCCCGAGAGCAGGCCAGGGTGGCGGGGAGGACACCAGGTCTGGGCACGCAGCTGTGTGATCCTGGGGCCTCCCTAGCTGGCAAATCACAGGACCTCTTTGAACTTGCATTTCCTTCTCAAGAAAGTGAGAGCAACTGCACAACATCAACTGACCTCCCAGAGGGATTGTTAGAATTAAAGGAGATAATGGCTGGAGAGGCTCCGTGAGTTGTAAGGTGGGGTTCAACGCCAGTCGCCGTCGCTATAAAGCGGAGAACTGGGCTGATGGCCCTCTGTGAGACAAGCCGCACCCATCCTCCTCTTGGCCAAACAAGCTTCACCAAACCATGGCCAGGGAGGGTCCTTATTCCATTCTCTTATAAGTATATAAACATGTATGTTACCAAATGAGCCACAGAAGTTATAAAGCGGTATTTTATTTTATTTTTAAAGATTTTATTTATTTTAGAGAGAGGGAGAGAGAGAGAGAGTGACAGAGCATGAGTAGGGAGGAGAAGGAGAAGCAGGCTCCCCACTGAGCAGGGAGCCCGATGTGGGGCTCGATCCCAGGACTCTGGGATCATGACCTGAGCCGAAGGCAGACGCTTAACTGACTGAGCCACCCAGGCGCCCTAAAACAGTATTTTAAAATGACGCATTTTATTAAATATAATTCCTATAAATTAGAAATAAAATCTGTGAGGGGCGCCTGGGTGGCTCAATTGGTTAAGCGTCTGCCTTCGGCTCAGGCCATGATCCCAGGGTCCTGGGAGGAAGCCCCCTGGTGTCATCGTCGTGGGGAATCCCTGCTCAGCAGGGAGTCTGCTTCTCCCTCTCCCTCTGACCCTCCCCACCATCCATTCACTCTCTCTTAAATAAATAAATAAAATCTTTTTTAAAAAAAGAAAAATAATAAATTTATTTTAAAAAGCAATAAAATCTGTAAATAAAGGTGGCATCTCACGTATGGTATAGAGGAAGTTATTCACAATCTATTAATAACTATTTCAGTAAGAGGGGACTGTGGGTGGTTTTTCTCTTCTTCTTTTTGCTTATCTATATCTTCTAGCATTTCTGCAGTGATTGCTTGCTTGAGTGCTTTTTATTAAGCAAGCAGACAAAGGGGGTTCTGGACTGCAGTCTATAGAGGGGGCTACTTCAAAAGTGGAAGATCCATTTTGTTCAAACTTCTCCCATGGGGGACCCAGACTTCCCTGGGCAGCTTTTTCACAGTAAGATCCTGTTTTCAAAGAAATCTCACACAGAAGCCCAATATACACACAGGATGGCAAGGTCAGGAGGTAGCGTGCCCTGGCCACGCTGGGCTGCTAGCAAGTTCGTGGATCATTCTATCTCTCTGTGCCTGGTTTCTTCTGCAAACTATACATGAGTGGCTCTCAATGAGGTGAGAAAACTTTAGTTGGGGCCAGAGGTAGGTTTTGGTTTGTCACAGTGATTGTTGAATGGTCTCTCCTCTGGCCAAACTTTCGGCTACCCCTCCAAACAACCTTGTAGAGGACACAGCTGTTAATGATTCTGCTTAATAATCTATGTTATATGCATTTTATATGTTTACATATAAACACTGAGTATTTTTGCAGTTTTAACCTATACTGTGTTTTCTGGGATTGCAACTCCTAAGTAAATCAAGGAAAGATGTATTGTTTTGTGCATTACTTCACCAAGAGATTTCAGAAAGTCAAAGCCTTTGGGCAACACAGCTCATGGTATTTGACTCACCGACACATCACATCACAAAACAGTGCATTTATGATGATTCCCCCACAAGTACAAGCATCTAGTTCATCAATTCAGCTCCTGGAGTTGGGCCAGGACATTTCTATGTTCAAAAGCCTATTATTTGAAGTTATTATAAAGTACTTTTCTTTTGTATATGTAATGCACGCAGGTCAGTTATTTATGTGTACAATTCAGATCAGTAAAAAGTGTTTTTACAAAATATTTTTACAATATATGTGTTATAAAAAAGGGGGAGGACTTTGAGAACTGTATCAAATTGTGGAAGCAAGCTAAGAGAAGGGGCGGAGGTGTTGGACTGACGACCTGCACCCACAGTAACATCACAGATGGCTTTCCTGGTTGGCGGGAGGAGTTCCAAAGCCCTCTCCGGGACACGACAAGTGGTGGGTGGTGGGCAGTGGGTGGTTTTGGGGCAGATCCAAGGGCCCCGCCCCAGAGCCTCAGCAGGAGGCTCCCAATCCAAATGGGATTTACCAGTTAAGAAAATCCCTTGTTAAACTGAGCTCACACGCAGGGAGTCTCCTGACGGCTTTCAGTTGGTTGAAGTCATCAACCAGAACTGAGGCATGATGACGGGTGGCAGGGCAGGGGCCTCAGGCAGCATCCGAAGGGCAGCATCCAAGAATCCGAAGGGCACTCTTAAGGTTCTGTTAGCTGTGAGCTCACAGGCCGCCAGGCTCCCCACTAGGGCTCACACTCTAGGACAGAAGGTCTCAAATAAGAAATATAAGGCCAACATACAATTATAAATTAGAAGGTGTTGAGAGTCTTCTTCAAGACACCATCCTGAAATCTGAACTCAGGACCTTCCTATTACTTTTTGCACTAACATTACCTTGCTTTTATGATATAATGGAGATGGTAAAGGACCTGGGGCATTTTCTTTTTTTTTTTTAAGGGTAAAATTCTCAAAGCTTTCTTTTTTTTTTTTTAATTTTTTTATTGTTATGTTAATCCCCATACATTACATCATTAGTTTTAGATGTAGTGTTCCATGATTCATTGTTTGTGCAAAACACCCAGTGCTCCATGCAGAACGTGCCCTCTTTAATACCTATCACCAGGCTAACCCATCCTCCCACACCCCTCCCCTCTAGAACCCTCAGTTTGTTTTTCAGAGTCCATCATCTCTCATGGTTCGTCTCCCCCTCCAATTTCCCCCCCTTCATTCTTCCCCTCCTGCTATCTTCTTTTTTTTTCTTAACATATATTGCATTATTTGTTTCAGAGGTACAGATCTGAGATTCAAAAGTCTTGCACAATTCACAACGCTTACCAGAGCACATACCCTCCCCAGTGTCTATCACCCAGTCACCCCATCCCTCCCACCCCACCCCCCACTCCAGCAACCCTCAGTTTGTTTCCTGCGATTAAGAATTCCTCATATCAGTGAGGTCATATGATACATGTTTTCTCTTTTTGACTTATTTCACTCAACATAATACCCTCCAGTTCCATCCATCAAAGAGGTTGCTGCCTGTGTTCTCCTTTAGGATTTTGATGGACTCCTGTCTCACATTGAGGTCTTTCAACCATTTGGAGTCTATTTTTGTGTGTGGTGTAAGGAAATGGTCCAGTTTCATTCTTCTGCATGTGGCTATCCAGTTTTCCCAACACCATTTGCTGAAGAGACTGTCTTTTTTCCATTGGACATTCTTTCCTGCTTTGTCGAATATTAGTTGACCATAGAGTTGAGGGTCCATTTCTGGGCTCTCTATTCTGTTCCATTGATCTATGTGTCTGTTTTTGTGCCAGTACCATACTGTCTTGATGATGACAGCTTTGTAATAGAGCTGGAAGTCCGGAATTGTGATGCTGCCAGCTTTACTTTTCTTTTTCAACATTCCTCTGGCTTTTCGGGGTCTTTTCTGGTTCCATACAAATTTTAGGATTATTTGTTCCATTTCTTTGAAAAAAGTGGATGGTATTTTGATGACGGGTGGCAGGGCAGGGGCCTCAGGCAGCATCCGAAGGGCAGCATCCAAGAATCCGAAGGGCACTCTTAAGGTTCTGTTAGCTGTGAGCTCACAGGCCGCCAGGCTCCCCACTAGGGCTCACACTCTAGGATTGCATTGAATGTGTAGATTGCTCTAGATAGCATTGACATCTTCACAATATCAGATATCACAATATTTGTTCTTCCAATCCATGAGCAGGGATCATTTTTCCATTTCTTTGTGTCTTCCTCAATTTCTTTCATGAGTATTTCATAGTTTTTTGTACAGATCCTTTGCCTCTTTGGTTAGATTTATTCCTAGGTATCTTATGGTTTTGGGTGCAGTTGTAAATGGGATCGACTCCTTAATTTCTCTTTCTTCTGTCTTGTTGTTGGTGTATAGGAATGCCACTGACTTCTGTGCATTGATTTTATATCCTGCCACTTTATTGAATTCCTGTATGAGTTCTAGCAGTTTTGGGGTGGAGTCTTTGGGGTTTTCCACATAAAGTATCATATCATCTGCAAAGAGTGAGAATTTGACTTCTTCTTTGCCGATTTGGATGCCTTTGATTTCTTTTTGTTGTCTGATTGCTGTGGCTAGGACTTCTAATACTATGTTGAATAGCAGTGGTGATAGTGGACATCCATGTTGTGTTCCTGACCTTAGGGGGAAAGCTCTCAGTTTTTCCCCATTGAGAATGATATTCGCTGTAGGTTTTTCATAGATGGCTTTTATGATATTGAGGTATGTACCCTCGATCCCTATACTCTGAAGAGTTTTGATCAAGAAAGGATGGCTGTACATTGTCCAAAGCTTTTTCTGCATCTGTTGAGAGGATCATATGGGTCTTGTTCTTTCTTTTCTTAATGTATTGTATCACATTGATTGATTTGCGGATGTTGAACCAAACTTGCAGCCCCGGGATAAATCCCACTTGGTCGTGGTGAGTAATCCTTTTAATGTACTGTTGGATCCTATTGGCTAGTATTTTGGTGACAATTTTTGCATCCGTGTTCATCAGGGATATTGGTCTGTAATTCTCCTTTTTGATGGGGTCTTTGTCTGGTTTTGGGATCAAGGTAATGGTAGCCTCATAAAATGAGTTTGGAAGTTTTCCTTCCATTTCTATTTTTTGGAACAGTTTCAAAAGAATAGGTATTAGTTCTTTAAATGTTTGGTAGAATTCCTGGGGCATTTTCATAAGCACCCTTTTACAAGGCCAAAGAGAGCGCCCCCTTCGATGGCTCCTCCACTTACTTTCTCTCTTGTCCTCCTCATCTCTCTCTCTCTCTCTCTTTCTCATTCTCTCTGTCTCCTCCTAAAACCTGAAAGTCTTGGAATGGAAGGAAATGATGTGAAAACCGACAAGCTCACTGACATGGTGGAAGAGCCATGGCTGGTGGTCCTCTGTATCTGGCACAGTGAGGTCACACAGAAGGGTGTGGTTACCTTTACCTGGGGAAACTTCACAAAGGAGGTGATGTATGAGCTGAGTCTTGAAAACCTCAGGGGCTGATGGCCAGGGGATAGATGGATGGTTGGGGGTGGGGGGTGAGGGATGGGAGCAGAGACATGACAGGAGGATATGCCGGAGAGCCACCTGTTTGAGATGGCACCATCAGAGTGTCTTGCCAAGAGGGGCCATGAGAGGCCGTGAAGCTGGAGCCGTTGCTGGAAACCAGGTAACACCAGGGGCAAGCTAAGACCCACGGATTCCAGTCTCTGAATTGATGTCTTCAGCATCAAACGTTAACTGCCTAGGATTTGAAATTCCAAATAGAACTGAGGCAGAAGGGTGAGTCAGGGCGCAACCTGCCGGTGGGGCAGACACCATGCCAGAGGAACAAGGAATCTCCCTTCAGAAGCTCCCTGTGTGGGATGGAAGCAGGCCTTCCCCAGGACACAGGTGGGTTGGATTCCCCAAAATGACAAGAGACCTGTTGTCAGGTAGGACACTTCCCAGACACCTTCATTAAGCTACAAGAATAGCAAGTTTTGCTAAGAATCATGGTGCCCACACTCTGTAAGGAGAGAAATGTGCCCTCTACACACGATGTAGCCAGCCATGCTCTCAGTTTGCAAACTCGGGGTGGGGGGAGGGCGGTTTAGGGGATTCTCCACTGGAGAAAAAAGCGACTTACATTAAATTTTTTTATAACTCAATTTAATTTTGTTCTGAGCTTCTATTTTGCTAGGTAGCAGCAATTTCATGTCAGGCAACTTGGAGTGCTCACCCCTTTCTGTGGGGTTGCCCCTAATTTCTGCGGGATTTATTGAGGACTTGTTATTGCAGGCCCGCAATCCTGTCTGCGGGGCACCCCTTCTCAGTGCTCTAGGTGTGGGGTCCTTCTCAGTGGTGGCGTGGCCCAGCATCATTTTGGGGCTCCCCACTCTTGGAAGCTGCCTGTGGCCCCGGCCTTTTCTTTGTGTTTTGCCGTGTCCCCAGAGCCCTTCCTGGGAGGTGGCACTGGGTGCTCGGGTGGTTAGTTCCACAGTCTGGCTGGGGGAGGGTTTTGCCTCCAGCCTAAGGCTTGCACAGCTCAGGGCCCTCTAGGGACCGTCAAGGTCTACTGCAGGGCTTCCCCTCTGCTCTCTCCCCTCCCCCATCCATGCGGGGGGAGGGGTGTGGTCTTATTCCTCCTGAACCCCCTCCCTCTTTAGTCAGCTCCTCCTTTCTGTTTGTGCAAAGGCACAGGCTTTTGGAACTCCACAGCCAGGAAGAGAATATTTACTCCTCCAGCTCTTCATCACTTCCTCTCCCGAAGGCATCCAGCAAGTCTGGGCTTAGCTGCCTGAATAGGGCACGAGCAGCCACGAGTCAGTCTGGATTCTTCTCTGTTGAGGCCCTGGGATCTGCTTTGGGTTGTTCTGTGCCAGATATTTGCTTCTTCATTTGGTTCCCTCCCTAATTATTAAACCACAACAAAACAAAGAAGCCAACCAAAACTTCTCCAGCTCTGCGGCAGTCCTTGGCCAGCTTGGTCTCTGGCGGGTTATCTGTGCTCTCTGCAGGAAGCCTTGCTGCCCTCAAGCTGCTCTGCTAAGGCCATGGGTCATGGGCAACAGATCGTGGACGACAGGCCATGGGCGTGGGCACGGCCCACCTGCTGGGGCAACTGGGCAACAGGAAACTTGCGGGTCCCTCACTTGTCCCTCTGGCTCTCTCAGTCCAGTGCTCAGAGATGTTGTATTCTTGACCACTCTCTGGTTTCTGTGCCGGGGATAATAGATTACAAATGGGAAAAGGCTGTCTTGCTTGTAGTTATTGCTAAAAATGAAGTGATATTTCAGGTCCCTTTTTCACATTAAAAAACATTTCCTCCAACCACCAACAAACATTTCACCCTCTAATTAGCTGTCAACTCCAAAGTAACAGTTTTTTGGTCCTCCTGACTTTTCTTTCAGTCCAAATTCCAGAAACAGGAGCTGCCTTTCTTGGAGATTTAAGAGTTTGTGACTAAGAGATTAGGTTCTGTTTTTGCCACTTACTACCTGATCGCTTTGGAGAGGTGATTTGCATACTCTGAGCCGGTTCCCTCATCTGCACACTGGGAATGCTAATAACGCCGGCCTCCAAGAACTGCTGTGAGGATCAGAGGAGTGAAAAGGGAGAGGTGCTTAGCCCTGTGTCTGTCACACAGTCAACCCTCAATAAAATTTGGTCCAAATGGTGATGTGACCAAATTATTATTTCCCTGTGCCTCTTAGAACTTATGGGGAAGGGGTGCCTGGGTGGCTCAGTTGGTTAAGCGACTGCCTTCGGTTCAGGTCATGATCCTGGAATCCCGGGATCCAGAGTCCCGCATCGGGCTCCCTGCTCAGCAGGGAGTCTGCTTCTCTCTCTGACCCTCCCCCCCTCATGCTCTCTCTATCTCATGCTCCCTCTCAAATAAATAAATAAAATCTTAAAAAAAAAAAAAAGAAAAAAAAAAGAACTTACGGGGAAACCGGCATCGGGGATTCAAGATTTTAAACTAAAGAAAGACAATGGGCAGGGAGGAAGTGAGAAAGGGAAATACTTGAGATGTCAGGCCACATGACATCATTTCAATTATAAACAGCAGAGCTATAATTCCCCCTCATCCTGCAAAACAAGGAGCCCCTTCCTTTATGTCGCTTGAAGGATAAATAGAGCCCCACCACCTCCCCCAACATAGGCGCAGGGAAGTAACTGGAGAACCAAGTCCCCCCAAAAAGAGGGAACCAGGAACGCGCTGGTGGATGGCGCAGCTCTCCCCATCTGTGCTCGCAATCACCCTCCAGCCTGCCTTGGCAGCCGGGGGTGGGGGGGGATGCTGTTGGGAGTCCCCACCACAGGCTTGTGAGTGAAGTCCCGCCTTGGCAGGCTCCTGGATCATTCCGCAGTGTGGACTGCCAGGATGGGTTCCTTGGACAAGGGAGAAGCAGAGAAACATCTTTGTCCGTGGATATCAGAAGCATCCCTTGGCATTCCAGAGCTGGACGCATCCTCCGGAATCCAGTGCCTCCAGCTTCTCTCTGCCTTCTTCAGACAGCCCAGCTCCTTAGCCACTCATGACTCCTCACCACCACCATCATCATCACTCATGTTTCTTTTGAGCGTTTATTACACATGTGGCACTTTTCTCAATATTAGTCATGCCTCATACCAGCGCAGCAAGGCACCTCAGACTTCGTCAGAAACCCCAACCCGCAGGCCCAACGGGAAGACTCCATTGTTCTGTGAAGCTGGCAGAGGGGGTCAGAGCACAAAAAGCTATTGAGCACTTACTGTGTTTCAGACCCTGTTCTGAAAAAGACACACTGTCGCATTGCAGTCTTTAGACAACTAATTGCAAATGGATGAAGGTGAGCAAAGGGGAAGCACATGGTGCCACTGGGAGGAGTCAACCTCCTCCAAGGTCCCCAGGGCCAGAGCCCGGGCGGGGCACTGAGCAACTGACTGATCAATTGCTCCATCTTCTTGGCCCTTGTTTCACACTGCCATGTGAGCCTCCCCTCCCTCTGGTGGGTGGATGGTTGAGCGAGTTGGTGGTGACAGGGTTGGGAAGGGATTCTGGGATGTGTCCAGGCTGTGAGCTCCTCAAGGGCAGGGAAATATCTCATTCCTGCATCTTACTGCCCAGTAGAGGACATTCAGGAATAAATGTAGCGCAGTAAAGGAAATCATTAACAAAATTAAAAGGCAACTACTGAATGAAAGAAAATATTTTTAGATCATATATCCAAAAGGGCTTAATATCCAAAATATATAACTCAATAGCAAAAAACAATCAATTAAAAAATGGGCAGAAGATTTAAATAGAAATTTTTTTCCAAAGAAGGCTTCCAGATGGCCAATAGGTACATGAAAAGATCCTCAATGTCACTAATCATCAGGGACCACAATGAGATATCACCTTGCATCTGTTAGAATGACTATTATCAAAAAAGACAAAAAAATAAGCGTTGGTGAGGATAGAGAGAAGAGGAAACCCTTGTGCATTTTTGGTAGGAATGTAAATTGCTGCAGCCACTCTGGAGGTTCCTCAAAAAATTATAAATAGAAAAACCATACAATCCAGCAATTCCATTTCTCAGTATTTATCCAAAAAAAACCCAAAAACACTACCTCAAAAAGATATCTGCACCCATGTATACTGCAGCATTATTTACAATAACCAAGACATGGAAACAACCTAAATGCTAAGTGTCTACTGATAGATGAATAAAGAAAATTATATATATATATATATATATATAGTTTTCAGAGAAAAGTTACCATTTGTGACACAAATGACCTTGAGAGCATTACACTAAGTAAGTTAGAGAAGGAGAAATACTGTATGATCTCATTTATATGTGAAATCCAAAAACAAAAGCTCAAGCTCATACACATAGTTACAAAAAACTGATTAGTAGTTGCAGATGCGGTGCGTGGGGGTGTGGGCAAAATGGGAGAAGGGGGTCAAAAGGTGCAAACTTCCAGTTAGGAAATAAGTAAGTCATGGGAATATAAAGTATAGCTGGTAACTGTAGTTAATAACATTGTATTGCATATTGGAAAGTTGCTAAGAGAGTAGACCTTAAAAATTCTCATTACAAGAAAAAACAACCTTGTAACTTCACATGGTGACCGATGTTAGCTAGACTTATCATGGTGATCATTTCACAAAGTATACACATATCAAATCATTATGTTGCACACTCGAAATTCTTATAATGACCTATGTCAATTATACCTCAAAGAAAAAAAGACCATGAAATGATGAAAAGGAGTAAGTGTGGAGTGAATTAACAGAGGAAGGAAAGTTGGAGGAGAAGCCTTCATCATTGCCTCCTGTAAAGCAACATTTTAGAGCACTTGAGCTATTAGCTATTCTTCCCTGTCCAGTTTCTGCTTCAGTGGTTGGCTCATGGTAAGCACGCAATATTATTTGTAGAATGACTACAAATATGGTCAATTGCTCCATCCTGGTATGGATGCATACCTGGGCAGGTATAATCCTGGCATCTGTCATAGTGTACAGTATCATGTATAGCATGTGCTCTGTAAATATTTGACAGATAAATTAATGAATGAAATTATTAACAATATGCATTCCACTTAGAAAATGACCAAAGTACTTTTTCTCCTTATCTTCCATTAATGTTTACTGGTAACAGATTTTCTATAACTACACAACCATTTACTCACTTTTCTGGAATTTCTTAGCAAATTAAAAAAAACAAAAACAAAAACTGAATCCATGGAGAGAAAAAGGGGGCTGAGTCTAAATCTAAAAAATCCTCCATGTGAGCACCCAAGCAGGCTAAGTCTGCCAGTTGCCTCCCGCTGGGGCTGGGGCTGCCACAGGATGAGGACAGGGACCAGGGTGGAGGGGGAGGTTCACTGGGCCAGACAGGCCACTCGGGAAAGCACAGCTAACTCAGCCATATTCTCTCTGGGGGTTCATTTTTTCTATTTCCAACATCATTATTTGATTTCCATATGATTTTTACAAGATGCAAGGTAAATATTAGTACAAGTACTTCTTTGCAAAAGTAGCCATTTAATTTGATGAAATATGGTTCATGGTGATGGATGTTTGGACAAGCCAACTTCATACAAAGTCAACATTTAAGAGACTCAGAGCAGGTTCCTCTGCTAAATAAAGCCGTCCTCCCTCTGCTCAGCTTGAGCCTCCATCAAAGAGAGTCAGAGACAGAAAGGGGAGACAGAGAAGGGCCCATCCATAAGCAACTTGGAGTTGAACAAAGAAGGCTAAGAGCAGACACTCCTGCCTGAGTAACCCTGGGGTGCTTTTTCATCATCCGTCCAGCTTTCCATGGTGGTCACTCAAGAGTTCATGTTCATTATTAGTCCCTCCTCTTGCTCTCCACCTCATGTCAAGGCTGAGCAGGGGGAGATCTTTCTTTGCCCCCGCCCCGCCAGGAACCTCTTCCTTCCTCCTCCTCCTTCCTCTCTTGCTAGGGATATTTGCTTTAGAGAAAAAACAACTAAAAAAGATCAGGAAATGTGTGGATATGCAGAGGCAGGGGCCCTTGCTTTCTAGCTTTCCACTCCACCTGTTCACAGGAAGGAGAGAGAAGGGTCCAATGCTGCCGCTCACCAGTCTCCCCCAGCTGTTTGCCTCTGGCACAAGCATCAAGCCTGAGGCCATGGGTCAGGGACCATCCTTTGACTACTCAAGGAGTGAGGTCTGAGTGGTTTCCACCCACCTCCTCTACTCTGCCCCAACCCAACAGAACCTCCCAGCTTGTCCCCCTACCAGGGAGTGACTCAGTGAAGGCCTGGATACTCCCCAAACTGGCATCCTCACCCACCTTCTGCTCCCCTCCACCATTGTCACAGTGTCTCCTGTGCCCACATGCAGTCTGTACTATTTCTTACAAATCAGCTTGATTAAGGTATCCTTTACATTAGAATTCACCCTTTTGAAGCATATAATCTTGTTTTTCAATCTAATTTTATTTGTATTCTTTTCTTCTCTATTCAGCTTCCTCCTGATTCATACAATGTGTTGTCAAAAATAGCAACTCTTGCCATATTATGCTTTTGAGTTCTGTTAAGTTTTCCTTGTATTTTTCATTGAAGTTCAGCTGACATACGTTACATTAGTTTCAGGTGTACAGCATAGTGATCGGACAAGTCTGTGCATTATGCTATGCTCCCCACAGGTGTAGCTGCCATCTGTCACCATATGACACTCTTCCAACACCACTGACTGTATTCTCTGTGTATATCTTTCATTCCCATGCTTTATTCATTCCATAAGTGGAGATCAGTTTTGATAAATACACGCAGTGTGTAACCACTACAATCATGTTGTATAGAATGTTTCATCACCCGCAAGTCCCCTCCTGTCACTTGGGATCCTGCCGTCCCCTCACTCCTGAGCCCTGGAGACCACTGACCTTTCAGTCCCTGCTGTTCTGCCTTTTCGAAGTTTCCTACAAGGGGAATCATGCAATGCCTAGATTTTTGTGACAGTATCTTAACATAATGCTTTTGAGGTTCATTCATATTGTTTTATGTATCAACAGTTCTTTTTATTTTATTGCCGAATATGGATTTACCTTAATTTGCTTATCCCCCTCACCAGTTGAGGACATTTTGGTGGCTTCTAGTCTAGGGCTATGAATGAAGCCATTATGAACATTTAGATACAATCTGTACTTTTTTATTTAGCATTTTTCTTTAAATTAAATTTGTTAAATGAAAATTACTTTAAAATGAAACTTGCTGGGAGGAGGAGCAAGATGGCGGAGGAGTCGGAGACCTAAATTTCATCTGGTCCCAGGAATTCAGCTAGATAGGGATCAAACCAATCTGAACACCTACAAACTCAACAGGAGATCAAAGAAAAGAATAGCAACAACTCTCTCATCAGAAAAGCGACCACTTTCTGGAAGGTAGGACGTGCAGAGAAGTGAATCCGAGGTGATATTCGGGAGGATAGATGGCAGGGGAGGGGGCCTCTGTCGGCCGCTTCTGGCAAGTGATAGAGCAGCGGAGCACAAAATCGGAACTTTTAGAAGTCGGCTCCGCTGAGGGACGTCACTCCAGTGGCTAAGCAGGTGGTGGAACCCTTGTGGGACAGTGTGGTCTCAGGAACCTCGGGGTCACAGAAAGACCGAAGGCGCCTGAGTGTGGCAGAGCTCCCAGGTATCGGAGCAGGGAAGCCGGCTGCAGAGACGGAGCCGAAGCGGGGGCTCTCAACTCGGGGTGGCCATAAACCATGATCTGTGGCACAGTTGGGCCACTGCTCCTCCAGCAGGGACCCAACAAGCGTCAGATCTGGGGAGACTCCCCTTCCTCCCCTGGGAGGAGTGGCACGGGAGTGCACCGTAGGGATCTGCTGGGTTTGGAGACTCCACACAGGGTCGGGTGCCAGAGATAGAAATGCTCTGTCACAGGCCGGGTGAGCATAGAGTGTGGCCGGAGATGGGGAGACGGGAGTGATTGACTGCTTTTCTCTGGGGGCTCACTGAGGAGTGGGGCCCTGAGTTCTCGGCTCCTGTGGGGCGGAGATTGGGAGGCCGCCATTTTCACTCTCGTCCTCCAAAGCTGTACAGAAAGCTTGGAACAAAAGCTCCTGAGAGCAAACCCGAGCAGATTACTTACCCTGGCCCCTGACAAGGGTGGTGCAATTCCACCTCCAGCAAAGACATTTGGGAACCCCTGCGACAGGCCCCTCCCCCAGAAGATCAGCAAGAACAGCCAGCCAAGACCAAGTTTACTGATCAATCAGAACAGCAGAACTCCAGCACTAGGGGAATAATGCACATAGAATCCATGGCTTTTTTCCCCATGATTCTTCAGTCTTTCAAAGTTAATTTTTTAAATTTTCTTTATTTTTTCTTTTTCTATTTTTTTAGTTGAATTTTTGTTCTTTCCTTTTTCCACCATCTTAGCAATTCCTTCTTTAAAATCTTTTTTAATTTACATTTTACAGTCATATTCTATCCCTTCATTATATTTAACCTTATTTTTTGTATATATTTAAGGTTTTATTTCTTTAAAATTTGGGGATACAATTTCTTCTAACAGACCAATATATACCCTCAATTTAGTGTATGACGTTGTCTTAGTCTCCTGCCTGATCACATTCTCTCTTTTCTTTTCATTCTTTTTTCAACCAACTTCTTTTTTTTTTTTTTTTTAAAGATTTTATGTATTTGACAGAGAGAGACACAGCAAGAGAGGGAACACAAGCAGGGGGAGTGGGAAAGGGAGAAGCAGGCTTCCCACGGAGCAGGAAGCCTGATGTGGGTCTCGATCCCAGGGCCCTGGGATCATGACCTGAGCCGAAGGCTTAACAACTGAGCCACCCAGGCGCCCCCCCAACCAACTTCTTATCTTAGCAATTCCTTTTTAAAGATCTTTTTTAATTTTCATCTTTACAGTCATATTCCATCCCTTCATCGTATTTACCCTTATTTTTGTATATATATTTTTTTTCTTTCTTTAAAATCTTGGAAGGCAATTTCTTCTAATAGACCAAATATACCCAAAATCTACTGTGTGGCTCTGTTCTGTTCACCACCTGGATCACATTCCTTTTCTTTTTTTTCCTTTCATTTCTCCCCAGTTTCGGGTCTCATCTGACTTGTTTAGTGTATGTTTTTCTGGGGTCGTTATTATGCTTTTAGCATTTTATTCTCTCATTCATATATTCTCCTCTGGACAAAATGACAAGATGGAAAAACTCACCTCAAAAAAAAAAAAACAAGAGGCAGTACTGACTGCTAGGGACCTAATCAATACAGACATTAGTAAGATGTCAGAACTAGAGTTCAGAATGATGATTTTAAAGATACTAGCTGGGCTTGAAAAAACCATGGAAGTTACTACAGAAAGCCTTTCTGGAGAAATAAAAGAACTAAAATCTTACCAAGTCAAAATAAAAAAGGCTATTAATGAGGTGCAATAAAAAATGGAGGTTCTAACTGCGAGGATAAATGAGGCAGAAGAGAGAATTAGTGATATAGAAGACCAAGTGATGGAAAATAAAGAAGCTGAGAAAAAGAGAGATAAACAATTACTGGATCATGAGGGGAGAATTCGAGAGATAAGGGATACCATAAAGCGAAACAACATTAGAATAATTGGGACCCCAGAAGAAGAAAAAAGAGAGAGAGGGGCAGAAGGTATATTGGAACAAATTATAGCAGAGAACGTCCCTAATTTGGGGAAGGAAACAGGCATCAAAATCCAGGAGGCACAGAGAACCCCCTTAAAAATCAATAAAATAGGTCAATACCCCAACATCTAATAGTAAAACTCACAACTCTCAGAGACAAAGAGAAAATGCTGAAAGCAGCTTGGGACAAGAGATCTGTAACATAAAATGGTAGAAATATTAGATTGACAGCAAACCTATCCACAGAGACCTGGAAGGTCAGAAAGAACTGCCATGATATATTCAGAGCTCTAAATGAGAAAAATATGCAACTAAGAATATTATATCCAGCTAGGCTGTCATTGAAAAGAGAAGGAGAGATAAAAAGCTTCCAGGACAAACAAAAACTAAAAGAATTTGTGAACACCAAATCAGCCCTACAAAAAATATTGAAAGGGGTCCTCTAAGCAAGGAGAGAGCCTAAAAGTAACATAGACCAGAAAGGAACACAGACAATATACAGTAACAGTTACTTTATAGGCAATAAAATGGCACTAAATTCATATCTTTCAGTAGTTACCCTGAATGTAAATGGGCTAAGTGCCTGAATCAAAAGACACAGGCTATCAGATTGGTTAAAAAAAACAAGAACCATCAATATGCTGTCTGCAAGAGACTCATTTTAGACCCAAAGACACCTCCAGATTGAAAGTGAGGGAGTGGAAAACCATTTACCATGCTAATGGACACCAAAAGAAAGCTGGGGCAGCAATCCTTATATCAGACAAATTAGATTTTAAACCAAAGACTATAATAGGAGATGAGAAAGCACACTACATCATACTTAAAGGGTCTATCCAACAAGAAGATCTAACAGTTGTAAATATCTATGCCCCTAACATGGGAGCAGCCAATTATATAAGCCAATTAATAACAGAATCAAAGAAATACATCAATAATAATACAATAATAGTGGGGGACTTTAACACCCCCCTCACTGAAATGGACAGATCATCTAAGCAAAAGATCAACAAGGAGATAAAGGCTTTAAATGACACACTGGACCAGATGGACTTCACAGATATATTCAGAACACTCCATCCCAAAGCAACAGAATACACATTCTTCTCTAGTGCCCATGGAACATTCTCCAGAATAGATCACATCCTGGGTCACAAATCAGGTCTCAACCAGTACCAAAAGATTGGGATCATTCCCTGCATATTTTTGGACCACAGTGCTTTGAAACTAGAACTCAATCACAAGAAGAAAGTCAGAAAGAACTCAAATACATGGAGGCTAAAGAGCATCCTACTAAAGAATGAATGGGTCAGCCAGGAAACTAAAGAAGAATTAAAAAATTTCATGGAAACCTATGAAAATGAAAACACAACTGTTCAAAATCTTTGGGATACAGCAGAGGCAGTCCTAAGAGGAAAGTAAATAGCAATACAAGGCTTTCTCAAGAAACAAGAAAGGACTCAGATACACAACCTAACCCTACACCTAAAGGAGCTGGAGAAAGAACAGCAAATAAAGCCTAAACCCAGCAGGAGAAGAGAAATAATAAAGATCAGAGCAGAAATCAATGAAATAGAAACCAAGAGAATAGTAGAACAGACCAATGAAACTAGGAGCTGGTTCTTTGAAAGAATTAACAAGATTGATAAACCCCTGGCCAGACTTACCAAAAAGAGAAGAGAAATGACCCAAATCAACAAAATCATGAATGAAAGAGGAGAGATCACAACCAACACCAAAGAAATAGAAACAATTATAAGAACATATTATGAGCAACTCTATGCCAGCAAATTAGACAATCTGGAAAAAACGGATGCATTCCTAGAGACTATAAACTACCAAAACTGAACCAGGATGAAATAGAAAACATGAACAGACCTATAACCACTAAGGAAATTGAAGCAGTTATCAAAAATCTCCGAACAAACAAGAGCTCAGGGCCAGATGGCTTCCCAGGGGAATTCTACCAAACATTTCAAGAAGAATGAATACCTATTCTTCTGAAACTCTTCCAAAAAATAGAAATGGAAGGAAAACTTCCAAACTCATTTTATGAGGCCACCATTACCTTGATCCCAAAACCAGACAAAGACCCCATCCAAAAGGAGAACTACAGACCAATATCTCTGATGAACATGGATGCAAAAATTCTCACCAAAATACTAGCCAATAAGATCCAACAGTACATTAAAAGGATTATTCACCATGACCACGTGAGATTTATTCCTGGGTTGCAAGTTTGGTTCAACATCCTCAAATCAATCAATGTGATACAATACATTACTAAGAGAAAGAACAAGAACAATATGATCCTCTCAATAGATGCAGAAAAAGGGGGGCAGAGCAAGATGGCGGAGGAGTAGGAGACCTGGATTTCGTCTCCTCTCAGGAATTCAGCTGGATAGGGATCAAACCATTCTGAACACCTACAAACTCAACAGGAGATCGAAGAAAGGAATAGCAACAACTCTCTGAACAAAAAAGTGACCATTTTCTGGAAGGTAGGACGTGCAGAGAAGTGAATCCGAGGCGATATTCGGGAGGATAGATGGCGGGGGAGGGGCCTCCGTTGGCCGCTTCTGGCAAGTGATAGAACCACCGAGCACAAAATCGGAACTCTTAAAAGTCTGCTCCGCCAAGGGACGTCACTCTGGTGGCTAAGCGAGGGGTGGAAACCTCTGGGACAGTGTGGTCTCAGGACCCTCGGGGTCACAGAAAGACCAGGGGTGCCTGAGTGTGGCAGAGCTCCCAGGTAACGGAGCAGGGAAGCCGGCTGCAGAGGCGGAGCCCAGGTGCGGGCTCTCAGCTCGGGGTTGCCATAAACCATGATCCGCGGCACAGTCGGGCCCCTGCTCCTCCAGCAGGGACCCAACAAGCGGCAGATCCGGGGAGACTCACCTTCCTCCCCCGGGAGGAGCCGCGCGGAAGGGCACCGCAGGGATCTGCTGGGTTTGGAGACTCCACCCGGGGTCGGGTGCCAGAGATAGAAACGCGCGGTCGCAGGCCGGGTGAGCACGGAGTGCGGCCGGAGACCGGGGAGATGGGAGTGACTGACGGCTTTTCTCTGGGGGCTCACTGAGGAGCGGGGCCCCAAGTTCTCGGCTCCTCGAGGGCGGAGATTGGGAGGCCGTCATTTTCACTCTCGGCCTCCAAAGCTGTACGGGAAGCTCGCAGGGAACAAAAGCCCAGGAGAGCAAACCCGAGCAGATTACGTAGCCAGGAGGGGGCAAGGGCGGGGCAATTCCGCCTCCAGGAAAGACATTTGAAAACCACGGCAACAGGCCCCTCCCCAGAAGATCAGCGAGAACAGCCAGCCAAGACCAAGTTTACCGATCAAGGAGAACGGCAGAACTCCAGCGCTAGGGGAATACTGCACATAGAATTCATGGCTTTTTTACGATGATTCTTTAGTCTTACAAAGTTAATTTTTTTTTAACTGTCTTTTTTTCTTTTTTTTTCTTTTTGAATTTTTCTTTTTCCCTTTTTCAACCAACATCTTATCAATCCCTTTTTTAAAAAAAAACATTTTTATTTTTCATTTTTAGAGTCATATTCTATCCCTTCATAGTAGTTACCCGTATTTTTGGCTTATATATATAAGTTGTTCTCTCTTTAAAATTTTGAGATAGTTTCTTCTAACAGATTAAAATATACCCTAAATCTCTAGTATATGGTGTTTTCTATTCCCCTGCCTGATCACATCCTCTCCCTTTTTTTTTCTTTTTTCTTTTTTTAAATCCTCTTCTTTCTTTTTTCAAACAACTTCTTATCAATCCTTTTATAAAATTTTTTATAATTTCCATCTTTACAGTCATATTCCATCCCTTCATCATATCAACCCTTATTTTTGTACATATATAAGTTTTTCTTTCTTTAAAATTTTGGGAGGCACTTTCTTCTAAAAGACCAAAATACACCCCAAATCTAGTGTGTGGCACTGATCTATATACCAGCCTGATCATATTTGATCACATTCTGTTTTTTGTTGTTGTTGTTGTTTTGTTTTGTTGTTTTTGTTTTTATCTTTATCTTTTTCTTTTTCTTTTTTTTTCTTTCTCTTTTTTCTCTCTTTCCCTTTCTTTTCCCACTGCTTCAGGTCTTTTCTGATTTGTTTAGAGTATATTTTCTGGGGACGTTGTTACTCTGCTAGCATTTTGTTCTCTCATTAATCTATTCTCCTCTGCACAAAATGACAAGACGGAAAAAATCACCTCAACAAAAAGAACAAGAGGTAGTACCGACTGCCAGGGACCTACTCAATATGGACATTAGTACGATGTCAGATCTAGAGTTCAGAATCATCACTTTAAAGATACTAGCTGGGATTGAAAAAAATATGGAAGTTATTAGAGAAACCCTTTCTGGAGAAGTAAAAGAACTAAAATCCAACCAAGTAGAAATCAAAAAGGCTATTAATGAGGTGCAATCAAAAATGGGGGCGCTAAGTGCTAGAATAAATGAGGCAGAAGAGAGAATCAGTAATATAGAAGATGAAATGATGGAAAATAAAGAAGCTGAGAAAAAGAGAGATAAACAACTACTGGATCACGAGGGCAGAATTCGAGAGATAAGCGCTACCATAAGATGAAACAACATTAGAATAACTGGGATCCCAGATGAAGAAGAAAGAGAGAGAGGGGCAGAAGGTATATTGGAGCAAATTATAGCAGAGAACTTCCCTAATTTGGGGAAGGAAACAGGCATCAAAATCCAGTAAGCACAGAGAACCGCTCTCAAAATCAATAAAAATAGGTCAACTCCCCGACATCTAATAGTAAAACTTACGAGTCTCATAGACAAAGAGAAAATCCTGAAAGCAGCTCGGGAGAAGAGATATGTAACCTGCAAGGGTAGAAACATTAGATTGGCAACAGACCTATCCACAGAGACCTGGCAGGCCAGAAAGGACTGGCAGGATATATTCAGAGCACTAAATGAGAAAAATATGCAGCCAAGAATACTCTATCCAGCTAGGCTGTCATTGAAAATTGAAGGAGAGATAAAAAGCTTCCAGGACAAACAAAAACTAAAGGAATTTGCAAACACAAAACCAGCCCTACAGGAAATCTTGAAAGGGGTCCTCTAAGCAAAGAGAGACCCTAAAAGCAACATAGACCAGAAAGGAACACAGACAATATATGGTAACAGTCACCTTCCAGGCAATACAATGGCACTAAATTCCTATCTTTCAATAGTTACCCTGAATGTAAATGGGCTAAATGCCCCAATCAAAAGACACAGGCTATCAGATTGGATTAAAAAACAAGACCCATCGATATGCTGTCTGCAAGAGACTCATTTTAGACCCAAAGACACCCCCAGATTGAAAGTGAGGGGGTGGAAAACCATTTACCATGCTAATGGACACCAAAAGAAAGCTGGGGTGGCAATCCTTGTATCAGACAAATTAGATTTTAAACCAAAGACTGTAATAAGAGATGAGGAAGGACATTATATCCTACTTAAAGGATGTATCCAACAAGAAGATCTAACAATTGTAAATATCTATGCCCCTAACATGGGAGCAGCCAATTATATAAGGCAATTAATAACAAAAGCAAAGAAACACATCGACAACAATACAATAATAGTGGGGGACTTTAACACCCCC
Organism: Mirounga leonina; assembly: GCF_011800145.1. Taxonomy (NCBI): domain Eukaryota; kingdom Metazoa; phylum Chordata; class Mammalia; order Carnivora; family Phocidae; genus Mirounga; species Mirounga leonina. Next base: position 34,483,100 of record NW_023270469.1, read on the forward strand.
CTCACTGAAATGGACAGATCGTCTAAGCAAAAGATCAACAAGGAAATAAAGACTTTAAATGACACACTGGACCAAATGGACTTCACAGACATATTCAGAACATTCCACCCCAAAGCAACGGAATACACACTCTTCTCTAGTGCCCATGGAACATTCTCCAGAATAGATCACATCCTAGGTCATAAATCAGGTCTCAACCGGTACCAAAAGATTGGGATCATTCCCTGCCTATTTTCAGGCCACAATGCTTTGAAACTAGAACTCAATCACAAGAGGAAAGTCGGAAAGAACTCAAATACATGGAGGCTAAAGAGCATCCTACTGAAGAATGAATGGGTCAACCAGGAAATTAAAGAAGAATTAAAAAAAATACATGGAAACCAATGAAAATGAAAACACAACTAATCAAAATCTTTGGGATGCAGCAAAAGCAGTCCTAAGAGGAAAATATATAGCAATACAAGCCTTTCTCAAGAAACAAGAAATGTCTCAAGTACACAACCTAACCCTCCACCTAAAGGAGCTGGAGAAAGAACAGCAAATAAAGCCTAAACCCAGCAGGAGAAGAGAAATAATAAAGATCAGAGCAGAAATCAATGAAATAGAAACTAAAAGAACAGTAGAACAGATCAACGAAACTAGGAGCTGGTTCTTTGAAAGAATTAACAAGATTGATAAACCCCTGGCCAGACTTATCAAAAAGAGAAGAGAAATGACCCAAATCAACAAAATCATGAATGAAAGAGGAGAGATCACAACCAACACCAAAGAAATAGAAACAATTATAAGAACATATTATGAGCAACTCTATGCCAGCAAATTAGATAACCTGGAAGAAATGGATGCATTCCTAGAGATGTATCAACTACCAAAACTGAACCAGGATGAAATAGAAAACCTGAACAGACCTATAACCACTAAGGAAATTGAAGCAGTCATCAAAAATCTCCGAAAAAACAAAAGCCCAGGGCCAGATGGCTTCCCAGGGGAATTCTACCAAACATTTCAAGAAGAATGAATACCTATTCTTCTGAAACTCTTCCAAAAAATAGAAATGGAAGGAAAACTTCCAAACTCATTTTATGAGGCCACCATTACCTTGATCCCAAAACCAGACAAAGACCCCATCCAAAAGGAGAACTACAGACCAATATCTCTGATGAACATGGATGCAAAAATTCTCACCAAAATACTAGCCAATAGGATCCAACAGTACATTAAAAGAAATATTCACCATGACCAAGTGGGATTTATCCCTGGGCTGCAAGTTTGGTTCAACATCCGCAAATCAATCAATGTGATAGAATACATTAACAAAAGAAAGAACAAGAACAATATGATCCTCTCAATAGATGCAGAAAAAGCTTTTGACAAAGTACAGCATCCTTTCTTGATCAAAACTCTTCAGAGTATAGGGATCGAGGGTACATACCTCAATATCATAAAAGCCATCTATGAAAAACCTACAGCGAATATCATTCTCAATGGGGAAAAACTGAGAGCTTTCCCCCTAAGGTCAGGAATGCGGCAGGGATGTCCACTATCACCACTGCTATTCAACATAGTATTGGAAGTCCTAGCCACAGCAATCAGACAACAAAAAGAAATCAAAGGCATCCAAATCGGCAAAGAAGAAGTCAAACTCTCACTCTTTGCAGATGATATGATACTTTATGTGGAAAACCCAAAAGACTCCACCCCAAAACTGCTAGAACTCATACAGGAATTCAGTAAAGTGGCAGGATATAAAATCAATGCACAGAAGTCAGTGGCATTCCTATACACCAACAACAAGACAGAAGAAAGAGAAATTAAGGAGTTGATCCCATTTACAATTGCACCCAAAACCATAAGATACCTAGGAATAAATCTAACCAAAGAGACAAAGGATCTGGACTCAGAAAACTATAAAATACTCATGAAAGAAATTGAGGAAGACACAAAGAAATGGAAAAACGTTCCATGCTCATGGATTGGAAGAACAAATATTGTGAAGATGTCCATGCTACCTAGAGCAATCTACACATTCAATGCAATCCCCATCAAAATACCATCCACTTTTTTCAAAGAAATGGAACAAATCATCCTAAAATTTGTATGGAAGCAGAAAAGTCCCCGCATAGCCAGAGGAATGTTGAAAAAGAAAAGCAAAGCCGCGGCATCACAATTCTGGACTTCCAGCTCTATTACAAAGCTGTCATCATCAAGACAGCATGGTACTGGCACAAAAACAGACACATAGATCAATGGAACAGAATAGAGAGCCCAGAAATGGACACTCAACTCTATGGTCAACTAATCTTCGACAAAGCAGGAAAGAATGTCCAATGGAACAAAGACAGTCTCTTCAACAAATGGTGTTGGGAAAATTGGATAGCCACATGCAGAAGAATGAAACTGGACCATTTCCTTACACCACACACAAAAATAGACTCCAAATGGTTGAAAGACCTCAATGTGAGACAGGAGTCCATCAAAATCCTAAAGGAGAACACAGGCAGCAACCTCTTTGACCTCAGCCGAAGCAACTTCTTCCTAGAAACATCACCAAAGGCAAGGGAAGCAAGGGCAAAAATGAACTGTTGGGACTTCATCAAGATAAAAAGCTTTTGCAAAGCAAAGGAAACAGTCAACAAAACCAAAAGACAACCGACAGAATGGGAGAAGATATTTGCAAATGACATATCAGATAAAGGGCTAGTATCCAAAATCTATAAAGAACTCATCACGAATCTGAGTCACGGCACCAAAAAAAAAAAAAGAACTCATCAAACTCAACACCCAAAGAACAAAGAATCCAATCAAGAAATGGGCAGAAGACATGAACAGACAGTTTTCCAAAGAAGACATCCAAATGGCCAACAGACACATGAAAAAGTGCTCAATATCGCTCGGCATCAGGGAAATCCAAATCAAAACCTCCATGAGATACCACCTCACACCAGTCAGAATGGCTAAAATTAACAAGTCAGGAAACAACAGATGTTGGTGGGGATGCGGAGAAAGGGGAACCCTCCTACACTGTTGGTGGGAATGCAAGCTGGTGCAGCCACTCTGGAAAACTGTATGGAGGTTCCTCAAAAAGTTGAAAATAGAGCTACCCTATGATCCAGCAATTGCACTACTGGGTATTTACCCCAAAGATACAAAAGTAGGGATCCGAAGGGGTACGTGCACCCCGAAGTTTATAGCAGCAATGTCCACAATAGCCAAACTGTGGAAAGAGCCAAGATGTCCATCAACAGATGAATGGATAAAGAAGAGGTGGTATATATATATACAATGGAATATTATGCAGCCATCAAAAGGAATGAGATCTTGCCATTTGCAATGACGTGGATGGAACTGGAGGGTATTATGTTGAGTGAAATAAGTCAAACAGAGAAAGACATGTATCATATGATCTCACTGATATGAGGAATTCTTAATTGTAGGAAACAAACTGAGGGTTGCTGGAGTGGGGGGTGGGGTGGGAGGGATGGGGTGACTGGGTGATAGACACTGGGGAGGGTATGTGCTCTGGTAAGCGCTGTGAATTGTGCAAGACTGTTGAATCTCAGATCTGTACCTCTGAAACAAATAATGCAATATATGTTAAGAAAAAAAAAAAGAAGAAAAAGAAGGTAGCAGGAGGGGAAGAATGAAGTGGGGGAAATCAGAGGGGTAGACGAACCATGAGAGATGATGGACTCTGAAAAACAAACAGGGTTCTAGAGGGGAGGGGGGTGGGAGGATGGGTTAGCCTGGTGGTGGGTATTGAGGAGGGCACATTCTGCATGGAGCACTGGGTGTTATGCACAAACAATGAATCATGGAACACTTCATCTAAAACTAATGATGTAATGTATGGGGATTAACATAAGAATAAAAAAAATAGATGCAGAAAAAGCATTTGACAATGTACAGCACCCTTTCTTGATCAAAACTCTTCACAGTGTAGGGATAGAGGGTACATACCTCAATATCATAAAAGCCATCTATGAAAAACCCACAGCGAATATCATTCTCAATGGGGAAGAACTGATAGCTTTTCCCCTAAGGTCAGGAACACAGCAGGGATGTCCACTATCACAATTACTGTTCAACATAGTACTGGAAGTCCTAGCCACAGCAATCAGACAACAAAAAGAAAAAAAGTCCTCCCAACTGGCAAAGAAGAACTGAAACTCTCACTTTTTGCAGATGATATGATACTTTATGTGGAAAACCCAAAAGACTCCACCCCAAAACTGCTAGAACTCATACAGGAATTCAGTCAAGTGGCAGGATATAAAATCAATGCACAGAAATCAGTGGCATTCCTATACACCAACAACAAGACAGAAGAGAAAAATTAGGGAGTCGATCCCATTTACAACTGCACTCCAAACCATAAGATACCTAGGAATAGATCTAACCAAAGATGCAAAGAATCTGTACTCAGAAAACTATAGAATACACATGAGAGAAATTGAGGAAGACACAAAGAAATGGAAAAATGTTCCATGCTCATGAAATGGAAGAACAAATATTGTGAAGATGTCCATGCTACCTAGAGCAATCTACACATTTAATGCAATCCCTATCAAAATACCATCCACTTTTTTCAAAGAAATGGAACAAATAATCCTAAAATTTGTATGGAACCAGAAAAGACCCTGAATAGCCAGAGGAATGTTGAAAAAGAAAAGCAAAGCTGGCAGCATCACAATTCCGGACTTCCAGCTCTATTACAAAGCTGTCATCATCAAGACAGTATGGTACTGGCACAAAAACAGGCACATAGATCAATGGAACAGAATAGAGAGCCCAGAAATGGACCCTCAACTCTATGAAACAAACTGAGGGTTGCTGGAGTGGTGGAAGGTGGGAGGGATGGGGTGGCTGGATGATGGACATTGGGGAGGGTACGTGCTATGGTGAGGGCTGTGAATTGTGTAAGACTGATGAATCACAGACCTGTACCCCTGAAACAAATAATATATGTTAATAAAAAATATTTAAAAATTACTGAGCAGAAAAGAAAAAAAAAATGAAACTTGCTATCACTACCATAAATGGAAAACCTTTACAGTCTACCATAAACCAGCCAGGTAAAAATATTAAAAAGAATAACAAAAAGTCACTAAATTCTAGCTAGATCCTGTTGCCTGCTGTGTTAGATTCCATACAATTAGTCAGCCATGAGGATTTTTTTCACAAGTGATTTACTGAGGGAGGGCTCTTGGCGAAAGGGGAGGAAAACAGAGGCTAAGCAAAGGTGCGGGCTCAGCTTCAGGCCAGCCTCAGCCTGCTCCCGCGGGGAGCTCTGGAACATGAATGCTACCACAGACTTGAACCATCTTGACATATGAACGCTTTTGTGTCCTACATTAGTCATTGCCTGCAGACTGCCCCGGGGGTGATGGTGGAATCTCCTACCTACTTCAGGTGAGGCAGCTCCCGGGAGAAGGCTGCAGCTGTGACCTGTTAGCAGCCCACACTCAGGGCAGCTGAGACGTGAGTATGTCCACTGGGTAGGGTGTCTGAGCTGGCTAACAGCATCAGTTACACCAGCCAAAGGCTTAGACCTGAGGTCACTATCTCTTGAGGTTTAAAAAAATGGGGCACCTGGATGGCTCAGTCGTTAAGCATCTGCCTTCGGCTCGGGTCATGATCCCAGGGTCCTGGGATCAAGCCCCGCATCGGGCTCCCTGCTCGGTGGGAAGCCTGCTTCTCCCTCTCCCACTCCCCCTGCTTGTGTTCCCTCTCTCGCTGTGTCTCTCTCTGTCAAATAAATAAATAAAATCTTTAAAAAAAAAAATTTTTTTTAATAAAAAAAGAGATTGGCACGTTAGAGAGAGGTTAAAGACCTGTTAGCACCACATAGACACCTTCTCCATAATGCCATCAGATGACTGGAAAGAGAACTGAACAGAGACAAGCTTCTTTACTCCCTAATGAACTGTTCCTTGATGCCCTGCCTGGTCTGCCTGCCACCCTCCTCAGCTCCTGTCCCCGGCATGGTGTCACACTATGGGACACTCTCCTGGATGGCTTTAAATGGGGGTCTAGCCCCCCGACTGCCTGCTTAGCTCCGTTGCTCCTATTCAGTGCCTTCCTGTTTCCCAGCTGGTTCGTCTGGCAACCTTGGCTTGTTGGAGAGGCGCTTTATTATTTGCTCCCTGCCCTTCTATTGTTCTCCTCATTACAGGAAGCTGCGTCTCCCAGGCTCCCTTGCTGACTGGCTTCCAGGTAGCTTTGCCCAATGGGAGAAGCTGGTGGAAGACTGGAGGCTGGGGGAGGGGAGAATAGGGGTGTTTTTCCCCACCTCTTCTGCCTTAGGTGGCATCTTCCGCAGTGGCTGTCTCCTCTGGTTCCACCTGTCAGAGGACAGCCCTTCTGTGGCTCCAGCTCCTGAGGGCAGCATTTGTCTCCATGTGGCCAACTGCCACAGGCCACCCTTGCTCTGGTCTCCTTCCGCCCACCAGCACCAGCCCTGGGCTTTTGCTCCTCAGCCCCGGGGACAAGAGGCTTCCTGCTGTTGCTAATGCCTTCCTTTAGCTTCTCATTGCTTCCATTTTCTGGGTAACCAATTCCTGGTATTAAATTCCCTCTGTTGAAAGATCTAGAGCCATTTCTGGACCCCGACTGGTCCAGGGAAGCAGCAAGACTGTAGTGAGCTAACCAAGTGTTGACAGAGTCACCGATGAGGAGTTCTGCACAAATCTGTCGTCAAGGTCATTTGGCTGTGAAAGTCACCCAAGGCTAGGGCCCCCGTTTCATCCACTTGAAAACCCAGATGGAATATAAAGGGAGAAGGAGGGAGAGGCACAATCAACTGTTCACCAGCCTTCAGAAATCCACTGTGTGTAAACAGTCCCAGCCTTGACCTTCCTCTGCCCCTTACTTCTTCCTCTTAGCTTCGTGCTAACCCTTCCTGGCGTGCCTGGTTATCCTTTCTGCTGGCTTTTCAAAAACATTCTCATCTGCCCAGCGGGACCTCTCGTTAACAACCAGGATGTAAAGAAACAGAGATCACACAATGGGACTTAATTTAGAGTCACTTAAACAGACCTAATTCCCTCTGCTATTTTCCAAATGGTGCCACTGAGGATGGGAAGCTTGTGCACGGCTCCTACTTATGGTTGTGGAGGGAATTACCCTCCAGGTGGGAGAGTTGGGGGGGGAGGTGATGCCATTTTCCCCTTGGATTAGTCAGAGGGCCAGAAAGGAGCTCTAGGGAGGTGAGCCACAGAGCCTGCGAACGCCCCTTTGCTGTGGGCATCCTGGACTTCACCATCTCCCTTGCTGACAGGGATCCCTCCGAGCCTGGCACACACGAGGGCTTCCAGAAAGCAGGACCTGCTCCAACACCCTCAAAATCTTCCCATTTGTGACGTATCTTTAAAAAGAAAAAGGGCGCCTGGGTGGCTCAGATGGTTGAGCGTCTGCCTTCGGCTCAGGTCGTGATCCCGGGGTCCTGGGATCGAGTCCCGCATCGGGCTTCCCGCTCCTTGGGAGCCTGCTTCTCCCTCTGTTTCTGTCTCTCATGAATAAATAAATAAAATCTTAAAAAAATAAAATAAAAATAAATAAAAAGAAAAAAATAACACTGTGTAGGTTTGTCACCGTCTATGGCTTTTACCCACAAGCTGGGCAAAGACAGCAGATGACCTTGGATTGGAGAGTCTGCCAGCAGCCCACCCTCCCTGGGTCTTAGTTTTCTGGAAGGCATGGCTGGTCAGACGCGTGATGGCAGTGAGGGGCCAGCTGCAGTATTGCTCCAAGCAGGACTTACCAAACAGAGAAATGGGGAGAACAGGTCTGGGAGCAGGTTTTGGCCACATGGAAAAGCAAGCCCCTAAAGCCGAGTTCGTTCCTTCTTTCTATTTCTGAAAGCGTGTGAGTCAGCGCACCACGCTCGGCCCATCTCACACCATAGCTCATCTGAGCTTCACGGCAGCTCCAGGAGTCAGGTGACCTTCACCTGCAAGGCATGGCAAGGCTTGGAGACGTGAAGTAGCACGCCAAGGTCACACAGCCGCCTGGGGCTTTGTGTTGCAAAAGCAGGGTTCCGATTCCTCAACCCCGAGGCAAAGTAAACATCTGGTGAGGCGAGGTCAGCTGCTAGACAGGCAGAGGGGATGGGCCCCAGCCTGGGGATGATGGACATGTGCCGAGACGACAGGCCAGAAGAGTCAGATGAGAAGCCGGGAAAGGAGGGAAGCAATGGGGGGTGAGCTCTGCACAACAGAGGGTTGGTGCTTTGGGGAGCAACAGTGGTGCTCCCCTTTCCTCCGGACCTTTGACCTGGAGGCACTGTCAGGACCTTTGAGACTGTTCTGGGAAACCTTATTTCTTGTTTACCAGGAATGTGATGAAGCACCTACTACCCCCGGAGGCTTACTGATTGCTGTGGGGGACACAGGATCAACAAGATAGGACCTCGGCCCTCAAGCCCACTGGGTAAAGAGAAGAGGGATGTGTATCCAGATCAAAATGACCAAGACACGCTTAACAAGAGTGAGCCAACTCTGTGAGATACAGAAAGGAGGGGAATCAGGGAGGACTTCTCAGAGGAAGTGCTCTTTGAGGTAGGCCCAGAAGGTGGGCTGGGCTTGCAGTTGTTGGATTGAGAGGAAAAGCGAGCTCAGGCTGAGGAAGTAGGCTGAATGCAAAGGTGCACTGGATAGAAGAGCAGGGCATGGCCAGCACCGTGAGGCACCCGATGGGGCTGGCACGTGAGCAGTCAGGGCTGGTGCAGGGAAGACGAGCCTGGAAAAGGGCATGTGGGCTAGGTTAGGCATGGTCTCACCTGCTCCTACCGGATGGCTATCCCCAATCCTCAGAACACTGCTCTAGAGCCGGGCTCAGCCCCTCCAAGCTTCACTTGTGGAAACCAGGGATTGTAGCAATTCTTACGACTTCAAACTTCCTTCCTCCTCCACCATTAGCAAGAGGTCTTCCTTGGAGGGCCCCTCTGTCTCCTTGAGGACAACCTACACTACCCACAAGGTCCTGGGGCTAAGCATAAAATTGCCATGTCCCCAAGGGAGAAACTGCTCCTAGAAGCATGGTGAAGGAAACGGGGCACTGGATAGGGAGACAGGAGACCTGGGTTCCAGTCTGAACTCTGTCACCAACTGCGTGACCTTGCGCCCTAGTCTGAACTCTGTCACCAACCGTATGACCTTGGGCTCTAGTCTGAACTTTATCACCAACAGTGTGACCTTGGGTTAAGTCACTTCCCCCCTCTGGGTCTTGGTTTCCTCATCTCTAAGGTGAGGAACCGGACTAAAAATCTAGCAACTCCTGGAGTCCGTGAGTCATGACATGGGGCCCAGGGACATAGAAGGAGAGTGTAAAAGGGGCATGCATTCATTTTGTGGAATTGTAGAAAATTTCTGGACATAAGAGACTGCATCTGAAGCTCTATTTTCTTTCTTAACTAACGAACTCTCGAACTGGGCCAGAAGTGGCCATTTACAAGGCAGGTGCTCATAAAATTTCAGCAGGGCAACCGGCATTCAGATCATATGGCGACAGTAAAGTTGAGTAATGCATACCAGGGGCAGTTTCATTTGATAACACCAATACACTAATCAATAAGTTAGTCATCAGAAGTGGCTCGGCAGCTCAGCACCAAATTCCCAGGGTTTGTTCCTTCTCTTCTTTATCCAGATCAAGTAATGACCCCTTCCTTCTCTCTCATAAAATGCTCTCTGTGAGCCAGACACTTTTCAGGTTGCTCTGTACTCCCCAAGTTGCAATTCTGAGACCCCCAAATAAAGGCCTTTGTTCCTTTTTAGTTTTGCCTCCTTTTCTCAACTGAGCATTTTTAGGCGGTTTTGTTTTTATTTTTGTTTTTGTTTTGAGTGTCGACAGGGCAGCATGCCACACATCAAGGATGTGGACATAGAACGAGTAAATCCAGGTCCCTGACATCCAATGATGGAGAGCAACAAATGAGAGGCAAGGGGCAGAAGTGTGGAGAGCAGTCAGCAACAGTCAGCCCCGGAAACTGCTGGGCTCAAAGTTAAGCTTGCAGGTGTCACAGAAGCTCACGAGAGCACAGAAGCTTGTGCAGCGTGTGAAGGATGGATACGTTCTGCCAGATGGACAGGACACCAAGGGTCTTCCAGGCAGGAGGACCTGTGTGGACAGAGCAGGGAGGGAGGCAACAGTGTGTGGCATCCGGGCAGACAACAGTGTAAAGGGAGTGGGGTGAGGAGAGGGCCCACGAGAGCGAGATGGGGCTGGAGGGTCAGCCGGGCCTCGGGCTAAGGGGAGGAGGGACGTGCTCAGGGCTGCCCGCTGGAACCATTGGTCTGATCAGTGACTGATGGCTGGCCCACTGAAGCCCGAAGTAGATCCCTGCACCCCACCTAGATCCGCGAACAGGCCCCCTGTCCTCCCCTGAGGTTCTCACTTCCTCCTAAGTGACCAGGCAGAGGTGACTCAGCACAGACTGCTTCCTACTTGGAAAACAGGGCTCCCTTCCTCCCGGTGGGAATCACCAAGAGCCTCAGTTGACTCGGGGTTAAGGAAACCAGGACACATGCTCCCCCAAGCCTCAGCCCAAGAGCACACAGCGGTAAAACCATTATCTGAGCCAAAGAGAATGAAAAATTGAGCAGGATGCAGTCAGAACTCAAGGCCCTCTCCTAGGGCCCGCTCCTCCAGGCCAAACATGTAGTAAACACCCAATAAATATTTTAATTTGTATATGTGCATTATTCCCGCCAATAAGACTGACAGCTTTATGAGAGTAAAACAATATCTTTGCCATCTTTATAGTCCCCTCAACCTTTAGCTGACTGCTTTGAAGTTACCCAGAATGGGTTCCACCCCAGCTGAGCTACTTCCTGCTGTGTGACTTTGACAAGTCACTCACCCTCTCTGACTCTGGAGACCCGGGATGATCATGCCAGAACAGGTCCGGTTATTATTGGAATGATGATCAAGATGCATCTGTAAAGTGACTCCCAGTCTGTAGGCCCTCCATTGGGATCATCGCTGTTGTGATCATGAATGGGTGAGGAAGTAAGATACTTCCCCTCTCTGGCCCTCGGTTTCTTCACCTGCTGTTTACAGGAGGTGCTCAACTAGTTCTGCTGGCTTCTACTTGGAACATCTCAGTAACCAGGGCTTTCTGCAAAAGGAGTCTCCTTGCTACTAGCTTCCCAAGAAATCCTCTTGCCTTGGGACCTGTGGAAGCACTAGAAACATGGAGGTCCTCAGTACTTCAACTCTAAGACCTAGAGCAAGATTTCATGGATCCTTCCATGGAGGGGCCTCAAGGGTGACCCAAGAGTCTCTGAAATTGAATGCAAAATGCTTTGTATTTCCTGGGAGGAAGGTCCACAGAAAATGCCATGTGAATTCACTAATCAGTCTACTCTCCAAAAGCATCCCTGGGAGTTTGGACTGAGCCTCTAATGCTCAGCACAGTGTAGATTTTGTGGACTGAAATGTATGAACATTTGTGAATTGATATCATCTGCTAGCTGTGTGTTTCGTCCAGGTTATGAAACAGATCTGAATTATGGCAAACTCCCATAATTTGGGATTACAACATCTCATTGTCTATTGAGTTTTATGCAAATTCCCATTGTTCCCCATATTCCCCTCGCTCATAGCTCCTACAAATGCTGATGAGTATAAACTGCTTTTTAAAGATTTTTTATTTATTTATTTGAGAAAGAGAGAATGAGAGAGCACATGAGAGGGGGGAGGGTCAGAGGGAGAAGCAGACTCCCTGCCGAGCAGGGAGCCCGATGCGGGACTCGATCCAGGGACTCCAGGATCATGACCTGAGCCGAAGGCAGTTGCTTAACCAACTGAGCCACCCAGGCACCCTATAAACTGCTTTTTATTTTATTTTATTATTTTTTTTTAATTTATTTGACAGAGAGAGACACAGCGAGAGAGGGAACACACGCAGGGGGAGTGGGAGAGGGAGAAGCAGGCTACCCGCGGAGCGGGGAGCCCGATGCGGGGCTCGATCCCAGGACCCTGGGACCATGACCTGAGCCGAAGGCAGACACTTAACGACTGAGCCACCCAGGCGCCCCTATAAACTGCTTTTTAAAACACAAGGTAATATGGGGCACCTGGCTCTATCAGTTGGAAGAGCATGCATCTCTTGATCTCAGAGTCATGACTTTGAGCTCCACATTGGGTATAGAGATTACTAAACAAAAATAAAAATTAAAAAAAACATAAAGTAATAAAAATTAGTTTCATTTGGAGCATCTTTGAGACTCTTCTAGTACCCTTAAAAGCTACTGATGCTTCTTACTGAGTCCTAAGATCTTTTAAAAGTCAAAGGGTCCTTTAAAACTTCAGTGGGTCTTGGTGACATTAGAAGAAAGGGCAAAGAGTTGCTCTAGCCATGAAACATCAGAATTCTCTTCTCAGCTCCACTTCAGCCCTTATGATTACATCATACAATTTAGTGCTGATTTATTGCGTAGTTTTTAAGTTTTATATTATTAAAATAATATTTTGCATGTGGTAGTGAATTGAATAGCTCAGAATACCAATGATAACGGTCTCCATTCCCACTCCTGCCCAGGTCAGAAGCAATCCCTTTAGCCACTAGTGACTTAAAGGGGCTCCTGGCTGGCTCAGTCAGTATAGCATGCAACTCTCAATCTCCAGGTCGTGAGTTTGAGCCCCATGCTGGGGGTAGAGATTACTTCAGTAGAGATTACTTCAATAAATGAACTTAAAAAAAATTCACTGAACCACTAGTGACTTTAGTTCTTCAGCTGGTTAATGCCACCTTAGAGGACATCTACGGAGTCATGCTGTGAAGCATGAGGCTCTCGTTCACACTGCCTCCCCTTCTTGGGTCTTCTCAGTGTGTCACTGTTCCAGTGTCACTGTTTTTCTGTCTATTGGTTACCTTGGTAAATTTAAATATTCAGGACTTTATTTCTTTTCTATCAACCTGACATACTCTCTTCACTTCTCACTTGGTAAGATAAGGATATCAGAACACGTCCCCATTTTCTCCATTCTCCTTGCCCTACCTTCCACACTTCATCTTTCTTCAGTACACTTAAACAAAAAGAACAAAACAATCATATGTGAGATAAGCACACATATTATGAGTACAGCTTGATGAGTTTTCACAAACCAAATGCTGTGTAACTAGTACCCACATCAAAAAACACAAATACTCTTTGTGATACTAGAAGAGTCTCAAAAGTACCCAGACACAATGAATTTTCATACTTCCAAATTTTTATTTTTATTTATTTAAAAAATTTTTTAAAGATGTTATTTATTTATTTGACACAGAGAGAGAGAGCACAAGCAGGGGGAGCAGCAGAGGGAGAGGGAGAGGCAGACTCCCCACTGAGCATGGAGCCCTATGTGGGGCTGGATCCCAGTACCCCAAGATCATGCCCTGAGCCTTGGCCTGATCAAGAGTTGGCTGCTCAACTGACTGAGCCACCGAGGCACCCCTCATATGTGTTTTTAAAACCAGTTTATATCCATCAGCATATATAGGAACTATGAGGTATGGGGAATATGGAGGAATTATGAGAACTAGCATAAAATTACATATACAATAGGGTTCTATAAAAAGCATTGGGATTTACCATGGAATAATATATGGTCACTTTAAATTCATTTTGGTTTGCTTCCAATTTGGACCATAATTTTCCTGTACAACCACTTCTCTACTCCCCCTCTCAGAGTTTCTGACTGACTTAAGAGTTTTTTGTTTTTTTGTTTGGGTGTTTTTTTTGTTTGTTTGTATCCCTTGCACGATATGTCTTTAACATATTCTTACATAAAAAAAAAAAAAGATCTCAACTAAAGTCCTCCATTTTCCCAGATGCCTCTGTCCTGAACTACTCCATCTTTCTGCTCTGAGCTGAGCTAGTTTCCTTTTCAGCATTACACCGTGTCTTGCATTCACTGCTCTCCTGAGTTAAGATCCACTGTTTTCTGGGATCCCTTTTTTCCTTATTTACTTATTTACACATCCTCGAATAGCTTCCTATGAGAGGGAGCACACAGGAGTTAAATTTTCTGAGACCTTGCCTGTTTGGAAAAAGTGTTTTGCTTTGCTCTCTTACTTGATAGATGTTTGACTGAGTATAGTATTCCAGGTTCAAGGAGCACCTGGCTGGCTCAGTTGGAAGAGCATGCAATCCTTGATCTCAGGGTCATGAGCCCCATGTTGGGTAAAAAGATTACTTAAATAAATAAACTTAAAAAAAAAGAATTCCAGGTCCAAAATGATTTTTTTCTCATAACTGAGAAATTATCTATTGTGTCCAGAGTTGCTGCTAAACAGCAGTCTGAAACCAAACCAATCCCTTATTCCATTCTAGATGGCTAATTTTGTCTCTTCAGAAACTTTCAGGGCTTCCTATTCCCTTGATATCTTGACATTTCACTAGGATATCTTTCATTCACTATGGGCACTTTCAATCAAAATTTGAGTCCTTACTCAACTCTTGGAAATTCTCTTCCTTTATTATTTATTTCCATTTTTTTGTTGGTTTTCTTGCTTTCTTCTTTCTCTTTAGTTCTCTTTTTTTGCTCTCTAGTTTGATTCTTTACCAAGTTTATTTTCCATCCTTTAATAATTTATTTCATTTTGGCAGTAATTTTTCAATCCTTAAAATCATCCTTATTCTCTAATTGTTCTTTCTTCTTAACCTCCTCTTCTTGTTTTATTGATGTGATATTGTTTTGAATGTCTTTGAATATATTCATTAGATGGTTTTAAAAATAAGGCTTCTTTCTAATCTTTGAGTTGTTTTTTTTGTTGGTTTGTTTGGGTTTTTAATTTTTGGCTCTTCCCTCTCATGCTGCTGCTTACCTCAGAAGCTGATTGTCCCAAGGTTTTCCCTTCATATTTAAGAAAGAAAGAGAGGACAGCAATGGCGGGTTCTGCTATTGCTGGGAGTGACAGACTATTTCACTATGTCCTCTTCAGAAAAGATCTATTTAGGAAGTGGTTGGGTGTATTAGTTTCTTAGGGCTGCCATAACAAAATGCCCCAGACTGGGTGGCTTAAACAACAAATGTATTTTCTCACAGTTCTGGAGGCTGGAAGTGTGAGGTCAAGGTGTCAGCAGGATTGGTTTCTCCAGAGCCCTCTCTCGCTAGCTTGCAGATAACCACCTTCTCACTGCATCTTCACATGGCCTTTTCTCCACATACATGCACTCCTGGTGTCTCTTCTTCCTCTTATAAGGACACCAGTCTTATTGAGTTAGGGCCCCATTCCTATGAACTCACTTATCTTAATTACCTCCTTAAAGACCATTATTTCTAAATATAGTCACATTAGAGGTTAGGGCTTCAACATATGAATTGAGGGGGGGAGGCACAATTCAGTCCATAAAAGTTGGACATACATACTGCTGCAGACTGTCAGATCTTGCTTCAGGGTGAACAGGGAGAAAACCAGCTTTAAGGCAGGTGGGCCCCAAATGTTGAGTGAGCAGGTTTTTCTTATGAGACACTGTGTCAGTTAGGAATGTTTTCAGTAATGCTTTTAAAAACACTCCGTTAGCAGAGGTTTTATTTTTCCACATAAGAAATCTGGAGATAGATAGTCAAGTACTGGTGCAACAGCTGAGTAAGGTCTTTGAGAAGCCAGACTCTTTCATCTTTGCTCTCTGCTATCTTAGCATTTTGAGTTTTCATCGTCATGATTGCAAGACGGTCCACAGCTCCAGGCATCCCACACACACTCAGGATAGGAAGAGTGGGGAGGGGCTGGCTCCAGCCAGATCGGTCCAATTTATTAGGGAAGCAGAGCATGGCAGAAGCTCTCTAGCAGTGTTTCTCTTTGCCCAGATCTGGACCACCAGCCATAGCTACAAGGAAGGGGGTGGGGGGCTGAAAATAGAGTGTCTGACAATGGAAACAGAAGCAAGCATGTATCAGTGCTGAGCATGGGCACACAGGCAGCCCCAAATAGAATCGGGGTTCAATGAAGAAGAAGGCGGGGGAATAGTTTTTAGGTAAGATAACGAAGTGTGTCTACCACAGATACCAACACCCATACCAGAGCTGTACACACTCCTTCTCTGAGACTCATACATCTTCCCTCAACACCTGCCCAAGCAGAGTTGAGAGGCTTTCCTCTCTGCTCCCATGGCCCTCTTGTTGGCATTAATTCATTGGTTTGGAAACTGCTTAATCTCTGTTTTCCCTCAGGCCTGTGAGCACCATGTGGGAGGAATTGTGTCTTAGTCATCTTGGGATTCCCTAGGGCCAGCAAAGAGCCTGACCCAGAATAGGGCCTTTGATACATATTGATGAAGGAAAGAAAGAAGGGAAAGGTGGAGGGGAATGGGAAAAGAGAAGGGGAAGCAAGGCAGTAATCAGTTCCCTTTGGATTCTTCTTCTAGCTCCTGATAACAGTGTCTGCAGATTTGGGGTTTTGGAGATTTTAGTATAGTATGGTCTAAATTGAACTTCATAGAACTCTCAGATGTGCAAAGAAAACATGACCTCTTTGGGTTTTCAGTGTCTGATGAGCCCACATTCCACAAAGAAGTGAGAGTCAGGAAGAAGAGCTGTATTCAGGCTAGTCTAGTAAACAGGAGTTGAGAGCAATAATTTCACAGCTCCTTTGCGTCACGTCTCCCTTCTCCCCAAGATGTGTCTTGGTATAGAGGATCCCTGAGCCCTAGAGATGGCAGAAGCGTTACTCTTACCCAGGCAGTGCCCCGTGGGTACTCACTGGTCTCTAAGGCTGAGCATCTCTTCTCCCTGCCCTCCGGGACTAATGGCCCTTGAAGTATGACTATCCAGCTGGCCTCTACTACTAATGTCCTAGGCTTTGACCATGGCAGCCACTTCATCAGACGTGGGCCTCTGGTAGTCCACAAGTCCTCTCAGGCTCTCTGCATCCTTCAATGGGACATGGGTTCCTGAATGCCACACCTTGGAGAGCCAAGGTGTTCTGCCATAGACTAGTTGTTGCAGTTGCCTTTGGCACCACACTCTCGCGTCTCTCCTATGTCCTGTTGAAATGGTGCTAAACTAGAGGATAGGGTTCTCCTCAGGGCTGGCAGTCATCCCTAGACTGTGTTCAGAGAAGTGGATCATGAGCTTGTGTTCTAAGGACCCGCTATCCCCAACGGGATGAGCCTAAAACCCCTACCTCCTCACTTAAGGGACTTAACATAGCTTAACTCCAACAGCAGACATGGTTTCTGCAGGGAGAAAAACCAGCCCACCAATATAGGAGCATGAATATTGTTTCAAAATACCATCCTAGTACAAAACTGATCCACATAAATTTGCAGAGAAGAAATATTTATTATAAATATACAGGTATCTCACATGGACCCTGCAAGGCAAGAAGTGAAGCAGAAATGGCAGGATATGGCTGCCTCACAATCCTTTACAGTAACTAACACATTTCTCAGTGTCAAATACAGATTCTCAAGAGAGAAACCAATTGCCCAGCTTGAGTCCTAACCAGGTACAAACATGGCTTCTGGGACATGTAAGAGAGGACCCTGTGGGGGTAGTTTTTCTAGAAGGAGAAAAATGGGTGTTTATGGGTATGGCAGATAACTGAAATTGTCTATTCTGATGGAGACTCAAAGAACTGATAAAAATGAACTTAGACAGGTTCTCAAAACAATATAAACATACCTCATTAAATAACAGCATTGTCTAAGAAAAGATAAGTGTTGTGTTTTTAGCCAATATTCAGTATAAATATGTGCTTTCCAAATATTTTCTTCACAGGAAGATAGTTGACCTGCCATCTCTGCCATGTTAATTCTTTTGTGGGATACTTATATGTTCTGTCTTTCCTGCATAAGAGTCATAAGGTGATAGTGATTCTTAAATATGACACTAAAATCACAAACAACAACACAAATAAATTGAGCTTCATTAAAATTACAAACTTTTGTTCATCAAAGGACATTATCAAGAAAAGGAAAACATAACCTATAAAATGGAAGAAAATATTTACAAGTAATATATCTGATAAGGACTTAACATCCAGAATATGTTAAAAAAAAAAAAAAACTCCAGAAACTCAACAACAAAGAGACAAACAACCCAATTAAGAAGTGGGCAAAGAACTTAAATAGATATTTCTCCAAAGAAGACATACACATGGCCAACAAACATATGAAGAGATGTTCAACATCACTAATCATTAGGGAAATGCAAATCAAAACCATTAAGATACCACTTCACACCTACTAGAATGGCTTTAATTAAAAAAAAAAACTGAAAGTAAGTGTTGGTAAGAATTTGGAGAAATGTGGAGCCCTTGTCCATTGCTGATCGGAATGTAAAATGGTGCAGCCACTGTGGAAAACAGTTTAGTATCGCCTTAAAAAGTTAAACAATTACCATATGACCAAGCAATTCCATTCTTAGGTATGTACTCAAAAAAAAAAAAAAAAAAAAAAGGAAAGAGGGACTCATAAAGATAGTTGTACACCAATGTTCATTACAGCTTTATTTACAGTAGTCAAGAGATGGAAACGAACCAAGTGTTCATCAACAGATAAATGAAGACATAAAAGTGGCATATCCATACAGCTGGATATGATTTAGACATAAAAAGGAATGTGTCCAAATTCTGATTCATCTACAACACGGATGAACCTTGAAAACATTACACCAAGTGAAATAAGCCAGATGCAAAGGACAAATACACGATTCCACTTACACGAAATATCTAGAATAGACAAATCCATAGAGTCAGAAAGTAGATTAGAAGTTACCAGGGGCAGAGGATGAGGAGAATGGGTTTTTTCCTCAAGGTTTACAGAGTTTCTGTTTGGGGTAATGCAGAAATTTTTGGAAATGGATAATGCTGATGGTTGCACAATGCTGTGAATGGAATTAATGCTGCTTAAAAATGGTTAAAACAACATCTTTTATATTAAAGATTTTAAATATTTGAGAGAGAGAGAGCAGGGGGAGGGGCAGAGGGAGAGAGAGAGAATCTCAAGCAGACTCCGTGCTGAGCTTGGAGCCCAATGCAGGGCTCGATCTCATGACCCTGAGATCACAACCTGAGCCGAAACCAAGAGCCAGATGTTCAACCAACTGAGCCACTCAGGCACCCAATATCTTTTATGTTATATATTTTTAAACCACACAAACACAAGAAAAGAATCATGAGGATGCTGGATGAGAATTCTCAGCACTATTTTGTGCAGAACATGGGAGCCAGGTCTGGTGACATGACTGTATCATTAACCCTACTTATTTCCTTTGTGACAAAAAAGAAAAGAAAAAAAAAATGTGAGGAGATGGCAAAAGAGCAAAAGGGACATTGTTATCTGTACCTTCTCTTGTCTTATGTGGAAGGGGGAAATATCATACTGTAATTATCATGAAATGTAATTGAAAGGTACAGGGGGGTTGAGTGGATGGCAGTGTTCTCCTTTAAGATGTGTGGAGGCTATTATGTGTTTATCTCTCTTTGAACTGATAGCTGCACCCAGGTTTATTAGTTACTGTGCATATCCACATCTAAGGATATGGTTGTGTGGGTGGTTGAATTCCCCGGATGGAAGGAAATTCACCATATGACAACTGGAGATAATAGACAATGAGATCCATGTCTGCCAAACGTTGAAACTAATACCATTGCTATGTTCTTATAAAATGATGAGGTTTGACCCAGCAATTCCGGTCCTAGTTATGTACCTAAGAGAAACACACACCTGCACATTATTCATATTAGCCAAAAAGTGGATACAACCAAATAGTCATCAACCAGTGAATGGATAAATAAAATGTGGTATAGCTCACACTGTGGAATATTGTTCATCGATGAAAGGAATGAAGTACTGATCCATGCTAAAACTTTTATGAACCAAAACATATGCCAGGTGAATGAAGCCAAACACAAAATACCATATACAGTATGATTCCATTCATGTGCAATGTCCAGAACAGGTGGATCTAGAGAGACAGAAAGTAGATTAATGGTTGCCTGGAGCTTGGCGGATGCGGGAATAAGGGGTGACCGCTACTGGGTGTGGAGTTTCTTTTGGTGAAAATAAAAACGTTTTAAACAATAGATTGTGGGGCATATGGGTGGCTCAGTTGGTTAAGCATCTGACTCTTGATTTCGGCTCAGGTCATGATCTCAGGGTCGTGAGATTGAGTCCTGTGTTGGGCTCTGCACTGAGCGAGGAGCCTGCTTACGATTCTCTCTCCCCTCTTGCTCTCTCTCCCTTGATTAATTAATTAATTAAAATAAAAAACAAATTAAAAAATATATTGATCATTGCACAGTTCCGTGAATATCCTGAAAACCATTGGACTATACACTTGAAATAGGTGAGTCATATGGTATGTGAATAATATCTCAACAAGACTGTTACATAAATAAATAAACTGAAGAGATCTTGGATGACCAGCTGTGAGGACTAAGGGAAAGGCAGATGTCCAAGGGTATTTCTGAGTCTTCAGTTTCAAATATAATTCCCTATGGGTTACAGTGTTCTAGTTTTTAAAAAGTGGTTATTAACATAGAATGAAAACATTGACATTGAATTAAAAAGAACCAAAAACCTAAATTACAAAAAAAAAAAAAAGCCAAAAAACTGTGTGTATTTTAAAACCAATGATGAGGGGCTTAAATTGTATTTGATAGATAATTTACTTTGAGAGATGCAGAGAGAAAATTACCCTTTCTGAGTTACATTAAGGTAATGATTTTTTATAGCTTTATTGAGATACAATTCACATGCTATACATTTCACCCACTTAAAGTGTACAACTCAACGGTTTTTAGTATATTCATAGTTGTACAACCACGACCACAATTCATTTTAGAGAATTTTATTCACCCCCAAAAGAAACCCTGTGCCCTTCAGCAATCATGCCTCAGTCCCCCTACCCATCCCTAACCCTAGGCCACCACTAATCTTTCTGTCTGTATACATTTGCCTCTTCTGGACATCTTACATCATACTTCTTCGTTTTATTGATGAATAATACTCCACTGTACAGATATACCACATTTTATTTATCTGTGTATCAGTTGATAGACACCCGGGTTGTTTCTATTTTTGGCCAGGATGAATAATGCTGCTGTGAACGTTAGCATACAAGTTTTTATGTGGACATAGGCTTAATTTTTTTTTCCTGCTATATATGTAGGAGTGGAATTGCTGGGTCATAGGTCACTCACTTTTTTGGTGCTGCCGGACTGTTTTCCAAAGCAGCTGCACCATTTCACCTCCCCACCAGCAGTGTGGGAGTGTTCTGATTTCTCCACATCCTCGTCAACACTTGTTATTCTTTTTTTTTTTTTTTTTTTTTTTTAAGATTTTAGTTTCATGTATATCCAGTGTGGGGCTCGGACTTACAACCCCGAGATCAAGAGTCACACACTCCACCGACTGAGGCCTCCAGGTGCCTCTTTTAGTACTTCCTATCTTTCTTTTTTGTGTGATAGCCATCCAGTGGGCGCAAAGTGGTATCTCACCGGTTTTGATGCTGTGCATCTTGTCGTGTGTCCGGTTGACATGTGAATTCTTTCTCCTAACTCCTCTGTCCCCTGCCTGTTTAGGCACTTGCCATCTCTTCCCCCACTGGTTTGCGTGCCTCCTAACTGGCCTTTCCATCTTGCATTCTACGCCCTACAGTGCAGTCACAGACCCTATTGCTTTCTGCCTAAAACCATGAATGATTCCCAGTTGCCCACGGAACAGAGCCCTCACTGTTGAGGATGGCGTGCAAGGTTCTCCACTGTCTCTCTCGCATCTTTCTGTGTCCCCTCTCTCTGTTTCCCCCTGTGCAGCTGTGTGATGCCTTTGCCCATGCTGTTCCCTCTGCTTGACATCCCTTCCCTGCAGTGTCCCCCTGGTCAGCACTTGCTTATCCCTCACAACTTAGTTCAACTAGAATCTTCCGGGTGAAGCCTGACAGGGCCCTCAGGTTCCTGCACAACTCAAAGGGATGCCATGCTCATTGTAATCTATGTCAGGGATCAACAAAATAAGCCCCTGGACCAAACCCAGCCCGCCACCTGTTTTTGTAGCGTGCATGAACTAAGAAGGATTTTTATGCTTTGGGGTGGTTGAAAATAAATGAAAAGTAGAATAGTTCATGACTCAATTTCAGTGCTCATAAATAAAGTTTGGCTGGAACACAGCCATGCTTATTTCTTTACATATTGTCTGTAGGTACATTTGTGCTCCAGCAGGGTTGTGGAATTGCGACAGAGACTGTGTGGCCCTCAAAGCGTAAAATATTTACTATCTGGCCCTTTCCAGAGGGAGTTTACCAAACCCTGGTCTAAGTGAAAGGTGCCCCAGAGTTATGCTGTGTAGAACCTGTGTGGATGTGCCCCAACAGCCCTGACCCCAGGCTCCCCTGGAACTGGCTTTATGCCTCAGCTCTACCATTCATCGTGTGGCGTAATACTTTGGTTGCTTCTCCCACAGACCCCGTGCCCCAAGCCCTGAGGTCGGCTCTGTGAGTCTCATTCACCTTTGTGTCCTCAGAGTGTAATCAGGGCCTGGCACAGAGAAAGACCTCAATAAATGTCTGTACTACTGCATTGAATGAAACCTTTCCTGGACACTGAGGGTGAGCTAATAAGACACTGAAGAGTTCAGGATTAAGGTGATTTATAAAAATGATAGTAGCATGCAGGCAAACTCTAGCTCCATTGTTTCTGACTTCTAAAAGCATTCACATGCCAACGTTATGTGTGTGATTCGAGCCTCTCTTCTCCCAGAGAAGCACTACCTGGCATATTTCTTTGAATCCGATTAAAATCGCTGTGGTTGGGATGTTGGAGAGGCTGGGGATAGCCCAGGCTGCACAGAGTTGAGAGGCAAGCCTCTGGAACATGGTTCCAGCTAGGATAGGTTGATGTCGAGAGGTTTGGCGAAATCACAGGGATCTTTGTGAAGAGGAAGCCTGGGCTAGTTTGGAGAAGGTGGGAGAGTAAGAACTTTGAAGCTGTTACACTCACAAACTATTTGTGGAATGCAGGGGAAAGGCACCAGCCCATACTTTTGTGCTGAGTACTGTGAAAAGGAGGCCCCTGGCCTCCCTCATCTCATTCGGTCCCCAGGGAAACCGATTTCAGCTGAGGGCACAGACCTAGAGGGGTGAGGCTGCTCGTCCATATAGGCCCATCATGCTCTTGAGTCCAGCCAGCCCCAGTGTCACTAGCCCCCAGCCTGGACATCTCTGTCTCCCTTAGGCTCAAGGAAATGACCAAGTTCCTCTTTTCAGCGAGGGCCTTCCACACACCTTTGTTCTCGGTTTCTCTCTGGTTGCCTGAGGAGTCCTACCCTCCCAACATGAATTAAAAGGCCTTTGGAGAACCGTCCTCTGTCTCCCCTCACCATCGGGGTCTTCCTTCCGTCCCTGTTCAAGTCCCTCACCACAGGTCTCCAGCCAGCCCAAGAGAACTGTAAAATAATAGCCAAGACTTATTCGGGGCTTATCATGTGCTGTTCTAAGCAATTTCCCCCATGCTGTCTCATTTATATCCCATGAAGCAGGTGCAATCATCAGTCCTGTTTTATAGATGAGGAAACTGGGTACAGAGAGGTTAAATAACTTGCCTAGGGTCACACAGCCTGTGAGTGGTAGAGTTGGAATTTGAACTCAGGCAGCCTGACTTGAGAAAGCATAAGGGCTTAACCAGTACGTTTGTCATTTCTTGCAGATGCCATTTCTTTTCATTTTTTTCAATTGGCCATCCTCTATCTGCCTTCCAAATCTTTGCACTTGCACTTCCCTTTTACTAATATGCTCTCCACTTCGCTTGACTAACTCTTCTCATTCCTTAGCTCTCAGCTAAAATACCACCTCCTCTGGGAAGCTTTCCCTGATCCCCCAGTCTGTCTGTGGCTCAGCTATCACTCCCATAGCACCCTCTGATCTTCTCCCTGTCCTTTGCTGCCATAGCTGTTTATAAGCCTGCCTCCCCCACCCAGCCGTAGGCTCTGTGAAGCCCAGGAACATGCTTGTTGTGAGAATGATGTTCTTGCTCTGACACTTGGCCTGACCCAGACTAGGCACTTCATACGTATTTGCGGGATGAACAAATCTGGCAGTGAACTTCTCAGCAAAACTTTTACTATGCATCAGTCCGAAGGTAAAACTCAAATCACATTTTCAGGCTACTTGTTGTAAGAGCTACATGTTGGGAATGGGGCAGGAGGGAGGTGAAAGAGAGAGAGACAGAGAGCAGGAGTCCATATATCGGTGGTACTCACACACCTGCTTTCCTCGGCTCCCATAAATCACCAAGAATTTGTTGTATTAAATTTGGACATTTTTAGCACTGATCGAAAGCACTGGCCCTCACCTTCAACAACACAACCATTCCAAGAGCCATTCCATCCAGGCTCTTGGTCAACACTGCTGAGGCCAGGGACGAACTGATGGTTATGCAGTAGGTGGAACAGGTTTGACTCAACTGCAGGTGAGGAGGCGAGGACAGTGGGGCCACATGGCACCATGGGTGTGAAAAGGAGGGGCCTGGTACCTCCACATGGCTTGGTTCCCAGAGACAAACAGGACGGCTTCTGCCCTGGGAGACGGCAGGACAGGGGTGAAAGTATTCCTGTTTCCTTTGAAATGGGGGGGAAAAAATCCTTTGGAAATGTTGGAATTTTAGTTATTTTTTTTTTTTTACTATGGATATGTATTGTCTATTTAAAAATAACTAAAATATTGATTTTTAAAATAAAAGTATGTAGGCATAATACTTGCAAACTCCCTAACTCAGGGCTTCTGCGAGGAGGTGAGGAGGTGGCCCTGGCTGCCAGCCCTGAGCATAGTCAGAGGTTTGGCTAACTGGACAGAACAGCCATACAGCCTCCCCCCTCCTGACACTGCAGTTCCTACACCTTCTTAGAATGGCAGACTGTCTCAGCTTTCTCCCCAGTGACTCATGGAGGGTGTTTCCCGGGACCTGGCTGTTTGCTGGCAACCCTGGGCATTTTAGGGAAGGATATGCCGCTTTCAGATCCCAGATCTGGTCAGTTAGACCACTTCGGTTAAGAGCCCAGATGGAAATGTGGGGATTAGGAGGGACTCTCACTGTCTAGGGCTTTTTTCCTTTCTTTTTTATTATTTTTAAAACTTTCTGTATTATCTGAATCTGTACAATGTGTTTGTATTACTTTTGCAAAGAGAAAAATTTGAAGGTATAAACAGTGCCTGATAAACTTGTGGGTGCAACCAGTCTGCTGAGGGCCATTTCTGTGTCCTGGGGGAGAGGCCCCAGCCCCAAAGATGAGTAGGAAGTCGTCTGCATCCGGGGGGCTCGCCTGAGATTCAGAAGCACAGCCAGGTTAAAACCAGTGTTTTAGGCAAGAGGGGACCACAGAGGGTTTTAAGCGGGAGATCACAGGGCCTGGGCGCCATGTTCTTGACTCGATCTCTAAAGCTTGCCCCAGGCATATTGTAAGCCTCTTGGAAACTTCTTATAAGCATTCCAAACTTTAATTTTTCCCATTGCATGCTGAATGCCGCCTCCTACCCTCCCAGTCTTTACCATCCCAATAAATAAATAAATTCACCTGGTGCTCAAGTGGGACACTTGGGTATATTTATCATTTTCTCTCCTTCCCAGTGGCTAGTCCTTTGGACGTCCTCTCTAGAAAGTATTTCCCATTCAGCCTCTTCTCTCTACACCTACTCTACACCCAAGCCTGGACCACCCCTCCCCTGGGTCACTGCTGCAGCCCCTCACTGGTCCCCTGACTCCACTCCTGCCCCTCTCCATCCCTCTTAGCTGCTGATCTAGTTACTCACTTGCCTAAACTCTCCCATGGCTCCCCAACACACATCAGATAAAATAGAAACTCTGTGACGTGACCTGCAGGATTGTCACCAGCATCGTCCCCAAACTCACCTCCTGCTATTTCCCCACATGCATTCCGCTCTCCACATAGACTTTTTTATTGGCAATTTCATGGTTTTTCATGCAATTTCATGTCTTGGCACATGCTTGTTCTCCTGGGATCTGGATTTCTTCGCAGAACCCAACTCCTTTGCTCTCCCCAATCTTCTCCCAAAATTATATCCCCCGACCCTATCTATATTTACTAGTGGAAAAATCAACATTTAATTTCCTCACCAAGACCTCCCCTTCTCATTGACCAATTGATCAGGTCCACTTACACTTGGTGAGTCACCTGGCTGACTTTTAAAAAAAATTCAGTTCAGAACTCAACCAAATTCATGGATATCATTTGACAGCTCTTAGAAGGGATCTGGAAATGATGCCATGCAGAGTGGGGTGCCTTGGTGAAGCGCGGAAGCACAGCTCAAGAAGGCAGCCTGGACCTGCACTTCCTGACACCGTGGCCGAAAAACCACTACTGTGAAAGCTCATATTGAGCAGCACGGGAGGTTTCTCCCCTGGCTCGTCTACTCATCTGGTTTAGGGCACTGGCAATTAGAACTGTGTAGAAATCTGAGACAGTCTGCCATTCTAAGAAGGTGCAGGAACTGCAGTGTCAGGAGGGGGGAGGCTGTATGGCTGTTCTGTCCAGTTAGCCAAACCTCTGTAGGGCCAGGAAAATAGTAATGCTAGTTAACTAACCCTCAGAGCATCCCACCCACCACTCACCTTCTCTGAGCAGCTAACTTCTTTAAACACAAATGTATTTTTCAGCTGTTTATGCTCTAACCCAAAGCTTGCATAGTTGTTTTCAACAAATACATGCACTGTTGCATTCTAATGAACCCACATATGAAGACTGGTGGACAAGACTGGGGTCAGATGGTTTTGGTGTACTGCTTGGGGTAGGTAATTTTCTGAACAAAGGCCACATTGCTTTGATCACTAAGGAACAATTTGTTTCTAGTGGAAAAATTGGGTGAGGTGAGGGTTGTGCAATGAATGGTGTTCTTCCCTGCCATACACCTTGCTGAGAGTCATGTGTAGACACACATCCATGATGGGCATTTAGTAGGAGGTGCAGAGGGATGTCACAAACTTCCTGTGTGTGTGCCAGGAAGAGGCAGGTCAGATAGAGGAGGCTTCTGGCCTGAACTGGAAGCTCCGAGGGCAGTCCTGGATGTTGCCCAGCCTCGATCTCTCAAGGACCTCAAGGACCTCAAGGAAACCACCTCGCTGGCTTTTCAGCCTCCACAACACAGGAGCGCTGAGATGCGATGGGGCTCAGGGGAGGAGAATGCACTCAGCAACGTTGCAGCCTTTTTTCAAGCATTACTCAAGTGTTTGCACCATGACCCCTGGCCTAGTTCTGATGTGTTGTTACACGTTAGGTAATTAGTACCTGCGGCAGCCCAGCTGACTCACCAAAGTGACTGATAAACCCCCTCTCTTTGCAGGAAGGTGCAGATTTGAATCTACTCTGGGAAGAATGGTATGTGAAGTCAAGTTAGAGTATTTCAGGCCATCTGGAATGTCTCTTTTGAGAAGGTCCTCATAAATTCCACCTAATAATCAGGTTTGTCTATTTGGTTTTGGGTGGGGGGAGGCCTTATTTTTTATCTCTTGGATTTTAAGAATTGTTGCTCAGTCTTAAAGGACCTCAAGTTCAGCTTTTAAAAATTATATAGTAAATAAGCGTTTGTGGAAATGAGATCCAATAGCTATAGAAGTTTCTCCAGCTCTCATGTTTTAAAATTCCACGAATCCCAGAGATGTGTGTCAGCAGAGTTGAAGGACGCTGACACACCAAAAGTATGACTTAAGAATTCACTTAAATTAAAAGATTGACTCTGTAACTTCATTGAATTGATGCCCTGAAATAAGAATGCAGGTGATGAACTTCTGTTAATCCTGCCTTCCGTAAACACGTCCGTCCCGCCATGGGCTCTGTGCAACTCGGGAAAGGAGAGCAGGCCTTCTGAGGTGGAGTCACTTCACAGATGCCCTGGCCTCCAGTCTGCCCTCTCCCCTGTCTTCTATATTGCCTTTTCTTTTTTCTTTTCTTTTCTTTTCTTTTCTTTTCTTTTCTTTTTTTTAAGATTTTATTTATTTGAGAGAGAGAGTGAGAGAGAGCATGAGAGCCGGATGAGGGGCAGAGGGAGAAGCATGCTGAGCAGAGAGCCCGATGCGGGACTCGATCCCAGGACCCCGGGATCATGACCTGAGCCAAAGGCAGACACTTAACCAACTGAGCCACCCAGGCGCCCCTATATTTGCCTTTTCCTTCATCATGACTCTCAACCCTCCAACATGTCCCCATTCTTCCACTTGTCACCCTTGGATGACCTTAGCACTTTGATTCCACACACTCACAAACGTGCACCAATAATTAATACAGCCCACATTTCTTAGGTATTCAAACTCAATCTGACTCCAGTGGGTATATCCAGAGGCAGCTCTCCTCCTCTCCAGCACAGACTCATTGCCTAGCACCCACCCGGGATGCCCCAGCTGCTCTCGGCTACTTGGTCCAGGTCCATTGAGGTGTGCCCCCTACCCTGCATTCCTGCCTCTTCTAGGACATGCCTCACCTTTGCTTTTATTTAAATTATTTGGGCACAAGGTAGCTCCCTCATAACATGATAAATTCCTTTAGGGTAGGGAACAGGAGCTCATACATTTTTCTACTCCCCACTGACCTTAGTTCAGATAGGAAAACTATATAAACATATATATTTTTAAATGAGTGAATTAAGTTTTGAAGAACTTCTCTTTGCTCTATTTCAGTCCAATTATTGCTCTCCCCCCATGCCTCCCCTACACAAAATGATGAAACTAATCTCTTTATAAAATAGGGGAGGGGGCACCTGGGTGGTGCAGTCAGTTAGGCATCTGACTCTTGGTTTTGGCTCTGGTCCTGATCTCAGGGCGGTGGGATCAGCCCCGCGTTGGGCCGTATGCTCAGAGCAGAGTCTACTTGAGATTCTCTTTCTCTCCCTCTGTCCCTCCTGCTCATGCTCACGCTCTCTCTCTCAAATAAATAGATAAATCTTTAAAAAATAAATAAAATAAAAATAAATAAAATAGGGGAGGAAAGAGGACTAATACCCAAAATGTTTAACAGGTCTGAAATTTTTCTTTCTTTTTATTTGATATTGGAACTTACTTTTACCATTATAATGAATTGTATTTTATTTTTCGTATCTAAAATCTTTTTTTTTTAAAGATTTTATTTATTCATTTGAGACACAGAGATACAGAGAGAGAGAGCATGAGCAGGGGGAGAAGCAGGCTCTCCGCTGAGCCAGGAGCCCGATGTGGGGCTTGATCCCAGGACCCTGGAATCATGACCTGAGCCAAAGGCAGACGTCTAACCATCTGAGGCACCCAGGCACCCCATCGTATCTAAAATCTTTTTAATTGTAAAGTCATATAGCTAATTGTAAAAAAGTATAACAATATACAAGTAGGCAGTGTGGGAACAGAAATCCACCCCCCCCAACTTCAGGTTACTCGGGATCATGGAAGGGAAGCCCCATGGTGCCATCCAGTGCCATGAAGGGAGAGTAGTGAGGTCAACCAACACAAAGTCGCAAAAAGATCACATAAGGTGCACAATAAGCTTCATGCTCTTTCCTCTTTTATTCTGATGATGATGCAAAAGTGGCAACGTCTTGATACTGCAAAACTTATAAACATCACAATACTAATGAGGTTCCCTTAGAGTGTTATAAATACGTTTCTAAATAAACAGCTCCTAAATAAACTCCTTAGCAATTTTATACCCCAGAAAGAGCATAGACTTCAGAGTGCTGTAATTCTGTGCTGTGCTGGAGCATGAGTGCCCCAAACTGCATCACCTGAAGCAAACTTGGCTGTGGGTGTCAAGAACTGGGGAAGGTTTGGGTCTTTCCCTTACTTGCAAGTCAACTAGTTAGCCTGCAGCAGACATGAGACTCCTGGGTCAGAGGCAAAGGACTTTATTCCTCACAGCAATAGCAGTGGCTCTTGTATGAGCAGTGTCTGTATCCGTTCCCCAAGCCCCGTTCCCAGGGAGTGATGTGGAGACGACCAGGTAGCACCTGCCCTCACAGCAGGTTGCACTGCTGCATGTATTTGGAAACCCACATCTCTTATAATGGGCAGCAAGCCTATCACGTCTATCTCCAGAGCGAGCCATTATCTGTGTTTTTCAAGGCTGTCAGCAAACCCGCTCTTTGCTCTCGAGAGAGGTACTGTCTCTATCCTCAAAGGTTGTTCACTATACCAACATCCTTGAAAACAGTCCACAAGAAAGGCAAGTGTGCCTCTGTTCTATTGAAGAGACCCATGAAAATTGTCTCCAAAAAGTTGGGTTCTACTTCTGCTGATGTTTTGGGTTAATCAACAAGAATCAGAACCAATAAATGGCAGCAAATTAAAATAAATCAAAATATTTACTGTGTGCTCCTTGGTAGGGGAGTCTAGGATGGTCATAAAATAAATTAACAAATTAAAAGGGCTCTTTGAAGGCACAAGAAAAGCTGGTTAGGTCTATTCAGTCATGTGAACACGAAGGGAAAGAGAGGTAAGCAAGGGTCAGATCACATACGGCAGGAGTTTGGATTTCATTTTAGTGTGGTGAGAAGTCACTTGGAAATATAGCTGTTCAAAGGGGCATCTCCTCATTCTAGGATCCAAGACTTTGGATCATCCATGTGAGCAATGGGAACATTAAGCTAAAGTCAGTTAAAAAACCTAGTTTCCCGGGGCCCCCGGGTGGCTCAGTTAGTTAAGTGACTGACTCTTGATCTCAGTTCAGGTCTTGACCTCAGGGTCATGAGTGGGTGTGGAGCCCACTTAGACAAAAACCAAAAAAAAAAAACAACAACCTAGTTTCCAGTGAGTCCTCATACGGAGGCAAAAAGCTGTGGCCTCTGCCTGAAAGCAGATGGCGTCCCCTGCACTTGCAGAATGGGCATTCAGAAAATAACTAGAACAGAAGTTGAACTGACCTCAAATCCTCAACTCCTGGACCATGGGCTTTCTAATAATTGATCTTGTCTGGGTTATGGAGCTTGCACAATACTAGGGGACTGACCCTTTTGTTTCATCAAAGGGCAGCTCTGTAGCCTAATAGATGAGACCATCGGGTTCCTCTCTCCACCTGACCAGTTACTCAACCTCTCTAGGTCTGTTCAGTGTTCTGCGAAGTGGGGATAACCATGACACTTTGTATCATTGGGTTGTAACAAGGGTCATGGCAGCATGTGAACAGTTCAGCACAGTGCCTGGCCCAATGTAGGGTTCAACCCGTATTTTCAGGAAGGTCAAGAGGTGCGGTGGCCCAGAGATCAAGGTTGTTGGAGAGCAAAGTCTGCAAAAGGACAAAGCCCAGATTCTGAAGGCCTCCCGGGAGGGCAGGACAGCTTCACCTGTGATTTCTAGCAGGTTTGCCAGGGCTGGTGACTGGTTATAGAAAGTAGTAAAGAAATAAAAGGTGATAGGGAGCAGAGTGCTGTAAAAAAAAAATGGACTTTGGACCCAGACAGACCTCAGGGTGAAGGCTGATGTATTGCCTGTCTCTGATGACCCCAGGTGGGCAAGTTGCATTTCCCAAACCTCATTTCCTCACTTATAAAATGGAGGAAACAATTGATAAAATGGGCAAATTCTACTCGAATTGTGAGGATCAAATGAGTTAATAAGAAGCAGCTGACACAGGGTAGCTATCCAGTAAGTAGTAAGTCTTCTGAGAGCTTTTTTTGGTAAAGATTTGCCTCTACACACAGAATTAGAGCTGCAGAAGTTTCTTGACCATCACCTTCACTTCACAGATGGGGAAACCTGAGGTCTCAGGGGGCCAGACTGAGGGGTCCTTTCGAGCCTCCTGGCTATTTGCCCCACCTCCCGGGGGCCCCTGTGACCCAGCCTCCCTGAGTGAAGGGAGGCAATCTGAGATCTCCAGCCAGGGAAGGAGGTGGAGAAACCTAAATCAGCTGGGAGTTCTGTCAGCTCTCCAGCAGGGCCTGCGTCAATTGGTTTAATGGACTCTTTTGTGCAGCCCCAGCCAGGGTGCAGGAGGGGACAGTATTTATTTGCTTTTTCCTTTCACTACCTGGGCTTCACAAATGCTCATCCTTATATTGACTTTGAGGCCCTCAGTGTCAGGAAATCTATGCTTGCCTATTCCTGTTGCTGTAACAACGAGGTCCTAAAGAGTGCCAGATGCATAATGTCCTGCCTTGTTCCTTAAAGCCCAGTGGAAAAAAAAAAATGTGACCACTCAGATCTTATACTTTCTCCAAGAAAAAAAAAAAAAAAACCCACTGTAGTTAAGATAGTTTTGTTTTGTTTTGTTTTGTTTTAAAGATTTTATTTATTTATTTGAGAGAGGGAGAGAGAGCACATGAGACGGGGGAGGGTCAGAGGGAGAAGTAGACTCCCTGCTGAGCAGGGAGCCTGATGCGGGACTCGATCCTGGGCCTCCAGGATCATGACCTGAGCCGAAGGCAGTCGCTTAACCAACTGAGCCACCCAGGTGCCCTGTAGTTAAGATAGTTTTTAAAAAAAATCACAAAAAATTGGGGTGCCTGGCTGGCTCAGTCAGTGGAGCATGTGACTCTTGATCTCAGGGTTGTAAGTTCGAGCCTCACATTGGGTGTAGAGAGTACTTAAAAAAATGAAATCTTCAAAAAAAAAAAAAAACACCACAAAAAATTTATTTGGAAGCTGCTGAGCAAGGTGCTTCCCTCCCTGGCCTTTTGCTTCATGTCTCAGCCTGGCTGCTCTCTACCATGGCCTTTAGTCTTGCAGTACTTATCAAGATGGCAAAGGACATCTGGAAACCTGACAATTCTTCCTAACCGCCCCCACCCCACCCAGTACCAAGTACCCAAGTTCAGCGGCAAGAGCTCAATTCTTCACCAAACGAATATCTCACTTTCCTGGGCCCCAAATTTAACAACTTACTGGGGATGTGAAAATACATTTTCACATAACTATTTTGTGCTTTCCACTAACTCTTATTCTATCGGGGCAGGGGATGGGGCAGGAGAAGTTTGCATTATTACTTAGAGGAGGAAACCAAACTGGGTAGAGGAGCCCCAATTTTTTTTTTCTGTGTTTAGGAAATGATTTTGGTTGGCATGTTTAGCCAGCAAGAGGGGCTCCAGGAATTATCTACAAATTGGAGCCTTTTAAATTCTGGAAGACTCTTGAAGATAACCCTAATACAATGATCTCTGATTTTATATTCATAGTCTGTTTTCATCCTGTAAATTCCCTTTAGGGAGTTTAAGAAAGTGTGAACTCGAAGGGAACAGAAAATGGACACATATTCTAAGAAAGTTGCCCCAAACAAAACGAAGATGAAGGAAACGTCCTCTAAAGGTAGGTGTGAAGGCGCCAGAGAGTTTGCGTCCCAGCACAGCCCTGGTCGCATAGACGATCTCCTCACAACCCAGCTTTGATTCCGGCGACATCACCAACCACGCAGAGACAGGCACAGCACCAGTCAGTCTGAAATTACCATCAGGACTCTGGAGTTAAGGCCTATCTCCTTCCATTTTCCGTCATACCTACCTTCCTGCCTTCCTTCATGGAAAATGTTTCAATCTCCTCTGCTGTCTCTGGTGGGGGAAACCAGAGAAGTCACAACGCACATATGGTTTAGTGATGGGAACAAGACATACAAACATCTAACAAAGAACAAAAATGAGGGTTGCTGGCCAAATTGTGTCCCTACTGCCCGCCCAAAGGGGCCATAGCATGAGGTCAGTCACTACACAGCTGGGAAGACCTTCCAGAAAGGGCACTCTTTGGATGGGGGCCTCTGAGGAAGCGGATTGGCAGAGAGGTGGCCTTCCTGATAGGAGTGCAATGAGGTATATAGGGGCAGGAATTATCAACTGGGAGTTAGGAGAACCTGGGGTGCGTCTAAGCTGTCTTGAAGTGGGATCTCTATTTGGGGGGCAGGGTGGCCCAGGCTCCTCAAAGCCATCTGCCAATGCTAACAATCTGATTAGTCTATGATTCTGGGATGGGTCAGGAATACAGAGAAGGTAGGAATGAACCTCAGCTGCCAGCCAGCAAGGAAGTGGGGAACTCAGTCCTATAATTGCAAGGGAGTGAATTCTGCCAACAACCTGAATGAGCAAGGAAATGGATTTTCTCCTAGAGCCTCCAGAAGGGTATGTAGCCTGCCAGCACCTTGATTTTAATCCTGTGAGATCCTACCTGACTTCTGACCTACAGAACCATGAGACAATAAATTGGTGGTGTTTTCAGCCACTAAGTGTGTGGTTGTTTCAGCAGCGGGAGGGAAACGACACACTACCTGTGATAGGCTTTGGCCCCTCCTCTGGCCATGCCCCTCAGGGGTGAGGCGTCTAAGGGGCCATGGAGAAGTGCCCACCTGGAGCCCCGTTTTGGGCCGCACTTCAGCGAGCGGGACCATGGAATCCCTGTTCAACAGCCCTGGGACCAGTCCTGAGGCTTTGTGCACCTCCTCCCCTTCCTGCCCTCCAGCAGGCGGACAGAACCTCGGGAGAACACGGGCTCAGGCAGGTGTTTGGGAGCGCTGTGAGTCCAGAACTGGGATTCTGGGCTACGGTGTCCGCAGAGGCACATGTGGGCCCCTTGATGAGAGGCAGAGTGGGGTGGGGGATGGGTGGGGAGAGAAAGAGGTCAGGAGGAGTGCTAAAGGTCAAGCTTGCTGGCTCTGTACTGCTGTGTCCCGGTGTGGGACTCCGGGAAGTCTGCAGATTTTAAATTCGGACCTGGGATTCCAGGTCTTTCTGAGGGCATATTTTCCACATAGGATAGCAGAACATATTTTTGCTAATAGTCTGTTAGCTTGATTTATACTTCTAAATACTTAGACATACGTCTGCGGCCTCCATCTGGGCTCTCAGTCTGGCCCTACAACGATGGGGGCAGGCCTATTGTTGACTTCCTACCTATAGTCACACCCTGCCCCCCATCCCAGGAGTCTCCCCATCACCTTGTTTTATTTTCTCCAGAACATCTAATGTTGTCTGCAATTATTTATGTGCTTGCTTGTATCATCACCGCCCTTCCCCATTAAAATATAAACTCCAGAGAACAGGTCTGTCTTGCTCAATGCTGTTTAGCCAGAGCCCAGAGGAAGTAGGTGCTTAATATCTGTTGGACGAGTGGATGGGCAAGGGCACTGAGGAGGAAGAGCTTTGCAGCTGAGCAGAGGTGTTTCACTTTGCGTGGGGAATTGGGAAACGTGGGTCTTTGTGTAAGCTCTGCCACCAAGCCCTCCCCTCTCTGGAGAATTGGAATAGGAGTCCCTAAGGCCTCTTTAAGTTTTACATTTCTTTAAAAAAAATTTTTTTTTTAAAGATTTTATTTATTTATTTGAGAGAGAGAATGAGAGAGAGCACATGAGAGGGGGGAGGGTCAGAGGGAGAAGCAGGCTCCTCGCTGAGCAGGGAGCCCGATGCGGGACTCCATCCCGGGACTCCAGGATCATGACCTGAGCCGAAGGCAGTCGCTTAACCAACTGAGCCACCCAGGCGCCCTAAGTTTTACATTTCTAAGATAATTCTCGGAAAGGGGGAAACCCTAGTGGTTCCTGGCCAAGAGGCTCCTATTGCTCACTTTATTAATTATCTATGGGTGTCTCTCAAGTTACCCCAAACTTAGCAGCTTGGAACAACACACATAGATTATTAAACAGTTTTTGTGGGTCAGGAATCTGGGAGTGGCTTACCTGGGTGGTTCTGATTCAGGATCTCTTGGGAGGCTGCAGTCAGCTGCGGGCCTGGTCTGCAGTCACCTGACGGCTCAGTCACAAAGCTGTTGGCTGGAGGCGTCAGTTCCTTGCTGGCTGTTGGTTATAGGCCTTGATGGCTCAGCAGGTGGACTTCTCCAGAGGGTCACTTGAGTGTTCTCATGCCAAAGTGACTGGACCCCCGAGAGCAAGTGATGCAAAGGAGAGGACAAGAAGGAAAACAATTGCCTTTTTTTTTTTTTTTTTAAGATTTATTTATTTGAGAGAGAGAGCGGGTCAGGGGGGCAGGGAGCAGAAGGAGAGGGAGAGAGAATGTCAAGCAGACTCCACGCTGACTGTGGAGCCTGATGTGGGGCTTGATCTCACAACCCTGAGATCATGACCTGAGCCAAAACCAAGAGTCGGTCGCCTAACCGACTAAGCCACCCAGGCGCCCCCAAATGCCTTTCCCTACCCTGTGTTGGACATGACACACCATAGCTTTTGTCTTATTTGTTAGAAATGAGTCACCAAGTCCAACCCACACTGAAGGGCTGCAGGATTAAGCGCCACTTTTTGAAAGAAAGTATATTTGTAGATATGGTTTTAAGCCATCACACTGATAGACAGGTCTCTCTTCCTTGCAAAGGCTAACCTTCCTCCCTGCTCTTTTCCCCATCACCTCTTGCTTGTCTTGGGTCTTTGAGTCTCTCAACCATTTTCTCTCTACATTGCTTCTCCTATTTTCTCTGGCCGCAGAAGTACACAGATCTGTAGCATTCTTAGAAGTCCCTTTCACTCCTGGTTCTGTGATCTGTCCCTTCAATGGGCCCTCCTCCTCTGCTCTCTTGATCTCACTCCTCTGCTGGCTTCCCCGCCTTCCCCTCTCCCAACATGGACATTCCCTGATGCCCTTTTGTTTCTCTGTATCCTCTTGTCCCTGAACAGCTCATTGGCTCCCATGATTTTAACCATCCCCTCTAGGAAGATGATACCCCAAAACATACTACTCTCTCCGGTTCCATTCCCAAATTTCCTCCTGTCTGCTTCATTTCTCCATCTGGACACCTCACCAACCATTCAGCTTGCCCTGTCTACATTTAGCACTCCCTCCCACCATCTGCTCATCCTCCCCCAATCACTTACAGTCAAAACCTGAGGTACCCTGACCTCTCCCTCTCTCTCATCTCACACGCAGCATCACTAACTGAGTATGAGAACCTATGAATCGATCTGTCTCCAGAGTACCCAGTCCAGTCCTTCCTGCTCAGCATGCCCAGACCATGCTAGTACACCAGGGGCCCTGAGTATGTTACCCTCCCTGCTCAGAAATTTTCAAGGGCTCCTCTTGGTTACAGACAGAGGAGTGGACTCTTCCTCTGGTCTCACAGTATGTGAGGTTATGGGCTTTGATGTTTCACCTGCAATAGGCTTGAAATCCCAAGACCTGAGATGAAATCTTACATGTGTCACTACTGATGTGACCCTGGGCAAGTTGCTTCACCTCTCTGAGCCTGTGTTTTCTTATCTCCTGAAGTGAAACAGCATTATTTCCAATCAAGTGTCTTGAAGATTAAATAAAATAATATATATAAAGTACTTACCCTTGTTCACCTTAAATCTCAGGCTACGTTGTAGCTGCTACCAGCCCATATAAAGGTGCTTAGCAAAAAGTGCCTGCCTCAAAGCAGGTGCTCAGCAAATCAGTGCTTTCCCAAGGTGTCACTTGAGTGTGTACTGCTGGTGTTACTTTTATTCTAAAATGATTTGTTCCGGTTGCCTTTCATTTATAACAAGTGACGGGACTCCCAAGTGTATATGTTAATGCATTTACTCTATATGCGAAGTTGGCAAACATTTTCTGTAAAGGGCTAGAGAGTGAATATTTTGGACTAGGCGGGTCACACATGGTCTGTGTCACAGCTATTCAACTCTGCTGTGTTATAGCACAAAAGGAGCCATAGACCACGTGTGACTAAATGGGTATGACTGTGTCCAAAAAAAAAACTTTATCAGTGGGCACTAAAATTTGGATTTCATACAGTTTTCACATGTCACCTAATATTCTTCTTCTGATTTTTTTCCCCCAACCATTTAAAAATTTAAAGACTATTCTTAGCTGGTGGGCTATACAGAAACAGATGGTGGGGTGGATTTGGTCTGTGGGGTAGATTTGGTATAGTTATTTGGCTATTTATCTTGCTTAAAATCAAGGTTCTTGAGTTCTGAGACCTTATCTAGCTAGGATCCTACAGGGCCTGGCGCATAGCAGGCCCTCATTTGCTGACCCCTGATACAGAGTGTTCATTAAATTTACACAGGGGCACCGGGCTGGCTCAGTCGGTAAAGCATGCAACTCTTGATCTTGGGGTTGTGAGTTTGAGCCCCATGTTGGGTGTAGACATTACTTAAAATAAAATCTTAAAAAATTTACATAACAGTGAATTGATTTAAGAATGATGTGAAGTAGAGAAGAATACAGATGATATGTGGATCTGGAGAATATTTTGACAGTGGTACAAGAATAAGTTGGGGCTTATAAACACATCAGTAGGTGTTTATTGTCCATAAAGCTGAACAATCTGGTTCAGCCTAACTGTCCAGCTGGACCTCTTCGAGGCCCAGCCAAACTGGGCTTCTGTTTCCCCACACACACCCTGCACATTTCCCAGTCCTTCAGTCTGGAATAACCCCTCTGAGTTGTTTTTACTGACAGTACTTCTGACACCAAATGTGTGGGATTTTTCCAGACTAACAACCAGTTCAACTCTCCAGACACCTACTAGATGTCTTACAGTTCATTCAATTCTGACATGAAGTACCTGGAACCAACATCAGACTCCATAGGTTTAAGGGCTCAGTCCCACAAGAATGCCCTCATTTCAGATACTGGTTGCAAGGAATGAGTGCCAAGGTACCCACACTTCTATCTGACTTGGCTGCAAAGTAGGGGGTTCCCACAACCCCTCCTTTCAGGTTCAACAACTTGCTCAAATTTGTTGAACCTGAAAGGAGGGGTTGCTTGACCCTCCTTTGAGGTTATGGGCTTTGATGTTTCACCTGCAATAGGCTTGAAATCCCAAGACCTGAGATGAAATCTTACATGTGTCACTACTGATGTGACCCTGGGCAAGTTGCTTCACCTCTCTGAGCCTGTGTTTCTGTGAGACCAGCAATGCCCAAATCATGACCACCCTGATCATGGAACTCAGGAAAGTGCTGTACTTACCATTCCCAGCTTATTAGAAAGGATACAAAAGAATAACCAGATGGAGCGGTATGTAGGGTGAGGAATAGAAGGGTCTAGAGCACAGGAACTTCTGTCAGGGACAAAGATTATATATATATATATATATATATATATATATATATATAATATAGTATATTATATATACTATATAATAATATAACATAATATATATTATTATATATAGTCTTTTTATATCATGATATCACACCTTCCCATTATGCTCATTAAAATCACGTCCTTGAAGGGCCACGTTAAATACCAACCGTGTCAAAACCTGCGAGCGATTCCTCCCTACCCCCACAAATGCTATTTTCCCTTCTCTGTTCCTTCTCTTCATGCCCTTTTCTCTCAGCAATGGCTTGTTGGCACCTCCATTATTGTATTATAGTTATTTGGCTATTTATCTTACTTAAAATCAAGGTTCTTGAGGTCTGGGACCTTATCTAGCTAGGATCCCACAGGGCCTGGCACATAGCAGGCCCTCAGAAAGCATTTCTTGAATTTTGTTTCCTTGAATTGAAAATAGGCTTGTCTGACGTTGTTCTGGCCCCTGCATAACTGACGTAATGGAGTGCAAGAGATCAGCTAGTCTAAAATGTAGTAAATGGAGCAGGCCTGGTGGGAGGCTAAGGAGGGGAAAGGCCTGGGGGGCCCGGGGCCGGCGGAGAGTCTGGTTTGGTCTGGAAGGTGGCATAGCTCGTCTGTATTCGTGACACCTTTGGCAGGAAGCGGGCTGAACAGAGACAAAAGTAGGGCTTCTCAGAGCTTCCCACGCATCCGAGAGGCTGAGCAAAGAGCACAGTGAAATTCAGCTGCTGGTTCGGTTCCCTCTGGGCCTCAAGAGAGGTCTGAGAAGGGCCTCATGATACACATCGTGCCCCAGTTCCACGGAGTGAATCAGGCTCTGAAGCAATTGGCAATCGGCCTTAATCACGAGCCACATCTTGCAGGTTCTGGACAGACGAGCTTTGTCATTTCTCTGAGGGAATCTCTGCCATTTGTCTCCCAGGCTCCGAGCAGCAACCCCCCCACCCCCCGCCCCATCTAGCCCTGATGAGATGGCAATTTAAACCGCTCCGATTAGCAGGTTTCATTAGGTAAGAAGGACCGATTAAGCAACAGTGGCCCAAATAACCTTCGTGGTACAGACACTTTTTCGAAGCCAGTGGAAGTCTTGCCAAATTAAAGAATGTCAGGATGAGATACTATGAATATCAGTTTCCTTCTCTTTGGCAGTGGAGAGGATTAATTAAATGCTTGTGAAGTGCTTTGAAAGTTTAAGCTGTTAAGAATTATTGTTCTGTGTAATAGGGAAAAAATAGAATTCTTGGCTCATTAAAGCGGTAATGTTGTAAGCTTGGGTGCTCTTCTCTGGGTATCTTTGAGAGCTACATTTTTATTAAAAGAAAGAAAGAGGAGAAATGTGTCTATGAATACACATTACACGTGCTGGAAAGTGAGCTGGGTTTATCAGTGTTTCTGTTGACTAGGAGATGAACTGCAAGAAGCTGTTTCTTATTGACTACCAAAGAGACAGTTACGAAGAAGCAATTGTTCAAATGTGTGGGGACAGCCTCCCTAAAATATTAGCAGACAGGCATTTGCTTTCTCTCGAGGGACGAAAAGGCTGTGAGATTCTGTGCATGCAAACACGCAGCTCAGTGAGCTTTGATGGTCTCTTCCATCTCAACATGACTAAACCAGGCAGACATCCCTCTGCCTTCACTCTGTTGGCAGATTGGCCCGGGGACATTTTTTGTTTTGTTTCCAGATGTTCTGTGATATCTGAAAGGGCGCCGTCCTCCGTGGGCTCTCACTTCTCTTTCCCTCTTTATTGACTGAGGACTTAACACTTCCTTTCACGTCTGTACGAGCTTCCTAGGGCTGCTGTAGCAAATGACTGTAAAGTCAAGGGCTTCAAACAACACAAATGGATCTTCTTACAGTTCTGGAGGTCAGAAGCCTAAAATCAGTCTCACTGGGGCTCACGCCAAGGTGTCGGCAAGGCTGGTTCCTTCTGGAGGCTCCAGGGGAGAATCTGTTTCCCTGCCTTTTCAGCTTTCTGGAGGCCGCCTGCGTTTCCTGGCTCCGGGCTCTTTCCCAGCACCACCCTGATCTCTGCTTCTGTCCTCACATGTCCTTCTCTCTGACTCTCCTGCTTGCCTCTTTCCTGTTTAAAAGACCCTTGTGATTATATTGGATCCACTGGGACAGTCCAGGATGATCTCCTCTCAAGATCCTCAACTCAACCCCCATCTGCCGAGTCCTTTTTGTCCTGTAAGGGGACACAGTCACAGTTCTGGAGATTAGCTTATGGGTGTTTGCGGGGCTGTTATTATGTCTGCTGCCGTGCCCATCCCCCAGCCCCTTTCTGTTGTTTTCTGTCTACCCCAGCCAAGCTCTGTCCTAAATGTTTCAAGTGGATTCACTCTTTTATTCTTCACAACCACCCTCGAACAGAGGTCTGTTATTATAGATGAGCAAACTAAGGCAAAAAGGTTAAATCACTTGCCTAGTGTCTCTAACTTAGTACCATCTAGAACTCAGAGATTTTGTCCTTAAAGACTTTTCATTGTCTTTATTGCTTTTAATTATAAAAGCAACACAATATAGGTGAATAAAGGGGACACCTGGGTGGCTCAGTCAGTTAAGCATCCGACTCTAGATTTTGGCTCAGGTCATGATCTTAGGGTGCTGAGATTGAGCCCCGTGTCGGGCTCCACTCTCAGCACAGTCTGCTTGTCCCTCTCCCTCCTCCTCAGCTCCTCCTCCAGCTCATGCATTCTCTCTCTCCCCCTCTCAAATAAATAAATAAATAAAATATTTTAAAAAATCATAATTCAAATGAAAGCCAGTCTCCCTCTCCTCCACAACATCTTCATCTGGATCCCCTGCTCCTAGTGGCCCTCTGCAATTTTAGTGCTTCTAGTAGTCACCACTATACCCTACATGTTATACACATGCCTTAATTTTTTGACTAACATATAGTTGTACGTAGTTGTCTAGATAACATATACTTTTATTAATTCTAAAATTATTAAAATGAGAATCCTGAATTTAAAAAGAGTTCATGGGTAAACCCCTAGAGATCAGCTAACTTAGTCGAAACACACAGGCGCAGAGCAAAGAGCAAAGGCTTTGGAGCCCTGAGGACCTGGTTGCTAACTTTCACTCCACCACTTATTAGTGCATGACCTGGAAAAAACTACTTACCCTCTCCTGAATTTCAGTTCCCTCATCCTGAAAATGTCTCCTTCATACATACTCTTAGTTGTAAATGAAGCAACCTGTACTTTAAGCAAGTTAGGAGTTCAATAAATGCTAGTTCTTCCAAGAAAGAAGGAAAAGGTATCTGCTAACAATGAGTGAAAACATGGACCAAAAAAATGGTGAATAGATTCTGTTGGCAGCCAGAGTTTTTCTTTTTTTTTTTTTTTAAGATTTTATTTATTTATTTGAGAGAGAGAGTGAGAGAGAGCACAAGCAGGGTGGAGGGGAGGGGTAGAGGGAGAAGCAGACTCCCCTCTGAGCAGGGAGCCCGATTTAGGACTCCATCCCAGGGCACTGGGATCATGACCCGAGCCGAAGGCAGATACTCAACCGACTGAGCCACTCAGGCCCCGGCAGCCAGAGTTTTTATGGACATCATCCTTGTCTCATATTTCTTTGCTTAATGAAAATTTTGAGGGCTCTCTCTGTGCCAGGCACTGTGCTAGGTCTTCATGGGGACACAGTGGTGAATGTGTCATGCCCCTGCCTTCCAAAGGCGTATTGTACTCCTTAGCACGTAACAGGAGCTCAACATATAATTTTTATTTTTATTATTTATTTATTTATTTATTTATTTTAAAGATCTTATTTCTTTATTTGACAGAGAGAGAGTGAGCACAAACAGGGGGAGTGGCAGGCAGAGGCAGAGAGAGAAGCAGGCTCCCCGCAGAGCAAAGGAAGCCTGATGTGTGACTCGATCCCAGGACCCTGGGATCATGACCTGAGCCATGGCAGTCGCTTAACCAACTGAGCCACCCAGGCGCCCCTCAACGTATAATTTTTAAAGAGGCTAAATCCTGATGACTATAAAGAAAAGATTTGGATCCTTGGAAATGATTGTGTATTGCGAGGTGGGGGTTGTGGAGAAGAGGCAAGGGTGGGCAGGGATTAGAGCCAAAGCACTGGGACTTGCCACCGTGCCCATCCCAATTAGTATACTAATTGCATTTCATTGATTTAAGGCTGACATTTGGAAAGTAATTGTTGTTAATATCACCTACTCCCACAGACCACCAGGTGCATTCGAGCCTACATGATTTTTCTAGCTTCTTGCAAAATTTAGTGTCTAGCATGTCATCTTTTTCCTGAAGAAATAGATTAAATTCAAGGAGAAAACAGTGGTGGGCAAATGCATTTTCTGACCATTTCAGCTTTGGGGAACTTTCTACAGTTAGTCCCAGTCACCTTTTTGGATGTTCATGCTGTGTCTCCAATTTTTTCTCCACCATGTTTGGCAGAATTTGTTTTGGATGCTGTTTAAGACGTTCACTATCCAGACAGTGAATGACTGGCAACAGCTGTGTCTGATAAAGAAAACATTGTTTCTGCTCTGCTTCAGGCATGTCTGACATGTTGGGGACCTGCTTTCCTTTGCAAAGCTGATAGGAATCTATTTGGGGAGGGAGGAGTGCCTCCCGGTTTCAGGCCAAGAAATGTTCTCGGTTTGGCTAGCAGCAGAGCTAAGCTTGGAAGGAAATGCTAACGTCTTCAGAGCTATCCACCTAAGCTGAATGGTAAATGGGTATTGATGGTCTAACATAAGCTGTTAGTGGTAGTTTCCTGGGCAGGAGATATCTATGATTACCTGGAAACAAACAGCCCATCAGCAATCCAGAAGTGATGGGTTTGGTCTTGTGAACCGGTCTGTTGTAAAACGACTATATTGACGTTAGACATTTGAAAACATCTTTACTGTCTTAAACTAGTTTTGCCCACTTTGACAATGTTATCTGGGATTGTGTATATTCCATGCAAAGAAAAATTTGCTTTGACTATTTAGAAGACAGTCTGTGTTCCTTGAATGACACACATTCATCAGATGAGTCAGTGAATTAGTAGAGGCTTGATGGAAGAGAAATTTGAAATATGGGCCTTCCAAAATTTCAGGGATTGCAGAGACCTATTCAGAAATCTACTAATTAGAGCAGCAGTAGGACAAGGACTAAACAAAGGCAGGATTTGTGCTTTGGGAAAAGGGCACTGGTAACTGGGGGAAGGGAAGGCTATGCGAAGTGAGGCTAAAGCTTTGTGCTTTTGGGAGCGTTTGGAAAGTTACTATAGCATTGTATGGTACTGGAGGGATGATATGGAGTATATCTGATATATATAATATATAACAATATAAAATATATGTAATTTGAATATATATAATTTGAGTTCATGTTTCTTCTTTTTTTTTTTTTTTTTAGAGAGGGAGAGAGAGAGAGAGGAGGGGAGGAGGGAGAGTGAGAATCTTAAGCGGGCTCCTCGCTGTGCGTGTGGGGCTCAATCTCACAACCCTGAGATGGTGACCTGAGCTGAAATCAAGAGTCAGATGCTTAACCGACTGAGCCCACCCAGGTGCCCCTTGAATTCGTGTTTTGGTTTTTTTTTTTAATGTTTAAAAAATTTTTATTTTTTAGAGAGAGAGCCAGGGGTGGGGAGGGGCAGAGAGAGAGACAGGGAGAGAGAGAATCTCAAGCAGGCTCTATGGTCAGCACAGAGCCCAAAGTGGGGCTTGATTCCACAACCCCAAGATCACAACCTGAGC
Organism: Mirounga leonina; assembly: GCF_011800145.1. Classification (NCBI taxonomy): domain Eukaryota; kingdom Metazoa; phylum Chordata; class Mammalia; order Carnivora; family Phocidae; genus Mirounga; species Mirounga leonina. The sequence continues at coordinate 34,527,693 of NW_023270469.1, forward strand.
TGAAGTCAAGAGTTGGTCACTCAACCAACTGAGCTACCCAGGCGCCCCTGAGTTCATGTTTTTTTGTTTTTGTTTTTTTAAAGATTTTATTTATTTGACAGAGAGAGATAAAAAGGGAATACAAGCATGGGGGAGCTGGAGAGGGAGAAGCAGGCTCCCCGCTGAGCAGGGAGCCGGATGTGGGGCTGGATCCCAGGACGCTGGGATCATGACCCCAGCAGAAGGCAGATGCTTAACGACCGAGCCATCCAGGCGCCCCTGAATTTGTGTTTCTTAAATTAAGTACACTGGTGTGCCCAGAGATCTGGCTAAACAGGTGTGTCTGAGTGCTTTTAATTCATGGAACAGTTTAAAAATAGCCACGTAAGAGAGTGTGTGGTGAGGAAGAGTGTGTTTGCATGTGTATATTTTTAGAGAATTCCCATGTGAAGGAAATAATGGTATCTAATTTTGAACGTGGTTTAATTGTTAAAAATTATGTACCAATAGAATAAGTCAAAACACATTCTACTTATTCAACCTGCTCCTACTTCATCTCTTGGGTAGAGTCTCGCCAGGCACCATGAAAAGACTAATTGTCATTGTTATCTGACCTATATTAAGTATCAAGTTGTTATGAATTCATACAAGATCCCAAAGTATAGATGTGTTGTCAGTGTCTGATTTATTCGTAAGTAGGAAAGAGGAAAATCAAGTTGCTTACTTTCACCAGAGCACTTACAAGGGGTCAGCTACGGGACTAGCACTTTATGTCCCATTGGAGTAGATGGAATTGTCATTTGATGTGATTTGAGGGCGATAGGAAGGCTCCCTACCCTGAAATATTTTCCCCACATGGCCTGAAAATATCCAGCACTCATCCCGAAGTATCATCAAGTAGAGCACTACTGGGGTTGGCTTTACAGTTTATCAAACACTTTTCTACAGATTAACTGTCCCGGAAGTAGAGCTGTCTTTCTATTCAGAAACAGATGCCTAATTACTTCACAATGGGGCTATTTTCCTTCAAAGGTTTCACATTTATAGTAGTGATGTGCGTGCCCCACCTATCCTCCATTCATACCTCCAGTAGGAACGAACTAAATCAGATTGAACCCTTCCTAAATCTGGTTAAGATTAGTGGAGATGAAATTAATCAAATGAGATTAGTTTTGCATAAGCAGGAAGCAGGAGAAGGAAGAAGTAATTTTGACTCTTCTAGCAGAGAGTGGGCGCCAACCAAGTCAAGGAAGGCAAGTGTGAAAATTCCAGGGGCAGAAGTTGCTTCTGAGCGGCTGACGTAAAATTTTCAACAATTCGAGATTGGTGTGTGGTGTCTCCAGGGAACACTTTGTCCTGGGAACCCCTGCAGCTTAAAAGAATCTACCAGTTAATAAGGTGACTTCCCTCCTGTCAGCAGTGGGCCAGGTGAGACTGTTATTTTCAGATGGACAAAATGCTGTTGGAGAAAAGAAGGGACAGGGATATGAGGGAGCCAAAAATTTGATTCTGGCAAAGCAGGGTATTTGGAACTTTGTCATATTGGCAAGTTTTCTTTGGTTAATGCCCATTGTACTGTTTGCAGAGGCCAAGAGGTTCTGGGGAGCAATAGTCCAGTGCTTCTCTTCCCCCTTAGATCCAGAAATTGATCACTTGTATCCTTTACAATCCCGTATGAGGCCACGTGACTATTCCTAATGCATCACCTGTGAACATGGAAAAGTTACCTCCAAACTGGAGGGAAACTGAACTTTGTTGACGTTATAACTCCCCCAACCTCCAAAAATATGTGAGAGGAAACTGCAGTTTAAATAATGTAATTAGGAATACTATAAAATTATATTTTGTGCAAGTACTGGTGGGCATTTATATGTACATACCTGATATGGGATTGTATAAACACATAATGTAGACCATAATTTATGGGCAATTCAAAGGATTTTTAAGGGTTATTTTGATTACACTTATATTTTTCTTTATGGGTAAAGTTTAGAACTTAACCCTGGAAAGATGTGACGCCTCGGCTCTTTGTTCTTCTTCACATCCTATCCTCCCTAAATCTAACTGATTTCACTTCAGATCCAACTGTCTGTCCGACACCCTCCTCAACATGCTCTTTGCCACCTTTTGGTTCAGGCTGTCACTTCTTGCCTAGACAGAAGTGTGCTCCCTAGTCAGCCTTCACTCATTTTGGCCAATCTCCTCAGCCAAGCCCTACATCCCTATCACATTCAGTCTTGGACATTCTCTTTTGTGATTGTGCCTTCATATATTTTACCACAGCTTGGAAAGCCTTTCCATCTTCCTCTGGACGACTCTTACCCATAAGCCAAGGCCCGGTTCTGACTTTATCCCTCAGTGAATCCTTTCTTGGCCTCACCAGTCTGAGAAGTATTGTTCATTACATAATTTGGATACCTTGGCCCACCAAGCCCATCTCTGTCTGTACCTCATCGACTTCATCATTGTCTGTACCATATTCCTGTGCCTTGTGCCCCATTGGTCCCTTCCCTGTTCCCCCAAGGGAAAAAACCCACAGTAGAGACTGGTTTTCAGTTCCTGCAACAGGGCAGGCTTCTTACCGTACAAGGCTTTCCTCTGAAATGCTTTTCCTTTTATTCAAGTCTTCCACTTACCCCACAACCTGGTCAATTTCTTCTAAAACTTCGGTTCTTACTCAGTCACCTATCCTATATTATATATCTGGCCAGTTAAATACCTTCTTGGCATCAGGCACCTTTTTCTTTCTTTTGTACATTTTTCACAGTGGTAGTTATATATTTGTGAGGTTGATTAATGTTTGTGTACCCCATTGGATACTCTGAAAACAGGACCAGTGTCTCTAGCACTGTGCCTGGCATTGGTGAAATGAATGAAGAATAAATAAGTGAATGTCTCCCTGACTAGGTAAGCTCCATGCATATCCAAGCACAGTGTATGACAGAACATATTAGAATTGCTATGTAGGTATTTATTGTCGAAGGAGTGAATGATATAACACCAATAATAACTGTACATAACTCACCCAAGTTCATCTGACTTGGGCTTTGGGGACCAGCATATTAGTAGTGTATTGGTAGTACAGCTTGCAGCTAAGAACAAGTGTGGTCTTTTACTTTCCCCACCTCAAGAAACGCTGGCTCTGCTAATGGTTGCAGAGAAAGACAGCAGGCACAATAAGCAAAATATTAGGCTGAGGAGTAGAGGTATCAACACAAAACACTCTACACATTTGTAGAGAAGCCAGAAATTAGCAGCTTGCATCAGTATCTAAAATAACTTTGTGTCTTTGGCTTTGGAGCTCAAACTTTGAGTGTGTTCTCAGTGGAGTGCTTACATTAAAAACTACCAGCCAAAAAGCTTTCCTATTGGTGAGGAGTTTGGAGATAATGGAAGGACTACTCCCTGGATGGTTTCTAGTATCTCATGTAAAAAGTACCTTTTAAGTTTTTACATAGAATAGTATTTTTATGGAGGCTCTTACATGGAAATCCAGTTTGTAAATGTTCTCAGACGCTGGCATTTGCTCAGATATATACGTTGTACCCATCAAAGAACTGCGAATGGTATTTTCCTTTTATTTTCTATTTAAAAAGAAACGCAGAGTCCCACGAGTGAGACTTCCAGATGAGTGAGGACACGGGGGGCAAAGGCGTGCTTTCCATACTACCTGTTTGTCAGCTAAAATAAGCCTTTGAAACTCGTCCCGCTTTCGCTGCAGCGCGGCTCAAACCTAAGGGAGGGGCTTGGGCTTCTCATTTAGGGGTGGGGTCCCGGTCGGTGGCCATCGCAGCCGGTTTCTTTCCCTTTGGGAAAGAGTGGAGTTAGGAAGGGCCGGCGGAGGCGCTGTGCGGAACCAGCAAACCAGACCCGACGGGCCGTAAATAGGCGGCGAGGGCGCAGGACGACCAGTCGGGCGGCGGAACAAAGCCCCGCGGGGGGCGCGCGACCAGAGTTCCGCGACGCGGCAGGCAAGCGCCAGCCTCTCCCCGGCAGGGACAGTTGCAGGCAAGAACGTGACGTGTAGTCACAGCAACGGTAACCGAAGAGCCGAAGCGCCAACCGCCCCCCTCGAACACCCGCACCGCGATGCCCGCGCGGGTCGCCGCCGGCCGGGCGAGCGCCTCTGCGCTTGCGCGCCCGCGGGAAGCCCCGCCCCCTCCGGGCTGCCGGCGCGCGGGGCCGCGCCTCCTCATGGCGGCCGCCGCAGTGTGTGGTATTTAGCGGGGGCGCGCGGCGGGCTCGAGGACGCGCGAAACGGCGGCAGCGGCGGCGGCGGCCAGGGGGGAGCCGGGGCGGCCGTTGCGGGGCGCGCTCTCGAGCGGTGGCGGCGGCGGCCCAGGGTGTCCCGTCGGTGCCGGCACAGGGAAGAGGCGGTGGCGCTGCCCGCGGTGGCGGGGGTTGGCGGCGGCGACGGAGCGCGTTTGAGCCAGGACCGGGGTCCGAGGCGCGCTCTCCGCCTACAGGTAAGTGGGGCCCGGCCTGGAGGGAGGAGCCGGCCGCGAGGGGCTCTCCGGGAGGAGGACGCCCAGGCCCGGTAATGGCGGCGGGCGGGAAGGGCGGTGGGGCCGGGGTGCGCCGCCCGGGCCGGGGCGCGGGCAGCCCCCGGCGCCGGGCGCCTTTGTCTCGGCCCGAGCCCGGCCGCCCGGCCGAGCGCCGCCCCCCGCCCCTCCCCTCCCCTCTTGGGCCCTGCCCGCCGCCGCGAGCCGGCTCGCCCCCGCC
>NW_023270469.1:34537393-34540521 GCF_011800145.1 Mirounga leonina
GCCCGGCAGGCCCGCGGCGGGGGTCGGCCCTGCGCGCCCGGGCGAGGGCGGGGGAGGGCCTCCCGGCCGCCCGGCCCGGCCCCCGCGCGCCCGGGAGGCGGGCCCGGCCGAGGGAGGCGTCGGGCGCTCCCGGCGCCCGGGTGCCGGCCTTTGTTGTGAAGGGTCCCGGGGTGTGCGGCCAACATGGCGGAGGTCAGCTGAGTGCGGGCAGTGGCCGGCTGGCTCTTCGCTCCGGCCCCTCCCCGCGCCGCCCGGGGCGACTTGGCCGTCCTTGGCCTCCTCTGCCTGCCCGCGACCCCGGGAGCGGCTGTCCCCGATGGCGCTGCGTTCATGCTCCCGCTCCCGGCCTGAGCCTTCATTGTGCGGTGGGAAGAATACAGCCTCCTCCCTTGTTTATGTCGTGAGAGAGAAGATCGCGTGAACGGCTTGCCAGGGAAGCCCCAGCTTTTTATTGTAAACCTTGGCTTTCCTAGGCTTCATTTGTCGGGTACTTTGGGGGCCTTTCTCGAGTCTCTGAGATTATAACTTAGGAATGTGAGTAACCTGGGCCACAGCGTTGCGTAGGTTTTTCTTTCCCCATTCCTGGAAAGATTCAGAATTTGTTTGCTCTGACATCCAGAGAAGTCCCAGTTTGTGTGTTCGGAAAATCACATTGTATAGCTGATTTCTCAAAGTCACAGAAGCCGTGAGCCTGGATGTAGGGCAGCGATCGGACTGGACTGCCTGTTCCTAGCAGTTGAATATTTACCATTTCCAGATAAGCGGCATGTCAAGGGTAAATTGTTAACTCTTTTCAGCAGTTGAACGTTGGGAGCATGGACTCTGAAGTCCGTCCTGCCCCACCGGTTTGTGACCTTGGGCAAGATGCTTAACCTCTCTGTGCTTCATTTTCCTTATCTGCAAAATGGGTGTAATGACAGTACCTACCTCCTAGGATTGGTGGGAGAACTGATGAGATGATAATAGGTGAAGGGCTTGGAGCAGTGGCAGGCCCATGGTAAGTGCTTAATAAATGTTTGCTGCTAGGGCTATTTAGTAAGTAATCTTAGGAGTTTATCTTGGCATGATGAATATGTTGGAAGTGCACAGACCAGAATATGTGAAATCACATTGTACATCGTTAGTGCTTGGGGTTTTTTTTTTTTTTTTTAACTGCATTTTGTTAGTTGTACAGAATGAAAATAAGAGATTTAGATGATAAATGGACAGGCACTCTTGAGATAATGGCATTTGGAAATTTATATAGTAAGGGATTTGGATAGGTCTTGTGGGGTCTGGAATTTAAAAAATCAAAGTGATTAAATGAAGTTTCCTTTTAGCACTTTTACATTTATGGATCAGTTAGCTTCCAAGGACTTGGCGTTAACTAACCTGGAAAAGTGGAACCGTGAATCCCTTTGAGTGTTAGGTGTCTCTGGTGTTACCACCTCTTTTAGACATAAGGGCAGAGCAAAGTGTAGTGTTGTGATAAATGGTCTGATAATTTTATCAGGGAGTTACTGGCTCAAATTGTGGAGGAGAGGGTATTGATTAGCTTTTAGGAGAACTTTGTGACAAGTAGATTTTTGAGACAAAGTGCATTATACAAATTGTGTAATTTTTCATTCTTGAAATTACAGAAACTTGTGCTCTGAAATGGTTAGTTGCAACCCTAAAGTTTGCTTAGCCAAAATCTTTTCTTTAGATATAGAATTGGTGCAAATGCTCCCTGTTGGCATCTTTCCAGCATAATTCAGTAACATTTATTAATATTTTAAACAAGTAGAGTATAATTAATAGATACGGAACTTTTCATGGTAAGTATTCCACAAACTACAAATTCAGAAATTTAATTCGGGCGCCTGGGTGGCTCAGATGGTTAAGCGTCAGCCTTCGGCTCAGGTCATGATCTCAGGGTCCTGGGATGGAGTCCCACATCGGGCTTCCTGCTCCTTGGGAGCCTGCTTCTCCCTCTGCCTCTCTCTCTCTGTCTCTCATGAATAAATAAATAAAATCTTTAAAAAAAAAAAAAAAGAAATTTAATTCACTATAGCTTAATATCTGTTCCCTCTGAGCTTTGGGAAGTTCTTATAAAATTGATGTAGAGCAGTATTCTTTAATATCTAATTGAAGGAATGTTATAATTAGGCTAAAACTAATTGGAGTGGGGCGCCTGGGTGGCTCATTCGTTAAGCGTCTGCCTTCGGCTCAGGTCATGATCCCGGGGTCCTGGGATCGAGCAAGCCCCTCGTCAAGCCCCTCATGGGGCTCCCTGCTCGGCAGGGAGCCTGCTTCTTCCTCTCCCACCCCCCCTACTTGTGTTCCCTCTATCACTGTGTCTCTCTCTGTCAAATAAATAAAATCTTTAAAAAATAAAATAAAATAAAACTAATTGGAGTTATAAAGAAAATACCTAGCTATGACAGCAATGACATAATGTGAAGACTGGGACTTTATTTTTAGTATATACGGTGTTTTGAAAACAAGTTTTATATAATGAGAGCAACAGTAAGTTTAGTAACACTGCAAAGTGACCCCTTAAATTGTGTTTTAAAGCTGCTGATTTATTCAGTTTCCAAAGATTGTAGGTTTTTCTTTATATGTTTAAAGAGATGTTACAGACTTTTGGCTGTAATTATGGAATTTCCATACACTGTAAATGTTTAAGTTCTGAATATTTTTCGTATACACCCCCCCTACAAAGCCGAAACCAATATATGAAAACCTCAGACTTCCCATCCCTCTCTGCCTCCCTTCTTCCCCCAAGAAACAACTGGGGATAAATTTTCCTCTTTTATAATAGTAAGATCCTTAATAATTTCTTTTAAATAGTGGTTTTTCTAAAGCACTCTAAATTATTTGGTTTTCCGTGGCTGTAATTATTAGATCATCTGATGCACAAGGGCAAGAATTGTGTTTTGTATTCCTATATCCTCAGTGCCTAACACTCAATACATACTTGTTTCCTGACCTACTGCTATCTATAATCCTGATAACACTCTAGACACATGTATTGTCTTGCCTGCAGGTAATTTTTTTTAAATGAATTTATTTTTTAGAGCAGTTTTAGATTCAGTAGGAAGATTGACTAGAAGGTACGGAGATTTCCCATATTCACCCTGCCCCCAGTCATGCATAGCTCCCCCATT
>NW_023270469.1:34540531-34543426 GCF_011800145.1 Mirounga leonina
TGACAGATGATGTGGAGCACCTTTTCATATGCCCCTTTGCCATCTGTATATCTTTGGCTAGGTGTCTCTTAAGGTTTAAGTTGGGTTGTTAGTTTTATTGTTGAGTTTCAAGAGTTCTTTGTATATTTTGGATAACAGTCCTTTATCAGATAAATCTTTTGCAAATATTTTCTCCCAGTCTGTGTCTTCTCATTCTCATGACAGTGTCTTTTGCAGAGCAGACATTTTTAATTTTAGTCAAGTCCAACTTATCAGTTTCTTTCCTGGTTCATGTGTTTGGTGGTGTTTTTGAAAAGTCCTCACTAAACCCAAGGTTATCTAGATTTTCTCCCATTGTCTTCTGGGAGTTTACATTTAGGTCAGTGATCCATTTTGAGCTGGTTTTTTGTGAAGGGTGTGAGATCTGTGTCTAGATTCATTTTTTTTTTTTTTTTTTGTATGTGGATAGCGAGTTGTTTCAGCATCATTTGTTGAAAAGGCTGTCTTTTCTCCATTGCCTTCATTTCTTTGTCAAAGATCAGCACAGATCACAGTTATTTTAAAGTGAATTCTAAATCTCAGGTGTGAATTCTCTTTAAGCTGTATATCAGTAAATGCATTCTACTTGCAGGGGCATCAGGGATAAGTGAGTTCTGCTTTTATACATATGCTGTTCCTTCTCCTTAGAATCCTTCATGCTGTTTTACTTGATTTAGTCATTCCTTCCAGAAATACTTGAGTACCTGGTCTGGGCTGGGTACTGTCCTAGGTGCTGGAGACACAAGCGTGAGCAAAACAAACAAGGTCTATTCTCATGAAGTTTCTCAGTGCAGAAGTTCTGAACCAGAAGTTGATGGTTCAGGGATCCTGGGAGTTCTCAAGACCCTTTGAGGGTCAAAACTGTTTTCACAGTAATGAGACATGAGGGTAGGGTGGAGTTTCCCAGAGGCTACATGGCATGTGGCATCTTAACAGATTAAATGCAAAAGCAGGTCATAAATGTCTAGTTGCATTTTATTGTATCAGACATTGAAAAGATGTGCAAAAATGTGAAACACAGACATTTTTCTCCCTATTATGGAAAATATTTTTTATAAACATTTAACATGTCATGGATTTTTTTTACATGTAATGTAAATGTAATGGTAATTTTAAAATAAATACTTAAAAAATTTATTAGATTGAATTTCTAATATAGTAAATATCAGTACATATAAGCCACATAGACAAAAAGCTCTTTTGGAGTCCTCAGTAATTTTTTAAAAGTACAAAGTAGTAAAGAATAAGTTTTTTAAGTGCTCAACATCACTTGGCATCAGGGAAGTACAAATCAAAACCTCAATGAGATGCCACCTCACACCAGTTAGAATGGCTAAAATTAACAAGTTAGGAAACAACAGATGTTGGCGGGGATGTGGAGAAAGGGGAACCCTCCTACACAGTTGGTGGGAATGCAAGCTGGTGCAGCCACTCTGGAAAACTGTATGGAGGTTCCTCAAAAAGTTAAAAATAGAGCTACCCTATGACCCAGCAATTGCACTACTGGGTATTTACCTCAAAGATACACATGTAGGGATCCAAAGGGGCACCTGCACCCAACGTTTATAGCAGCAATGTCCACAATAGCCAAACTGTGGAAAGAGCCTAGATGTCCATCGATAGATGAATGGATAAAGAAGATGTGGTATATATATATATATATATATATATATATATATATATATATATATATATACAATGGAATGCTATGCAGCCATGAGAAAAAAAAAAATTTTGCCATTTGCACCAACGTGGATGGAACTGGAGGGTATTATGCTGAGCGAAATAAGTCAATTAGAGAAAGACAAGTATCATATGATCTCATTGATACAAGGATTTGAGAAACAAGACAGAGGATCATAGGGGAAGGGAGGGAAAAATGAAACAAGACGAAACCAGAGAGGAAGACAAACCATAAGAGACTCTTAATCTCAGGAAACGAACTGAGGGTTGCTGGAGTGGTGGGGGGTGGGAGGAATGGGATGGCTGGGTGATGGACATTGATGAGGGTATGTGCTATGGTGAGCGCTGTGAATTGTGTAAGACTGTTGAATCACAGACCTGTACCTCTGAAACAAATAATCCATTATATGTTAATGAAAAAAAAGCCCCTCCCCCCGCCCATGGCTAGATAGGTTTAAAGGGTTTAGAAGTCATAGGATCAGCTATTCAGTTCGAAGGCAGTCAGTAGGCAGTTTGTAAATGAAAGGGCATAACTATGTTCCAATAAAACTACTTCCAGAAACTGGCAGCTGGCCTGCAGTTGTGGTTTGCCAACCACTGGTGTAAAGTGTTCCTGATAACAAAAAAGTTTGAGAACTTGAGTTATGAGTAAAAAGTTGGTGTTGTAGTTGGGAGGGAACAGGGTAGAAAATAATAGTCAGAATTTCAAATGGTGACATATTGTGAAGATAATTAGAAGGGTCATCTGGCCTTTAGATAAAGTGATCAGGAAAGGTACCTTAAGGAGCTGACTTTAGTTAACTGGTTACTTGTTCAAGGACTTAACTAGGTATCATCTTTTTTGATTAGAGATCCCTCTTGCATTGGGAGGGAAAGCAAATGATAGTTTAAATTTTTATTTTTATTTTGAAGGTTATTAGACTTAAATTCAGAAAAGATTAATTTTTTAAGTTGAATTATAGACTATCCAAAGCATATTTACTTAAAAGGATTGTGGAACGGGCCCCTGGCTGGCTCAGTCAGTTAAGTGTCCGACTCTTGATCTCAGCTCAAGTCTTGTTCTCCGGGTTGTGAGGTCAAGCCCTTTGTTGGGGGATTTAGATAGATAGATAGATAGATAGATAGATAGATAGATAGATAGATGATAGATAGATAGATAGATAGATAGATAGATAGATAGATAGATAGATAGAT
>NW_023270469.1:34543436-34704000 GCF_011800145.1 Mirounga leonina
GATAGATAGATAGATAGATAGATAGATAGATAGATAGATAGATAGATTAGATAGATTAGATAGATAGAGGAAATTATACAGCCTGGGTTAGAACATTGACTTAAGTTACATGACATTTAGCAAGTTATTTGTATCGTTTTTCTTTTCTGAAAATGAAAGTTGGTTAAGATTTCTTCCAAATTTAAAATTTCTGGTATGTTTGTTTGCTTTGCCTAGGTTGCCATTTTGCCCCCCTCCGCCCATCCCTTCTAAGTCTGCCCCGATCAGATAAGCTCCAACTTCCATAATTTACTGGTTTTATGATCTGAAACATTTATTTTGTAAATTTATTTTCTTACCTGTGAGGTAGGGGATAGATGCCTAACCTGGAAGCTCACTGAAATGGTGAAATAAAATCAGTGTATGTAAACCTTCGAGGACGATACCTAGTACATACTAGGTGTTTAATAAATGTTTGGGGCAGCTGTTTTAATGAAAATGGAGAAAGGTCTCTATTTTGCCTCATTATTTAGCTTGCTGACCCTGCAGCCTGTTTAGACTATAGCAGTAAGAACAAAAGCAACAACAAACAGGCAAGGTCCAGTGAGAGGCATGACAATTAAATATGAAAACTCATGTAGAGTGGTTAAGGAAGTATAAGAGCAGTATCATTCAAATTTATGTAGCCATTCCAACTTCAGGGAAAGGACAGGGAAACAGCCATCCTTGCCACCAAAATCTTGATTCCCTTGTTGGAGATTGAGGGTATTGACATAATGAAAAAATGCTTTACTATACCAAGACAAAAGGTAATTTTAGCAAAACTAAATTAGAATTGATTTCTTTTGGAATGCAATGCAATGCAAAACAAAGATTGAAATTCTGAGAAAAAAATATGTGACCATAAGATAGATCTAGCAGGGTCAGTATCAGAATTATGTGCAGAAAAGAAACTAATAGATGGGAAGGATCAAAGAATAATTAGAAGAGAAGTCCACAAAGGTGAAAGATTTGAACCTTTGGATTGAAAAGACTCACCTAGTGTTTTGTTCAGCAAGTGCTGATGGCATATACATAGATGTTTTGGTGGAATTTTTTTTTTTTTTTAGGATTTTATTTTCAAGTAATCTTTACACCCAAGGCAGGGCCTGAACTCACAACCCTGAGATCAAGAGTTGCATGCTCCACCAACTGCCAGCCGGATGCCCTGGTGAAAATTTCTTTCAGAGACAGAGTCCAACAAGCCAGCGAGAAAATGTTACCTGCCAAGGAATAAGAATAAAAATGGCAGTAGATTTTTCATCTACATCATTACATGTCAAAAGATCATGAGCAGAATTTACATAGTTCTCAGGGGAAAAGGGTGTGACTAGAATTGTAAACCTGTGCATTTTCTGTAAGAGCTTCAGACTGCCAAGATTGAGACTCTTGTATGTCCTTTCTGAAAACTTTCTTGAGGTATGGTGGCTGTGCCAAAAAATGAATCATAATTAAGGATTCAAGGGGAAAAATGGGTATTTGTCTTATTTTTTAAAAGTTTTTATTGTAATTCCAGTACAGTTGACATACAGTGTTCCGTTAGTTCCAGGTGTACAATATAGTGATTCAGCAGTTCCATACATCACCCAGTGCTCATCACACAAGTGCACTCCTAATCCCCAAGGATGGGTATTTGTTTTGTGATATGATTGTGAGAAATGAAACCAGAATGGTTGCAGTTAGGTTTAAATGATTGTTTTGACACAGTTTTGAAGTTTAATATAATCTTTATTTTGGCAGGTGAGAAAGAGAAAGTTTTACTATTAGCATGGTAAAAATGGGCTTGCCTTGTTTTGGGAGATGTTAGTATTTTTATTCTTGATTTAATAAATTGTAGATTCGATGTGAAATAAAAATATCATGTAGTAGCTAGTAAAATAGAATTGGGATATAGAACCATGCTGTCCAACAAAACTTTCTGCAGTTGTGAAGACATGGTTGTGCTGTTTTGCATTCCCACCATCAGAGTGCTTATTAGTGCTTGGTATTGCCTGTTAAGTTTGGCAATTCTAGCTAGTTTTAGAGTTATGATCCAGAAGTTTGGAGAACATATTAATATTAATGGCAAATGATTTCTCTTTTGGTTCAAGAAAGGCAGTTGAGATTTTTTGGGACCTAAGGTAATGACTTACACATACATATTTTGACTATATCCTCAATGTCCTACCAAAAGACCCAACCAATTCATAAAAAACACTCTGCCGTGACTTGGTGCTGATACACCATCTTCTCTTCCCCCCCCCCCCCGTCCCCCCACCAAAAGAGAATGACTATGCAGAGACTTTGCTGAGACTATGGAAACTCTCAGACTGAAACTTTCTTAACCTCCAACTTCCTGAGCTAGACATCTTCTGTCTTCTTTGTTCTTACCATGGAGAAAGTATTTCTTCTAAAAAGGTCTAGTCACTCTGTCTTGACTTTTGAATCCCCCATCACCAAGAATTTTATTTTATCACATAGCTCCATTTCTTGGGATTACTACCCTCTTTTCTGGACTCTATCAGCATTCACTATATTCTGGTCTCTCCCATTTAAAAAAGAAAAAAAGGAACCAAGTGGACAACTTCTCTGGGCCTTTCAGCCACTCTAACTTGCCTCTCTCCACAGCCATGCTTTTTGTTAACAGAGCATTCTGTTCAGTCTCCTTTGGTCTGATTTATGCACCAGCCATATCTCATCTCCAAGGTTGCTCTTGCAGAGGTCACCAGAAACTTCTATAATGCCAACCCATGAACACCTGTTAGGCATGATCATACTTGACCTCTCAGCAGATTCCACATGGTTGACTGTGCCATTATTTTTACTACTTCTTACCATAGATTTTTTGTTATTTATATATTTGCACCTTTTACCAGATCACCATTTCTAAATTACTTATTTTGATCCATTTCTTGATTATTTTTAATCAGTTAAGAAGGGTTCATGGGTGCTATATATTCCATGAATTCTTGCATGTTCAAGCATGTCTGCTTGTTGCCTTTTAATTTTTTTCAGATTACAGAAAGAGTACAAGTTCTCTATATAATAAAGCATACTTTATTCTAATATTTGTACATGTGAGTGTTTATAGATCTTCTTGTCTGTACCTTCCCTTGACTTCTGAGATACTGCTCTCTCCTGCTTTTCTCTCACCTTCGCTTTCCTTTTCGGTTGTTCAGGTTTTTGCTACTCCTGTGAGCCTCAGCCAGCAGTTGGCCACACCTACGGTTGAAAATGCAGAATCTCAGGCCCAGCTTCAGAATAATTCTGATTCTAAGACAGAACCTGCAATAAGATCCCTAGATGATTAGTTGGCACCATAAAGTTTGAGAACTGTTGCAGTCTAGGCCACTGCCTCTCATCAGTGAACTCTTCAATCTTTAAATGTTGGGATTTCTTTTATTTTAGGCATGCTCCTCTTACCTGTGATTTCAGATAGCATTGTGTGTTAATGCCTCCTCCTCTGCGCTCTGAACTCCTATACATCAACTGCTTTTCTGCCAAGATCTCTCACAGGCATCTAGATCACTCCCACTTTGCATTTCATCTGCTACTATACTGCAGTATCTAGCATAGTGTCTAGTGGGTTCTGATTCAGTATAGGCTGTTTTTTTTTTACTGGGGTGGAAGTCTCAAAATAGAGTGATTTCTGCAGTAAAAAGGCAAATGTACATTGCTTTACACATTTGAATTGGGGTTTGCACTTTCCATTTACTGGGCTGTCACCTTTGTTCAGACTTCTGTTTTTACAGCAGATCATTTTACCAGATTATTGTCCTGGGCTTTCTCCATTTCAGATCACCAGTCTTACTAGATATAAGTAACTCTTCTTCTATAGCAGCGGAATTTTCAGAATTACCTTCAGGAAAATAGAGATTTTAGGAAAATACATACAATTTAAATTCATCATATTACTTTGCTACAGTTTTGGAAATTAAAAATGGTTGTTTAATTTTTTTCCTTAGCATTATTGTTTTATAATGAAGTTTGATTTTTTTTTTTAACTTTTGGCATTTTAAGCTGTTAAATTTTTAAGGAGACTTGGATTAAATTTAATTTTGTCAGTGTGTGAGAGGTAAATCTTAAAATAGATTTTTAACATAACATTTTCTGCATAATACCCTTCACAATGTCAAATGTAGAAAGTACTTCTTTTGCAAAAAGGACTTAAAGGATGAAAGCCCTTAAATGTTTTGGATGGAGTTTATTTAACCCATTGATTCCTAATAGAACAAATTCATAATATGAACCTATACTTTATTTTACAGTGAATATTATATCATTTCTAGGAGTAATTTTTGGAGAAGTAAAAGAAGGCTGGAGATATTTGCATCCTATCTTTTTTACTAAATTAAAAATGCAAATTTCACTTCTTACTTTTTTTTTTTAAAAATATTTTATTTATTTATTTGAGAGAGAATGAGAGACAGAGAGCATGAGAGGGAGGAGGGTCAGAGGGAGAAGCAGACTCCCTGCCGAGCAGGGAGCCCTATGCGGGACTCGATCCCGGGACTCCAGGATCATGACCTGAGCCGAAGGCAGTTGCTTAACCAACTGAGCCACCCAGGCGCCCTCACTTCTTACTTTGACACTTGTTTTCACAACTCTCAATCAGACTAGTCTTGATAAAGCAGTTTATTTATTGTCCCCTTTGAAGAAAAAAATTGCTAAAAATTACGTCTATATCATGCCCAAGGCATGATATATATACCTCCTCTGTATGTTGTTTGTAACTTGCTCTACAATACACTGTGATCCTTTTTTGCATGTGTGAGTACATTTCTCCATGTTAAACCTTTATTTGTAAGTAACTGTATTAGCTTCCTGTTGCTGCTGTAACATAACATTGTCACAGGTTCAGTGGCCGGTGTTAAGGATGCAGACATCTTTGAGGGGGGGCATTATTTGCCTGCCATAGTAACATTGTGTAAACTTCAAAAAATAGTTGTTGTGTATTACTAGGTATTAGGTATGACTAATCAGAAATTGTTCATCAGTCCTTTATAAAAAGAAACCAAGTTTCCCACATGAAATCAAGAATAAAAGTTTAAGTCCATCCACTTTTACTGTAAGTATGTTAATGTGACAAAGCAATGATTAAATGCTCTGAAATTACTGAGGGCATTGAAGGCTGATTATAAAATGTTTTGATGTAGATTAAAGTCTACTCAAAATTAATACCAAACTGGGCTTGAGATGTAGGCTTTAGAAAGTATAGGTACTAGGTCATTCTTCCTAAATTTTGGATTTTTGTTAACTTTTTTTTTTATGGGCTTGTCTTAGTGTAATATAATTTTTGTGAAATTTTAAGCTCTTTGTAAAACCAGTGTAAATATTCTACCTAGTCGAGAAATTTATTAAGGTTTATTGTGCTAAAGGTTAGTTAAATGGCAGTTGATCTTTGGCAGACATGTTTGATCACCTTTACGAACTCCAAAGTATCTTTTGGAACCCACACATTTAAACTATCTTTTGGAACCCACTAACTAGTAGGTGACCTCAAGCAAGGCGAGAAAGTTTGGAGATGTCGGGTGAATATATATTTTGGAGTATGTACCATCTATGATATACATAAATTACCCATCTCCCTTAATCCAGACAAAATCTGTGTGAGGCTGGAAATACTGTCCCAGTTTTATGGCTGAGCAGGTGGTGAAGACTGGGTTTGAATCCAACTGTGTGTAGGTGACTCCAGAATGCCTACGCTTTTATTGTCCTGACTCACTTGTTGAGAGTTTGTGTGTAGGTTAATGGTTTTCAGATGGTGCTATAAGTCTCTGTAACAGATCCTTTGGAAGTTTGGGAAAAATGATTTTTTTTTCTCAGAATCATTCCTTCCCTTTGACTTGTTTTATACATTTCGGTTCAGTTTTAACTGTTTGGAAAGAGTTTCCCTGCCTAAAACATTTGGAGTCTCCTGCCCTAGAAACCTTGAGACCTTTCTAGAATGAATATTTATTAGAAAATAAAAATTTAAGTAATAATTTGTCAGTGAACAGTCTTTATCTAATTTTAATGATATTTCTATTCCTAATGATGTTTTGTGTAGCCTAATATTAAAATGAGGTTGAAGTGTTTGAACACACTATTAAGAGGGCTGGGAAGTGATTAGAATTAAGATTTGATGTGGAAAGTGGGTAATCTGCAACTTACTGCACAGAGTTCACTCCCACTACAGCTCCTGCTGCGTGTGAAGGCTGCCCTGTAAGCATGATGTAATGACAGGTTAAACCCCGGAGTGTACTACCTGACGCAGTGCAAATCTGAGGCCCAAGACTTTATTGGGGCACGGGTAATGCTTCTTTAAAAACACAACAAGCTTCTCTGTTTAATGAGGCCATTTAAGATGGTTTTCCCAGAGTGGGAAGAGAGTATAATCTCAGTTTGGAGGTTGAAGGAGTTTAATATGGTTATGTAGTGTTTACTACTCTCACTGCAATCTTTTCGAAGGGAGAGGAGGAGTTGCAAGTATGGTGCCAACAGGGGTAGAAGTAGAGGAGTGAGTTAGAATTGAGGAAATACGGTAGTTGACGCCCGGTAAATAGTGAATGAAGTGCGGAGAATGCTTTTACTCTATGTTCACATGGTTAACCAGGAGGAGAGCACTTGTCTGGCCATATATGTCCCATATACCCTGTGTAGGTCTTAGGTTGAAATCATACAAAATTGCCAGTATCTGTTTTGTTCTACAGAAAGGCATGTTTCAATCTAAATGTAAGCTTGTGGAACTGCTGAGGTCGCAGTGTTGCTGGGGGTCAAGGGTAGGGTTGGAGGTGCGCTGCGCAATGCCCCGGGGCAGTCCTGGGCTGGGAGGGCGGAGCTTGCAGGCGTGCCCACAGCGTCAGCCCCGCCCCTGCAGGCCCCGCCCCGCCAGCCCCGCCCCACGCTAGCTGCGCGGCGAGCCTGGGGCCGGCTGGCATTGCGGGCGGGAGCAGGCTTGCCCAGCAGCGGCCAGGCCCCAGCCCTGGGCTCCGCGTGGCTCTCCCGGCGGGCCGGACCCTATCGTAGCTCCAGAGCTGGCTCCGAGGGCGCGCTTACTCCAGCCTCCTCGCACTCTACAGCCCCGTCCTTCACCCAAGCTGGCTAGCTAACGAATGTGAGGAAGACAGACTTGCAAGACTGACGGTTTAGGGCCCAGCGGAGGACAGCTCAGTGATGGCGCCCATTTTTGGAAACGCAGGCGAATTTGAGCTCGCAGGGAGGTGTGGTCGACTTCTGCTGGGACGGGAGAGGCTTCATTTCTCTGCTGCTGCGGTGGCCGGTGCTTCGGAAGAGTGAAATGGAGTGTTATAGAGCAGGGCACTTACCTTCGCTTCTTGAAAACTTGAACTCGGACATGCGTAGGAACAGAAGGTGCCCAGGAGGGGCCTCTGTTAAAAATCGTATTTGCTTCTGGGGGAAAGGCTATGAGCACCCTGACTTCTCATGACCGGGAAGTCTCCCTTACCTTTTCTGTACTCCTGGAGGGGCGTCTTGCTCACATGTTTACCAGCAGCTGGGACAAGGAAGAGAAAAGGTATTGCCGTTAATAGACTGGGTTGCTGAAACTATGAAACGGGAAAGTTCTTGTAAGCCAGTGGAATCTGGATCAGGGAGTGGCTGCAATGTAATTGAGCTCGAATTTGCAGCTCTGTTTCTTTCGATCAGCTGTACTTTTCTCTGTTTTAAACTAAGCTTCAGGTTACGTCATCACTCCTGCAGGGTTGTCTAAAGACACTTGAGCCCTTGGTTCCTACTGCAGGGCTGTTGTGTGGTTGGGTTCTTTTTGTTTGAAGATGGAGCTGGGTTCTACCTTTGGAGCTTTGGGAGGTTTTAGCAGCTGCTGCCCTGTAATACCTTCATTCACAAGAAATACCGGCCTCATTTCACTTGTTTTCAGTCTTTAGATAGGGATTTAAATTGTGCTTTCTACAGCGTTTGGAAAAATTAAGATATATTGTAACATAAGCCCGAATGATTGATGATCAGTGTACAGCTATTTGCTAGGTTAGGAAATGAAATGATAGTGATTTTCTGCTTATATTTTCCTAGTTCTAATATGTTGAATACAAACTGATTTTACTGCCCCTTGATGTGATTAGCTTGTTTTGGTTTAGTGATTTGAAAAGGCATTGGTGGTTTAGACTGTTTTGTGCTCAGGGAACCACTTTTCCAATTCGAATGTTGCTCATAAGTGAACAGTATAAAATGGACCATGAAACAGGCATATATATGGGGCATTTTGGCAATGCTAAGCGCATTGTTTCCAAGTGATGGAAAGTGAGTGCATCATCATATGCACAAAGAATCTAACACCTGGGTTCTACAGTGTTTCAGATGATGAGAATTGATTCCTGTTGTCCCTAAGTCCATGTGATAAGCCACATTATGATGGAATTTTGTACTTTTGTAAACTCTTGAATTGTAGAATATTAGTCCACTTAGTTGACAGTGGACTTAATCTTTTTTTGGGGGGGGCAGCTTCAGCCCTCACTTGAGGTGTCTATCCTTGAGTAATCTAGAATTCAAATTGCATTTATATGGTCACATTGGTAACCAGCATTGTTTTTTCAAAGTCACATTCTTTGCAACAGAATAACAATTATAATTGGGAAAGCTTTAAATTTGAGGCAATAAATTTTAATTTTGTTAGAAATATGGCTTATATAGTTATTGGGAATACAGTCTTAGGACATTAGTAGACTGATATTTTGTTACCCCCGAGACAAATATGGCCTGTCATATCCTAGCAAAGGTAGTTTCCTGGGAAAGTTGTTTATCTTTCATTTAGCCTGATAAGTTGCATTGTTGTCATTTCTTCCAAGTGACATTTATCTCTTAAATAGTATTTATTACTGTACTGATGAATGCTTCAGGAACACTGGTGAACCCTAGGGTACAAGGAATTCTTAACCTGTTCACTATACTGTCCCCAAGGTTGTGTGTGTCTCTCTGGTGCTTTTATCTTTATTCTTTATTTACCTTCTTTTCTGGCTCTTCTTTCCCTTTGCAAATTATATCTGATTTGTATTGTGGAATGGAAGTAGATTAGAAAGATGTACTTTCTCTAAGTACCAGACTAAGAACTTTTGAAGATGGCCTTCTAATTTCTCCTCTCTTCCTCCCACTTTTGAGGTACTGACCAGTAGGAAATAAGATTAATACATAGCTGATGTTAATTCTAGGGGAAAACTTACTAGATGAAGATGGATGATGGGATGGCAGCATACCCTTCCCCTGGTGACCCCCCTCCATTCCCTAAATCTGTGTCCAAAGCAGATTACTGTTACCATTACGCAGAGCTAATCAGAGCTAATGTCCTGGTGATCCTTTGGATCGCTTGTGACTCCCTGTAACTGTTGGGAGCTGACCTAGAATGGGAAAGAAAGAGACTGAGCAGGGGAATTGAACACAGAGAGGGAGGGGAAAGTTCATTGAAAACGCATTTGATTTGAACTTAAGCTACTTTAACACAGGGTTTCTTTCTTTCTTTTTTAAAGATTTTGTTTATTTATTTAATTGACAGAGAGAGAGAGACAGCGAGAGAGGGAACACAAGCAGGGTGACTGGGAGAGGAAGAAGCAGGCTTCCCACCAAGCAGGGAGCCCGATGCGGGGCTCGATCCCAGAACCCTGGGATTATGACCTGAGCTGAAGGTAGTCGCTTAACCAACTGAGCCCCCCAGGTGCCCCAACACAGGGTTTCTTTAGTTGTTGATGGTCCAGTTTCTTTTTCAGCATTTATCCCATGTTGTCTAGTTCATCCAAGCAGATTTTTAATATATTTTTTTTTTTAAGAAAGGGAATTCTAGGGCGGCCTGGGTGGCTCAGTTGGTTAGGCGACTGCCTTCGGCTCAGGTCATGATCCTGGAGTCCCTGGATCGAGTCCCGCATCGGGCTCCCTGCTCGGCAGGGAGTCTGCTTCTCCCTCTGACCCTCCCCCCTCTCATGCTCTCTATCTCATTCTCTCTCAAATAAATAAAATCTTTAAAAAAAAGAATTCTACATGTGTCTTGGAACATTTTGATAAAAGAGATTTTATCTGGTATACAACTCCTTATAATCAAAACGCATAATTTGTGTAATTTATGGTTTTTTAAATCCTTTATTTTTTTGCTCACAGTACATTTTGCATGAAACTTAGGTATTTCGGCATGCCAACATTATTTATAAAACAAGTGATAGTTGTAATTCTTTTTCTCCTGCCTCCTTTTATTTTTATTTATGTTCTTGTTACAGAAATGAGCCGCCAGACTGCAACAGCATTACCTACTGGAACCTCGAAGTGCACACCGTCCCAGAGGGTGCCCGCCCTGACTGGCACAACCGCATCCAACAATGACTTGGCGAGTCTTTTTGAGTGTCCGGTCTGCTTTGACTATGTGTTACCGCCCATTCTTCAGTGTCAGAGTGGCCATCTTGTTTGTAGCAACTGTCGCCCGAAGCTCACATGTTGTCCGACCTGCCGGGGCCCTCTGGGATCCATTCGCAACTTGGCTATGGAGAAAGTGGCCAATTCCGTACTCTTCCCTTGTAAATATGCCTCTTCTGGATGTGAAATAACTTTGCCACACACAGAAAAAGCAGACCACGAAGAGCTCTGTGAGTTTAGGCCTTATTCGTGTCCGTGCCCTGGTGCTTCCTGTAAATGGCAAGGCTCTCTGGATGCTGTCATGCCCCATCTGATGCATCAGCATAAGTCCATTACGACCCTACAGGGAGAGGATATAGTTTTCCTTGCTACAGACATTAATCTTCCTGGTGCTGTTGACTGGGTGATGATGCAGTCCTGTTTTGGCTTTCACTTCATGTTAGTCTTGGAGAAACAGGAAAAGTACGATGGTCACCAGCAGTTCTTTGCAATTGTACAGCTGATAGGAACACGCAAGCAAGCTGAAAATTTTGCTTATCGACTTGAGCTAAATGGTCATAGGCGGCGATTGACTTGGGAAGCGACTCCACGCTCTATTCATGAGGGAATTGCCACAGCCATTATGAATAGTGACTGCCTAGTCTTTGACACCAGCATTGCACAGCTTTTTGCAGAAAATGGCAATTTAGGCATCAATGTAACTATTTCCATGTGTTGAAATGGCAATCAACATTTTCTGGCCAGTGTTTAAAACCATTGCATTCAATTTCACAGAGAATAAGGCACCCATCTGCCTGTCAACCTGAAACTTTTGGTAGGTGGAAGCTAAACACATGAAGGTAAATAAAAGGAAAGGCTGTTAAATACAGGAAACAGTTGCATGTAGTAACACTAATATATTTAAAAATAAGTCAACAGTAAACCACTGAAAAAATATATATATACACCCAAAATGGGCATCTTTTGTATTAAGAAAGGAAGCATTGTAAAATAATTCTGAATTTGTGTTGTAGATTGAGTGTACTGTTGAAAAATACTGGGTTTTTGTTTCGTGTGTTTGCCGGCGAGTTGCTGTGTGTGTGCGCGTGTGTATGTGTGTATGTGTGTGTGGTTTTTTTTTTTTTTTTCCTTTAACCGACAAGCCATGTTGCGTGGTCTTGGACCACTGCTTTTCCCCTTTGTGAGTCAATACATAGTGCTGCTGTGTGTGTATATTTTTTTTGTGTATTTGCTAATTTTTATTAATTCTAGTTTTTCATTAAATAAATTTGACTTTCTTTTCTGTAATTCAGGTTTTTCCTCACTTTTTTTTGTACCTTTTTAAAGTTAGTGTCTTTTTGGTATGCATAATTGTTTATGGTAAAGTTTATACATATGTGTTCAATACGTATTTTCTTTTCCCCCATTAATCAGTTCATTAGAAATATTTTACATTCAACTCTTTTGAGAAGATACGAGTTCCAGAAAGGAAAGGTAACAGCAGAATTATCAGAAGCTATTTAAAGCAGCTGTAAGATGGTCTCTGTCTGTCTGTGTCTCTCTTTTTCTCCAGCTGAGTCAGACCTTTGAACTTATTCTGTGAAAGGTTAGGGAATACTGATTTTTTTTTTTTTAATACTGGAAAAAAGAAATCAGGCTTTTTTTTTTTTTTTTCCTTTCAAATATCTTGGACAAATCACATGTTTAAAATTTGTTCTTGTATTTATTGGTTTTGCAGAAGAAGGCATCGTCTTACAGTTTGTAATCAAAAGCAAATCATTTGTTTAAAAAAAGGCAGTTTGCAAAAAATGTTTTTGGTCTTTTATAATTCTCATTAAAAGAATATCTGGCAAATTAAAACTTTTATGTGTCTGCTTTAGCTCTAAGTTTGATTAAAATCCAAAGTTATTTTCCTGTTCAATTCTGTACTTCATAACCGAAAAAAGTGTGCTGTATTTTGAAGTGTGATAGATTTATTCTAAAAATGGGTATATGGTCTCTGTATACAGAGTCTTGATTTCTTCTCTCTTGCTGACATTTTTATTCTCACAGCTCTGTTAGGAGACTAATTTAAGTTAAAATGCTAATCACTTTTTTTCCCCTTAAAAAAAACAAAAACAAAAACCAGTTAAGACTGAGTTAGTATTTCATAGCCTAATGGAGATGAGCCTGGGCCCTACAGCAGCCTTCCAGGGACCTACATGCCAGTTGTAGCTCTAGCCCGTTTACCAGCTATGGGACCTTGGGCCCCTGTTTACTAATGTGTAAAATGGGGTTAATTATGTAGCTACCCCAAAGGGTTACATGGGATACCAGTAAGTTACCTAGAACAGTGCTTTGCACGTAATAAGCACCCAACAAATGTTAGCTGCTATTATTACGCCTTTAACTAAGCACCATACTGATAACTGTTGCTAATTACCCTGAGGCACCTAACAAGATTCTGAAATTGCCTTCTGAATGACTGAAGATCATTTTATTT
The DNA here is from genome assembly GCF_011800145.1 of Mirounga leonina. Classification (NCBI taxonomy): domain Eukaryota; kingdom Metazoa; phylum Chordata; class Mammalia; order Carnivora; family Phocidae; genus Mirounga; species Mirounga leonina. The sequence goes on from NW_023270469.1 coordinate 34,556,245, forward strand.
TGTGTGGCTTTTATGGGTATACTAAACTGCAAGTCAGTTAAAATTAATTGGACTGCCCCCTTATCCCAACAGCAATTCTGGATAACAGGATTTACTTCTGTTTACCATTTTCAGAATGAAGATTTGTATAGTCTCTTCCCCTACCTAAGCATTATTTTTTGAATTGGTTATCACATGCTTGTGTAGCCATTTTTGTGGTGAAAGGGAATAGGTCAGCCACAAACGTGTATCTTGGTCTATTCCTGTTAGCATGTGTGTTTAGAAAAGCAACTTTCCCCCTACATTTGATGTATTGAGTACTTTTATGGAGGTATATCATTTTGCTTTTACAGTATTTTAAAGTGTTTCTTGGCTAGTAGTATAATGCTCAGTGTAGGGTTTTGAAGTTAGAAAATAGCCCACACTAGATCTCTGGAACTCTTTCTGTTCAGAGATGACTAAGAACATTTTTATTTTTTGAGTCCTTTGTATTTACTTGTGCTTACACACTTATCTTGAAATCATGTAATTTTGTAACCCCCTCATGCCCTCACACGTAACTTTAATAATCTTGGAAAGACCTTGGGTAGGTTTTGGGAAACCTTAGTGGGGATTGACTAGAATTTTAGCCAGTTCTCCTGACTTTAGGTACTGCTTTGTCCAGTTTGTCCATGTAAATCTTTTCCAGCTGTTTATAAATAACCTGTGAACATTTATATATGTTTTCTCATTATATTCTTGGAATTCCTTTTTATTTTTTTAAGGTCTTGATACTTTTATCATCGCTTTCTGGAGAGGTTTCGGTGGACGCTTAGAGTAGCAGTGTGAAGGATTTTCCCGTTCATTGTAACTTCATGTTTTGCAAATTTGTAAGATAAGATAGTAAATTTTGTGTGTTTGACATCTAGTAAGTTATCTTTGTTAACTATATTTTAAGTCCTCTTCATATTCTTGGTCTACAGGGATGATGATATCTATAGCCACATGCCTTGGTTCACTTGAGATCTTAAATCATCCTTGTTAAAATCAATAGGCTGCTTTCTCCTATTAATGCCCTGCCTCGTTTTTTTGGTATCTTGGTGTTTTCTTCAGGGAACTGTATAGGGCTAGGGTAGGTGATACTCTTTAATTTGGTCTTTCGCATTTATCTTCTTAAACTTGAATTTGTCCTGTTGAATTGAATCATGGGCCAGTTTAATATGTTGATGGGGAACAGGTTTTTGTTTTGATCTGAGTGATTTTTATTATAATGTTGCTTAATTTTTTTTAAGGCCCACCCAATTTCTGCAAACTACATGTATGGGAGTGGCTATCGATATTTTGGTCACCAAAAATCCTAGTGCTCTCCCCACCCCCCCACATTTAATTATAGGAAAGTTTGCCTCATTTCAGTGGTTCTAACTGGAAAATAGGAATTCAGCCTACTCTACTCTCAGCACTTGATTACCCCACAACATGGATGGCACCCACCAGGTATCTCCTGGTGGTAGACGTCACTAGTCACTGTGTCCAAAGATGGGAATCCAAATCCTCTGCATTTCTAGCAGCCACTACCAGAGTTGGCACTGGCAATGAAACCATTTGCATTCCCACTCTTCATGAAGAGAATCTGTGCTGTGAGCAGAAAGCAAGTCTTGAGCAATGTCAAGGAAGAAGAGGAAAGAAGGAAATCCTGGTGTTCTGCTCAGCACATGCACTTTTTTGCCCCCCTCTTATTAAAAAAACAAAAAACCAGGTATATTTAGTAGCCTTTAAATACCACTCATAGAACCAGGAGACAATATTTGTAATCACAGATTTATAAACTGATGTTAAATATTTTATCCATCACTTAGATGGCATTTTTCACTATAATCGAAAGCATTAAAGACCTCTGCCCCTGACACAGTTATCGGTAAGGTTCAAATAAAAGAGGCAGAGTCCAGTAAAAAACATATATGTTTTAAGCAGACCATACAGAATTTCTTGATTACCACTTAAAGCTTTATTTAGTTTTAATACTTGAAGAGTTTTGAAAGCTCGTAAGTAAAAGGCATGCGGAGTACTGGTTAAATACATCCAAGCCTTCGCCTCCAGCCCTACTGAGACTTGGAGTTAACATTTTCAATAAAAAACCTCAGCTGACTGATACAAAGGGTGTTTGGATAACCCTTTAAAAAACAATGCGAGGAAAAGATCCTCAGCATCACTAGTCATTGGGGAAACGCAAGTCAAAATCAAGAGCTGCGGCTTCACACCCTGACAATGGCTATTCCCAAAAAGGAAACGGCGGCGAGGAGTGGAGAAGTTGGGGTCTTTGTGTATTGCTCGTGGGGATGGCAAATGGTGCAGCAAACGCTGTGGAGGCAGAGTTTGGGGGTTCCTCACAAAGGTAAGCAGGGACTCACCCTGAGAACAGCAACTCTGCTGCTGGGTATATGCCCAGAACTGAGCAGCAGGGACAGGGACCGCCGTACACGGTTTGTGGCAGAACTCTCCGCAACGGCCCAGAGGCGGAACCAAGCCAGATGGCCTCGGGTGAACGGAGGTGGGCCATGGTGCCCACGGTGTGCACACGGTGGACGCGTTCCGATGCACGTGGTCCACATGGCTAAACCCTGACAAGCACGTGACGTAGGTCACGCCAAAGCTTGAAGTAGCTGGAAGAGGCAAATGCGCAGACAGAACGGTTCCAGGGAGGTGGGTGGAAGAAAGGGGAGCTACTATTCAGTGGGTACAGTTTGAAGATCATGGAGAAGCTCTGGAGAGAGCGGTGATGTTACACAGCATTGTGAATGTAATTAATGTCCCTGAATTAAACACTTAAAACTGGCCAAAATGGTAAATTCTGCTCTCGTCTCAAAAAAACCCGAGTAAGAGCCTTAAAAAACCAAAACCAGGGCGCCTGGGTGGCTCAGATGGTTAAGCGTCTGCCTTGGGCTCAGGTCATGATCCCAGGGTCCTGGGATCGAGTCCCGCATCGGGCTCCCTGCTCCTTGGGAGCCTGCTTCTCCCTCTGCCTCTCTCTCTCTCTGTCTCTCATGAATAAATAAATAAAATATTAAAAACAAAACAAAACAAAACCAAAACCAGTGCCAGGGGCACGCAGGGCTCTCCGCGGGCTCCGTTAGGGAGGGCGGCGGGCTGCAGGCGCGAGGGCGCCGAAGCAGCATCCGGGACCCCAAGAAGGCGGTAAGTCCCACCCTTCAGTGTGCTTGGCGGCCGCTGCTGGGTGTAGGAGGCCTCGCGATTGGGGTTTGGATCAGCTCCCTCTGCTTGCTGAAAATGGACTAACAGCATCCTCTCTTCCTTGCCGGTTTAAAGATGGCTGCATAGAAGAGAGAAAACCTGAACAGTGAGAGGACAGTCAGGGAACTTGTTTTTAAGTGTCCCGATGCTTGCTCTCCCGCTGGCCATAACGAGCCCCCTATCTGGAGCCCTAGATTCGGATTTGTAATTCAGGACACGTTCACTTCTCACCAGCAGGCATCTGGGTAACTTGCGGACCCCGTGCTCATCCGAGGCAGTCCAAGCATCTTAGCCTGTTGTAACATTTTGTAACAGAAGAGTCTGTCGTTAGAATTGCACTGCTGCATTCCCACCCGCCTTCGGAGACACGGACTTCGGCACTACTGTCCCCGTCTCACAGCGGCAGCAGCAGAGCCGGCCTAGTCCAGAGCCTGGATCCAGTCAGTCCAGGAGGAGAGAGCATGGCGTCCACCGGATCTGGGGACTGGCTCAGGCAGACAGGGCAGGAACGGGGAGTGACAAGAGTCAGGGTATCGAGTGTGGGGACCACCTCAGAATGGACGGCTGCCTCTGAGGAGCGGACTTTGTTTTTTTTTAGGATAATGTGTGCGAACATGGGCCGCTCGGCCCGATATAAATCCGCGTTTTGATTGCTGCTTCCTTCAGCATAAGCAGCACCCCATATGGGGCTGTGCAGACCCCATCCCAGGTTTCATGTCACTTGAGTACTTTACTTTCCACAGAGACTAATGGCTGGTGCTATTTTCATCTTTGTCCCATGCCCCTGCTCTGTTACTATACGTCCCCAGGTGACCCTGCTGAGCTAATGGTCTACACCCACGGTTCCTGATGCTGACCACGCATCAGAATGACCTGGGCTTAACTAAAGCAGATTTCCGGGCCCTCCCCCCACAGTTTGATTTAGAAGGTCTGCTGGTGGGTCTTGAGAATTTACATTTCTAACAAGCTCACAGGGAATACTGAAGCTTCTGTTCTGGGCACTGATGCTCTACACGTCTCCAGACAGTAATGATTTCACTGAAGACAGGAATTTAATTTTTATCAGTTTATTAACATTTCTGTAATCAACACCAGCCACCACCTGAGTGAGATTTGTTACTGTTGTGTGTGATCATGTTTACAAATTAGGGATACTTTGCTTACCTCTACCGGTATGAACAAAAATCTTTTCTGTACCTTTTTGGCACTTCATAACTTGAAATTCGGAAAAGTTGGGATTTGGGCCTACAATTTGCTATTTAAGAGACCAGGTCTGGTGTTGACAGTAAAGCCACCATCAAAAGCTGCATTAAGAACTTCATCCAGGGAGCTTGCTGTGACAAAACTTAAATCCTGTCGTACATTGCCCGGGATTTCTTCAAGGTCTTTTTCATTCCTCTGAGGAATAATGACTCGCTTCAGTCCTGCTCTATGTGCTGCCAGCACTTTGTCTTTAATCCCACCCACCTAGGAGGAGAAAAGACAGTTACTCAGATTTCTGGTCATCCTCAGACTGTGAAAGATCCCTGACCCAACTTCCTCTCACAGCTGTTCTGAAACATCTAAATCATCTTCCATTCTGTTACAGCGTGAGCTAGGAAAGCCACTAAAAAAGGTTAATAAACAGTGAATTCTTTATGTTTCAATTTGTGTTCTACTTAATCCTTTTAGTGGGGGAAAATGAAAAGCTTTCTATAGATATGAGCACCTCTTATGTCCATGATTCCTTTTTACACTGTCAGGTTAATATTTATATTCCATTCTGTAGTCAAAACAATCTTATCTATAGGTCGGGTCTGGAAAATCATTACATTATTTTGACCACAAATACCATTCCTACAGAGCTTAGCTCCTGCACAAGTCTGAAGCCATAACCTTTGTGTCACCTGATGATGAAAACGTATCCCAAATGATGTAGGTAGGCTCTTACGGTGGTTTTAAAATATGTCCACAATGGTCCCTTCACAAAAGGGGGAGTCTAATTCCCCTCCCCTTGAATGTGGGCCAGGCTTAGTGACTCATAAGAAACAGAGTGCGGGGGAAGTGATGCTGTATGACTTTCACACTTAACCATAAAAAGTGAGAGCTGTTGCCGCTAGGTCCGTCTCTCTGGCTCTCTTGCCCTGGAGGCAGCCAGCCGCCATACCGGAGATCACCCAACAGCCTCTGGAGAAGCCCTAAGGTGAGGACCTGGGGCATCCTGCCAACCACGACACATTTGCTAAGTCAGGTGAGTGAACCACCTCGGAAGCAGATCCCCAGCCCGGTCGACCTGCAGATGACTGCGCCTGCAATGATGGGGCCCTGAGGCAGACGAGCTCAGCTAAGCCTCTCCTGAATTCCTGACCCACAGAAACTGTGAGAATAATAAATATTGTTTTGGGTGCTGGGTTAGGCAGCATCAGACTCCAAATGCAGCTCTCAGACCCCCCAGAACACGTGAGCCCTGGAGACGGCCTGTGAGAGCTCTGCAAGCACCTGCGGCCGCACGGCTGCTCCGCGCACCCCTGCACAGCTGTCGTCTCCGTCGGCTCTTCTGGGTGCGGCTGAGGTTCACTTTCAGAGACAAATGGACTCCTCGCATGTATGAGCTCGCCTACCTTTCACTTTTGGTTGATGGTAAGGCTGTGTATACTAGACTGGATTTAAAATCCTTCTCCCTCAGAGTTTTGAAGGTCACTGAGGAGACTGATGAGACAGCTTTTTCCTCTGTTATCTGAACAGTCGTGAGGATGAAATCTTTCTCCTGGTTGGCATAGGCCCTTTCAATCTGAAGATAACCCTCAATTCTAGGAAATGTTCCATTATTTCTTTGACAGTTTGTTCTATTCCATTTTCTCTGTTTGCTAGAATGCCTGACAGTTAGATGCTGATTGATTGCTTTTTCTATTGTTTTTTTTCTGAATAGTTTTCTAATTTTAAAACCTAAGTTTTAAATCCAAGTTTTGTCCCCATTCTCTGTTCCTGAACTGTTCTCTCTGAACTGCCAGCTTTAGCAAGTCTTTCTCTTAAACGCTTTGAAGGCTTTTCACCTCTCATGGAATAGGTTTAAAACCGGGGCTTCCTCAAAGCTGCTGTGGTTCTCCCCTGTGGGCGTGGGAAAGCCTTCACCTGGGTGCTTCTCTGCCCTGAGAGCAAGGGATCAAGGGGAAGACCCATTTATTCTATGGACATTTCTGTGAATCCCCTGGTTTTGTTTCCCATCTCTCTCCTGCTCTCCTGGTCTGTGCCTTGTGGCTCTGAGCTCACGCTTTCCCAGATTCCTTCTGGGAAGATCGTTTCTACCTCCAATTCTATCTCACCAGCCAGGAAACTATCTTCCAGAAGTTGGCTGAACTCTCAGCTGCTGACTCCCCACTCATTTTTGAGTGTTTGTATTATTCCTTTCACTATTTGCTTAGTCTACCATCTTGAACTAGGAAGCTGAATAGTTCATGTCAGTAAAGCATTTATATTTCCTTTTAATAGCACAGATAATATTAACCACTATTAACCACTGTTACGGTCTCTTGAAATGCAGTAATTCCTGGGTAAGGTGAAGAAAGGAGATCAGCCATTCCTTTCAAATACAGGCCTACAAATGTATCATAATAATAGGATTTAGAACATGGTTGAATGCCTGGTTGAATTTTAAAAATTGGGGAAATGAGAGCAGTTTTAGTGATCTCTCGACTGGTGATTCTATGATTTACTTTCACAATTACCTCATAAAGGTGTTCTCAGAATAAAGAACATTCGTTTCTTTTCTCACTTTGCTATGAACCCACCAAAATTCTGTTGTAAACTAGTACTGGTAATCAATGACTTAAGACCCTAAATGATTGCTCAAGTTCTCTGTATTTTTTATCAGTGTTTTTATAAGTAGTTTAGGGTATGGAGGGGAGCCCCAAAGCCCCATGTATATAGAACTTTTTACAAATTTAGCAATTAGACATGGTTGGTCTTTATTATAGTTTCCATTTTATACTTATTTTTCTATAAATCTATCAACTACAGTAATCTAAGTTATTTATAGGAGGTCTCACAGGGACTTCAAAAGTTGAGGAGTTAGCCTCAAGTTTAAAAAATCAGCTGCTATCCTGTTTTACACAGAAGTTATCTGCTTAACAATTTGCTAACTGGAACAAAACCTCCACTCTTCACCTCAGTGGCTGACATTTCTGATGACCAGACTGATAACTTCTTTCCCTCATAAATCTTCTTTCTTAGTAGAAGGGAAACCATTGTCAGTTTTTCTTTTATTTGATCAATATTGAAAAATGTGAATTAGTTACAAGTATAAAACTTTAATGTGTTTAAAACTAAGGTGTGTGTATATATATATATACACACACACATAGGAAGAAGGGAAACTACTATTAAACTTAAAATTAAAAAAATTTAAAACCATATAAATCACTTTCTTCAGACTTACTGGAAGAACAAGACCTCTCAGTGTGATTTCTCCAGTCATGGCTACATCTGAACGCACCAGCCGCCCACTAAAAAGCGAGGCGAGACAGGTTACTATGGTAACTCCAGCAGATGGTCCATCTTTTGTGACAGCACCAGCTGGGAAGTGCAGATGGATGTCTGTGTTGTCAAGAAGATCAAAACTTCCAGAAGCTTAAAAAAGGAAATAAGGATTTTAATGTAGAAAAAATTAAACCTGTTTTCTTTTTCTCCTAAAAAAGAGAATAAAAAAGATAAAAATGTTTTGGGTAAATGAATCCCTCAAAATATTAATGGGTGGTACAATTAGAGTGGGGTCTGGAAGAACAGTTTCATTCTACTCTAAGGAGAACTGAAAACAAACCCTTGCAAATCAGTTTCTAGTTCAGGCGCTAGCCACATAGTCCTAACATGGGAACCAGAATTTCTATGGGCGTTCAAAATCAAAGGTTTGCTACTTTCTTAAAGGTGTAACTCTTCATTTAGAGCCCACCTTCATCCTTGTCACAGAACTGGGAGATGCCTCCCGGATCACGATCCAAAGGCTCCTTCTCCCTGCTTAACAGTGCGCCTTGGCCAGGGCGAGGCCACTCACCATTAGTCAGATGGTATTTCTTCGCATTGCTGCGGAGCCAGCTGATCGCAAGATGGGCAGACTCCTTCATGACGTCCCCTAGCTGGCCAGTCAGAGTTAGCTGACCTTCGCCATCCATTCGGCTTGCCTCCACGAACATGATTTCCCCACCTAAGGGGGTCCAAGCTAAACCTATTGCCACTCCTGGTTGACTCAACCGCTCCGACACCTTGAGAGAAAGAAGAAAAATGATGAGTTCAGTCAACAAGAGCCAAATTACTTTCTGGCTGGCTAATCTCCCCACCACATGCCGCCAGAGCCTACTTACTCAGCTACGCTTCAACTCAAAGTACTTACTGCTGCACCTGATTTGAACCAAACTTCTGTTTGGCACTTATTTTTACCTTAAAACATGTGTGAATAACTTTGATTAAAGAGCCACATTTAGTTACACATGCCCTAATTTTCAAAGAACAAACTCAATTGTTTTATCTACTTAAATATTTTTATTAGGCTGCATATTTACAAATACTCTAGAACCTAACTTCATTTTAGGCAATCATGCATTTGTTTCAGAAACCAGAAACCCTTTTTCAAGCAGACATTTCTTAAATGGCCAAGTGTGAAGGTCTGTGTTCAAACCCCTAGATTTTACTTCTCTGCCACTTTTACTTTCTCTGTAACTGCTGCAGAAACACTATGAACTACTACTTCACGATGCCCCGGATCTTTTCCCGTGGGCTCGGAGGCCCACTGCACCCCCACTGCCGCTGTCAACTGAATGTGTCACTTGCCTGAGACCATCAGCCAGGTGATGAGCCAGTTCATGCAAGTCAGGAAAACACATAAAAAGTAACAATACAGCTGAAACACAATCACATTAACTTTTACTGCACCCTCTAAGCCTCTAAATTTCTTATCCTATAGAAGAAGCTATCCAGGGACGCCTGAGTGGCTCAGTTGGTTCAGCGTCTGCCTTCGGCTCAGGTCATGATCCCAGGGTCCTGGGATCGAGTCCCACATCGGGCTCCCCACATCGTGGGGAGTTTGCTTCTCCCTCTGCCTGCCACTCCCCCTGCTTGTGCGCTTTCTCCCTAATAAAAAAAAGAAGCTATCCATGTCAGAGGAACTGAGTACAACTTGTCAACCCGTCACTAATCCAAATATGAGATTTTTCCACTAGAGGTAACTTTCTCACTTAGGAGCAGAAGAACCAACAGTCTGAGTTTCTGGTTAAAGGGCTGCATTGCTGATGCTTCTTCCTTTTCCAAGGGGCTTATTAGATGGTGAAAATCCTGACTTTAAAACACTCCAAAATCATGTGTGGCATCCATGAAAGCTATTGGGCACTTATTTTTAGTGGTAAACCTGCTAGCATGTTTTGAAAGTTTGTTTCATAAGTGAGAGACTCGGAAGTCCAAACCGCGGCATTCACAGAGCCGAGCGCATACCGGATCCCACGTCCTCCTCGGCTTTGGCACTTGCCCTGTTCCCATATGTACTTCAGGAGAAAGACACAAAAGAGCAATACTATTTAAGGAAAACACAGAAACAACTACTTATAAAAGTGTTCCCAAGGCTCGTTTTTTTCTAATATAAAATCAATTTTCTATCCCTTAATGACATCTACTTTGGGTGGGAATTTGCCAGGGGGTCCGGTTTTACCACATGGCTCTTTTCTAGGGCTGAGTGAACTAATCCTAAAGAATTATCCTCAGTACAATGAATCGTGTAAATTTAACCGAAAAAGCCATTTGGCAGAATTCTGTTAGCTGTAACAAGAACCATCCCTTTTTTACAGCTCAGTCCTCCAAACTCATTTGTCAGAATAATACCAGAAATGTCTCCAAAGAGTCAGGAGAAAGGTGCTTGTTGATTACTGTGTCACTTCAAGAAACCAAGCCAGTTTTCCAACTCTCCATCTGCTGGGGAGGCTTCATACTCTGGGTAGAGGTAACTGGTGCATTGTTCACTGAACAGTGGAGGGCAGGTAAGTACATATGGCCAAACCAGAAACATCCAGGCCCACGAGCATTTTATTCTGACTTGATGGTTAAGTGTTCTCATATTAACCTGAAGCTGGGAAAATAGCAAATCTATGATTTAACAACATACAGGAGGGAGAAGTGAGGGGGCTTGGCTACCAGCAACCCAAGAATCTCCGTGATTAAGGCTAATAGCTGTTATCCAAAAGGTAAAGGATCTTTAATTCTTAGATTCTTAGACTTGGAAACATTTTTTTTTTTTTTTTTTAAGATTTCAGATTTGGGAGAGAAAATGTGCTCCTCTATGAGTGTGGGGGGGTGGGCAGAGGGGGCAAAGGGGAGGGACAAGCAGACTTCCTGCTGAGCAGAGAGCCCAACATGGGGCTCGATCCCAGGACCCCAGATCATGACCTGAGCTGAAGGCAGACGCTTAACCGACTGAGCCACCCAGGCGCCCCATCATACGTTTTTCAAAAAGATTTTATTTTTCAGTATTCTCTACACCCAATGTGGGGCTCGAACTCACAGCCCCAAGATCAAGAGTCATGTGCTTCTCCAAATGAGCCAGTCAGGCGGCCCTGGAGTCATACTTTTGAGGGCACGTGCTCTGAAACTGTAACAATCACGCATCAGGTTTCTATGTACTTTCCTTCAGAAATGAGGCGAATGCAAGTAACTGTGAATGTAAAGGGTAAGACCTATGCTTCTTTCCTGCTCTTGTGTGCAGCTTCCCAGCCATCTTGACCCGTTCGCACAGAACAATTTGTGTCTCATAGCACTCCTTAGAAAGTGATTCAACACAATAATTTCAAAACTATGTGTATCAGTACTTTTCTGTCAGTTTCTAATTGCACTGCTGGTCTGTGGAATCATCAGTTATATTAGCCAAGACAGGCCTCAGCTCGAAGCTGAGAATGTTTTCCCTGCTAGATGTCAAAGTGGAACACAAGCATCCCAAGCTCATTTTGTCATTCAATTTCCCACAGGTATATCCTTGTGCTTCAATTTCCTTATCTGTTAACTAAATCTTGTTTATAAAGAAATGGTTGATCTCTTCTTTAATAATTATATCATGGAAATCAATCATGTAAATATGCAGATTTAAGGAGTGTTGAAAATATTTAATGAAAGACCTAATTAATAATAGAATATGTCTTCTAGGGACACTTGGGTGGCTCAATCAATTAAGCATCTGCCTTCGGCTCAGGTCATGATCTCAGGGTCCTGGGATCGAGCCCCACTATGGGCTCTCTGCTCAGCGGGGAGCCTGCTTCTCCCTCTCCTTGCCACTCCCCCTGCTTGTGCTCTCTGTCAAATAAAATCTTTAAAGAAAAAAAGAATATGTCTTCTAAGTCTGGTTCATTCTTATCAGTTCGACGGTAGCCACGCTGAAAGAGCATCTGTGTATAATCATTACAACTTCCTACTGTTCATCCCCCTTGATTAACTGGAAATAGTGATACCTGACCGAAACAGTAAATACGTACAGCTCCTTGTGACGGTTCCAAGCCTCGATCAATGCTCACAGTTTTAGGACCCTGTTATTTACTACCGCGGCCTCATGAAGAGGGATCGAGGGCTTTACGCTCATTCAGTAGTGCTTTCCCGAGCATCCTGAGCTAGGTTCCATGACAGCTCATAGAGACATAAAAGCGAATACCACTTGGAACTGACAGACTACTCAAGCACATTAGATAAAGGCACGATTCTACTCCAGCACGGGGAGGCAGCGGGGTGTGTACCAAGGGCTTCCATCTACAGGCCCTGAAGAGTCACAGATCCCTGTCTGGGGAGCAGGGACAAGTGTCAGAGAAGAGGCTGAGCAGTGTCTTAAAATATGAGTAAGAGTCTGCTGGGAGGAGAAGGGCCAGGAAGCCATCCTGAGACAGAGGCCAGCAGGTGCCAAGGACTGCAGACACAGGTAATTCCATGGCCTTCTTTCCAGCGCAAACACGTACCACACTGACTGTGCAACCTGAGCTGTGAGATGGCCGTGGGACGCGGCCACTGTCAACTGGTTTCTTTTATACCTCAGAGAGCTTTTTGTGCTCCTGCCAGGCTGTCACCACGGCAGCTATCCATCTGCCAACTTCTTTCAAGTCTTTGTACTAAGATCTTGAGCCTTGAATTCATGAATATTTGATTTTCCTAGTTGCAAATCTGTTTCCATAGCGTTCAGAAAAGGGCAGGTCAGACCCTGTTTGCCTGGGAGAGGTGCGGTGGTCCACCACTGTCAGCTCTCAAAGCCGTGTTTATAGCCCCAGTCCGGCTGCCACCGCACCGCAGAGAGCCAGCTGCTTCCACCCCTTTCAGTAGAGCCTTTTCTTGGCACAGTCAGTCCGTGGTGGGGCACCGGGCCAGGCTGAGTGTCTGACACAGGCACGTGCGGCACAGCAGGTTAAATGGAGTGCATGGGGACTTCACGACCATAACTCTTGCGGGCATTTCACTAGTGTTTATACTCTGCCCATTTCCAGCACCTGATCTTGTCCGTTTGAAAGGCAAGCATGCTGATGGAATCTCCTGGAATTCACCTTTGGATGCATTTTATTCAAGACGCTTTTATTTTTTTAATATTTATTTATTTATTTGGGGGGAGAGAAAGAGAGAGAGTAAGTGTGAGTAGGGGAGGCGTAGAGAGGGAAGGAGAGGGACAAGCAGACTCCTGAGTGTGGAGCCCACCGCAGGGCTCGATCTCACACTTCTGAGATCATGACCTGAGCCGAAATCAGGAGTCTGCACATAACCGACTGAGCCACCCAGGCGCCCCTATTCCAGATGCTTTTAAAAATGTGCATGTCTATCTTCTTCCCTTTAATATTACTATTTTTTAAGGGCAGTGACCTCTGGAAAAGGACTTTTCATACACCACTGCAGGAAGCCAGCGCTAAGGCTTTAATACAAAATATGAATGGAGTCAGGAATACTTAGAAAACACAATCTCAGGACAAGCAGGCCGGACAGAATGCAGACACTTAGGGCGTGGATGACTGGCTTTCTGAGGCTGCAACGCTACAGCTTACCTGTTCTTCTGATTGTGTCACTACATTTACAGTCTGTGAGTTTAAGACTATTATTACCCCCAGAGATTTTTGGTCAACTGCAAGACTGGCCTGCTAGGATATGTATCCAGTGACGTGGAGGCCTCTCCTGCTTTCACTAGGATGCAAATGACAATTGTAAGATTCTCATTTCACCCTAAGGATGTTCATGTAACCAACCAATAAAAGTAATTACAACTGAGCTGACCATTATTAAAGGTCATCTCCTAACTGACCAGATCAAGTAAGATTAAGTAACTGTCACTTGATTCCTGAGCTTTCCTGCTTCCTCTGCCGCTGAATGTGGCCCCGGCCCGAGCTTCTGAGGAAGTACCCTAAGTACTCGGCATGACGGACGCCCAGAGGGCTGCAGACACCTGCGCTCACGCCCACTCCTTCCCCCCTTCTCTCCCAGTGGAGGGAGAGCGTTCCTTTCCTTTCCTTTTCTTAAAGTGAGTTTAACTGATCTTGTCTCTTCAGGAAATCTCATTGTATTAGAAAAGGTGACTTATGATACTATTCCTAAACATGAAATCTAAACTAAGTTCCTAGAAATCCTTTTCCAAGCTGTTTAGGAAATTCTAAAGGGATAGAACTATGAATAAAACGTGCCTTCTTACCTTCTTCCTCACTGTTAGTGTTAGGTCAGTCACACTTTCGGCACTAACATATTTTTGCAGACTCATCTTTGATGAGAGTGAAGAACAGTTAGGGGTGGTAGAAGACTATTAAATGCAGGTATAAAATGAGGACTACAAAAACAATAAAAATGGCATTTTGTTTGTTGTTGTTGTTGTTTTGGTGATTAGGGATGATAGTTTTTTGGGAGTAAGGCAGTTGCAGGAACCAGCATTTGTGCATTTTTAGCATGTACCAGGCACTACGGTGGGGGTTCTACATACATCAACTCACCCAATCCTAAAACCCGTCTAAACACATACATGTAATTAGCCCCAACGCATCCCACTCAAGGAGGCTGCGTTTATCACCTGGTGAGTGAGGGGCCTCCTTCCTCCTCCCTTCGCCTAACCCCCGGCTCCGGCAGCTGGCTCCCCCACTTCCATTCCCTTCCCACTATGTTCTGCCTTCAGAACACTCTTCCCCTTCCTCACCACCCTGCATCCTGCTATCACCCATGGTGTCTTCGGCGAACAGCTCATGCTCTGCTGCTACCTGGCTTCTGTGTTCTCGGAACAGCTCCTCGATCCCAACAACGGCTTCCTCACCATACCTCAGCCACTCTCTTCTAGGTCCTTATCACCAGCAGAAATTCCACCACGTCTGAAATCTGAATTTGAATGCTCCCAGCCCGGATCATTTTCTTATCCCTCTAGTTCCCTTGTCTTCAAGACCATCGACGCTGTGTAACCTTCACATTCTGCACCTGCTCTGTCCTGGCTTCACTTCTCTCCCAGTGACAAGAACAAGCCTTTGTTCCATCATTATCAACATTTTCTTGTAAATAACTCACTCTTCTCGCCCCTTTCCTCATTATACCCCACAGAGGGCATCCTCGGTCGCACACGATTTCATCCTCTCACACTGTGGGTCCCACCCCATCTCACGTGCCCAAAGACTGTTCCTGCTGTCCCTCCGGCAACATCCATCCCGCTCTCTCTACTGGCTTGCTGTGATCAGCACACAGGCCTCCACTTGCAAACAGCCTCCCTGTGGCCACGTCATTTCTCTGCAATCCTTCATAGCCAAGTTCTGAAAAGAGGAGCCTCCACACTGTTTCCTCACCTCCCGTTCTTTCTTCCACACACTCCCAAATCTCCCATGCCCACCACTCCCCTCTTCCAAGGTCACCGACCTCCATGCTATCAACGCGAATACACAAACAGCAAACACATTTGGCCATTCCCTCCTTCTGGAGGGTTTCCTCCTCAGTTCTCATGGCAGGATAAAACCCATTTCTCTCTTACCTGCCTGCTTGTTACTTCTTTCGCTCTTTTTTTGAGGGCTTCTCTTCCTCTCCATGACCCTAAGTATTGGCATTCTTCAGGGCCTGCCTCTAGGCTACTGGCTCTTTCTGTGTATACTTTTTCCTCTGGTTGACCTCAACATTTCTGGGACTTGAAATATTCTCTATCTTCTGACGACTCTGTAACTCATGCCTCCACCTTGGACCTCTCCTCTGGACAATAGGCCTGCGTGTCCACGTCTCCTTTCACGTCTCAGACAATTCAAACTTGACATGTTCACCATCCCTGTCTTTCTCACCACGGTAAATGGCACTGCCACACAAAAATCCTGTTGCTCCCACCAGAAGCCCGGAAGTTCCTTCTAATGACTGTTTCCTTTGTTCCCTGTATGTAAACTGTCAACAAGCCCAAGTCTACCATAAACGATGTCTCAGATGGTGCTGGAGCAGTGACCCCCCCCTCCCCCCCAATCTCAGTGCTGCCTGTCTTCCCTATAGCACCAATCTCAACTCACAATTACATGCTAACTTGCTTATTTTCTCTATGAAAGGAAGCACCATGAAGGTAGAGATCATACCTTGCCTGTTTACTAGTGTATTTACCAGCAGCTCTTCAACACGTTATCTACTGAACAAATGAAACTCTTTCTAGAAGAAATGACAGACCCCAGACTTTTACCTTTATGGAGAATACAGGCATTTAAGCCAAAAAAAGGTGTCTTACAACATCGTGGATCACTTCAACACATACTCCAACATTCCTAGTACAATCTCTCTCCAGACCTTTTCCCCAGGATTGCAGGAAGAAGAGTGACGCAGGCCAGCCACTGCGCATTCTCTGTGAGAACCGAGACCCCAGACGTGCCAGCGCTACATTCCCCGCACGTGAGAAACAGAGCACAGCTCTGGAGGCAGTCAGGCTTGAACCAAATCTCCATTCTGGCAAAAGCTGGGTCTTCTTGCAAGTTATTTAAACACTCTAAGCCTGTTTCCTCATCTGTTCTTGGAAAGACGCCATGACTGAGGATTCAAAGACATGTCACTTGTTAGAGGGTCTTCCATGGTGCCTGATACCTAACAGATACACACAAAAAGTGGCTAAGAACCCCAGGCCAAACTCTCCCATTCCAAAACACAGCACTACACTGGGTAAGAATACAAACAAAAATCTGACGTAGAGCAGATGTCTTTTTTTTTTTTAAACTGCCATACTTCAAGCCGTTCTCTTCTCAGCAGGGAAGGGCAGGAATTAACTTGGTCGGACAGGGGACTGGAGAAGAGCAGAAAGAATACTGGACTTGCCATCAGCTGGTCTGAGTTTGACTAATGGCTTCACTATTTGCACCTTATGTGAATCTGCAGGACTCATTTAATCTCTTCAAGCTTCTTCCCGGGTATAAAATGGAAGACTCCCAGCACAGTGATGGCCCTCAGGGCAATAAGACAATAAAGAAATGTTCCATAAATCTTAATCTCAGAGATGCAAAAGCTCGGGCAAGGGTGGTTAAGCAGCTTGGGGCTGATGGTTCATCAGACCACTAGAGGTAGAGACAGAAACCCCAGGCTAGAGGGTGAATTCTCTCAAGTGTGGAAAAGATGAACAAAATGTTCCAAACTCCCAAACACCAGACCTTCTATTCTAAGATGCTATTTTTAAAAGGCAAAAGGCTACTAGACTCTACCTTTCAGATTCATGTTGGCGAAAAGTGCTCAGATGCCTAAGGGAAAATGAGTTTCTCCAACGATATCAAACAGAGCCGTTAAGCAGTGTTTATAAAATTTCTCATTTCTGTTCTTTTGGTTCCTTTTTTTGCCAAAGCTTCAAGAATCTCAACAATGCTTCTAAACCTAAAAGCAGCAGAAATGACTGGGAGAGAAGGGGTATATGCAACAGAAACATGCATCAATCTTTTGTTATCTGTTGCTCTAGTTTAAATTCCCAAAGAACTTCTGGAACGTACTGTTCTGGAAAGCTTAGAGAAAAAAGCCCATTGGAAATGCAGGAGTCAGAACCTGTTTTCGTCTTCACTCTCAAAACCACTGCATTCTTGCAGAACAGAAAAGTAGGTTTTGCTCACTTTCTCAAGCAAGGAAAGTTTTGCTCCATTTCTTTTAACACTTCAAAATTTAAATCCATGACATCTTAAGAATTCAAATAACCAATCTGCCTCTGATTCTTACTGTTCAAGACCAGATTTACTGTTGAGAGTAAACAAGTTCTATTCTTGTCACAGAGTTTTGTAGAGAGGTTCATTAGCCTTAATGACCAGCTCAGAGTTTAAACAGATAAACAAGATGGGTTTGGGGACTACTTTTCCTCTCCACAGTTTTAAGACTTGAGGAAAACCGCATCTACTGGTAGTGATTTTGAATGTCAGAGGGAGAGGTTATCTTCTGTATAATTTATCAGACTTATTCTTCTGAAAATAATTTTTTTTCTTAAACTGAGAGGAGGTGATGGTAAAGCTTCTGAAGAACATGCTATGTTCAGTAGTATAACAAAAATTTTTTCCAGTCACTGACCCATACTAGCTCATGTAAGAATCCTATGCACTGTATCAAAATGCCTCAGCAGACACAGACTCAATACCTTTTTCCATCCACCTGCCTCAACTAAGTCCTGGGGCTCAGGCCTTTCTGACTGGACATTCTGTGGTGAGGGACAGTTAGGGGAGAAAGATGTTAATAGGGCTGTGTGGCTTTAACCCAAGGAGCTATTAACAACAAAATGACAGATTTCTGAAAGATGCAGTCTGGGTCTGCACTAGGGCAGTTAAAGCTAGGCTCACGTTTTCAGATATTTTATGCTTAGGTTGTTTCCCTGCCTCTGTCCCCCAAGATTCTGATAGCACAAAAAAATCCTTAATTAGGCATTAATGGGAATATAGAATTTCTAAGGAGGAAAGTCAGAGACACTGTTGTTAAAATGGAACTGGAGGGCAGAGAATAAGATCAGACCGAGTTTCCAGAAAAGGGTGTGGCCAGAGTCTCTGGCTCTCTGCAAAAGACTTACTTATTATCACACTGGGCACTAAAATTCAATACCATGGAGAAAACAAGTTTCCAATCTCCAGACAAAATTCAGCCTCCCAAACCTGTTCTGACTCTCCTCCAACCTGTGAAGCAGCCATCAGAGTAAACTGGAGGCCATCAACAAAGAAATGAGAACAATCACCTCCATTTCATACATCGGGGGCCCAAGGATGTCTTTCAGAGCATGGAAATCAATCAAAATCGGCATTTCAGGTGGTAGGGCTAAGTCCGGAGTGTCACTGATAGATTCAGGTTTTGCATCTTCTAAGATCTGTTCTCTGCAACCTAAGAGAGAAAAATGTGTTTAGAAATTCTCAGAGTTTGGCAGGTTTGAAAATTCATTAGTAGTATATATCAAACAGAAGTACAGCGGGCTGTTATTTAACAGATCAGTCACCTTTATATATTTATTCAGGCACAAAAATTTATCTCATGATCTGAGGAACTCAGGTAGAGACTCTTGTCTTTCAAGAGCCCCCAAAGGGTGATATAATGCACCGTGTTGTTCATTTATTCTCACTTGTTTGTCTACCCTCCCACTGCACATAAGCTCCAGCAAGGCACAACCTTGTCTGTCTGCTTTTTTAACCTATTATATTCTTAAGCCAAGAATAATGCCTGGCCCTGCTCCACTTTAGAGGGCAGATACTGAAGGGTCACATGCAATAGATTACCTTGTATAATTCTGTCAGATCAACAGAACACAAAGCTTTCAACTCCCTCTTCAGAGGGGTCCCATCAGGTGTCCCATTTCCTGACAGGCGGAAAGAACTTGGAAATGATGGATCCCTGTATAAGCAATGCTTCTTTTGCAAAAAGGTTATTTTCCAATAAAAACAAGCATACCTGGCAGTGCCAGGGTAAAAGCATATGAAGCCTGGTCTGAGACCCCTATGATAATGGACTATTTCCTTGACCTGCCTAAGAGCCCTGGTTACTAACAACTGGTCGGAGCACGGACTCCTGGTTTGAGCCTATACATACAAGGAACAGGCACCAACTGCCTTATCAGACCACCTTTCTGCTCCTCTCTGTAATTCCAGTTTGAGGAAAGAAAAACGTTATGTAAGCCTATAGCCAGAAACCTGAAATGAATAGACGTTGAAAAAATGTATGAAATATTTGTCTCTATTCATCCTTATTCCTAAGTTTTGCTTTTCTTTTAGCTTTGCCATAACTCTTCCAGCTCTTATACTATCTCATGAAATGTTGTAAAATACCTTTATGATCTTTTTTTTTTTAACATACATCCTTCCTTCTGGAAATGATTACTACAATATACAACATATAATAATTATAAACTTGCCATTGTGTATTTTATTTTTGGTATGATTCTCCCTTTCTGGTATCTCACGAAGTTAAAAGAACTGTTTTTCACTAACTCCTTTCCTTCCAAAAGTGATTCCTGAATGTGTTTTATAATATTAGGCCCTCATTTTAGACTCCAACGATAACTGGAAACATCCTGGGGGCTGGAGTGTCCCTAAATTACCCCTGCATAGAACAGCCTTGCTGTGACCTTCCGGGTGAATAGCTCTCTCAGTCTGCTGGGATCTCTGGGGCTCCTCTTCAAGACTGAATCACAAAAGATACATGATGGAAACCAGACAACAGCTCAGATTTTCAACCACTTGCTGCCTGTCAGACCCTCTGCCCATCATTCAACTTCGCACTACCTATCTCTACAGGGTTCTTGTGAGGATTAGAGAATTAAAGAGAAAACCCTTTGCAGACTGCAAAATGACGTTGTACCTTAAGTGTAAGTCTTGAGTTATATATATTCTCACAGTCACTTCTTTGGAATGTCATTTCATCTTTCAAAGTTTGGGTTCTAGGAAGTCTTCCCTGATATTTCCAACTTCTTACAGCACTTACCTGTTTTACTAAATCTAGCTATCACTGGGTTACTTAGTAGCTTATGGGCATGGGAGGTTTTCTGCCTGCTGCCCTGTTTGCAGTCTATCTAAGCAGTATCACTGAGCAAGGGTGGAAAGGCACCCGAATGGCCAGGTTAGCTCCCTGTAGATCTCAAAGCAGAACAGAAAGTAGGTGTCATTGCTTAATTTAAATTAATGCACAGAAAGAAAAGCACTACCTGTCTAAGGTTACTACTGTATCCTAAAAATGAAGGGCTCTGCAACTTCAGCTGATGCATAGAAGAGGCTTCGAGGTTCTTTAGCCTGGTGTGCTTTTGGACGACAGGCTTTTCTGAGATCTAATTACTGTTGCCAGCCTGGAATTCACGATCACAGGAGGAGGTCAAGCTGGATGGGTGAAAGCCAATCCACAATTATGTAACTAATGCTTCAGGACATCCAATCCCTTTCTCCAAGTAGAGTAGTCAACTTAGTGCTTTGAGTACTGAGGAAGTGGCGGTGGGGAGAGCTATTTCTTTTTTTTTTTTTTAAGATTTTATTTATTTGAGAGAGAGAGAGAGAGCACAAGCAGGCAGAGGGACAGAGAGAGGGAGAGTAAGAAGCAGGCTCCCCGCTGAGCAGGGAGCCGGATGCAGGGCTTGATCCCAGGACCCTGGGGTCATGACCTGAGAAGGCAGATGCTTAACTGACAAGCCACCCAGGCACCCCGGGAAAGCTATTTCTTTTTCTTTTTTTTTTTTAAAGATTTTATTTATTTATTTGAGAGAGAGGATGAGAGGAGAGAGAGAGCACATGAGAGGGGGGAGGGTCAGAGGGAGAAGCAGACTCCCTGCCGAGCAGGGAGCCCGATGTGGGACTCGATCCCGGAACTCCAGGATCATGACCTGAGCCGAAGGCAGTCGCTTAACCAACTGAGCCACCCAGGCGCCCGGGAAAGCTATTTCTAATGCAACGAGACCTCGTAAGATAAAAGATGGCCATTTCCTTCAGGCTTTAGGCACAGCAACGTGTAAGAATTCAATACTTAGAACTAATCTGTGCTTCAAAATGCTCCATCATTACAACATGAGCCTAGAGAACAAAAAACTCAAGCCAAAAAAATGGTGCCAGCTAAGTAGGAAAGATAGGCTAGCATGGATTTAAGTATCATCCACAAGGTCCTACATGAACTGCAAAGTGACAGTAAAGAAACAGAATTCAGAGAATTCACACTTCGATTCCTCAGTCAAACAACCAACCAGTACATCATCATCTCACAAAGATGCCCTTCAAGGCATGAAATACTGGTTACAGGTGAGCCCTCTGCGTCCTATGCATGAGCTTTCAAGCACTCAGCTCTAGTGCCACGTTTCCCCCCTGCCAGAGGGCTCAGTACCCACAGGAGACAGTGGCAGGGTCCCGAGGACTCACTGCTGGCTTTGCCTCAGACGGTAGCCTTCAAGCAAGGTGGACTTCTCAAGGTGAGGCAAACAACAATAAAGAAAGTTCAACCTCTCCCAACATAACACGAGCTCTGTCCCGCGAGTGCTCCCGCTGAGCCTCAGTCTTCCTCTTCTGTGCCCTTCTCTTGGGCAGAAACAGTGGTTCTTCAGATGGCTAATGGCTAACAGTCACATGAAAAGGACTGTTTCACCAAGCAGCAAGGAAGTTTACATTGTAAGAGTAAGATACCATTTGTTGGTTACCAAATTAAACTCTAGCAAACTAGTTTAAGAAATGACAAAGATCACTGTTAAAGTGAAGAAATCTTCCCAAACACCGAGCTTATGGAAATATAAAGTGATTTAATCTTCCAGGAAAGTCTCCCAAATATTCATACTCACAGACCCAGTGGTCCCAGTTTGCAGGCACCTACCCTTAAGACATAATCCGAAGTGCAGATGACTATTGTGTAGGCAACAGTTTAGACAACAAAGCTACCTGCTGCAGACTGACTCTAAGAGCAAAAATGAGATCCAATATAAATACTCAACGTCAGGAACATAGTTAAACTGTGGTACAGCCATCTAAGAAAATACGACGCAGTCAATAAAATTGTTTCCTGAGTGTTTTTAAGTAATGTGAGAAAATTCTTTTGAAACAACGTCAATTTGAGGAAAGAGGAGGATATACACTTTCACACGGCATGATTTTTACTAATATAAATATACGTGAGAATGAGTGAAATGATACAGTCCAAAATGTTAAAGTTATTCCCTGAGTTATGAGATTAAGATTACATGGTGAAATAGTCAATAAATAACAGTCTCCAATCCTGGCTCTGGCTCCCCAGTTGGCCCTGAAGAAAGTTACTTTACCCCCCTGTATCTGTTTTTCTAATCTGTAAAACCATAATAATTATAGTAACCCTTGTAGAGTCGTAGAGTCGCTGGGAGAATTTAACAATGTTTAAAGCCAAAATATGTATAAATGGGAGGAAGTGAGTTATAGAGTTAGAGAAATATTTCACACAGACCTCTAAGACTCCCAGTTCTTACTCCATAGCCCCTTCTGCTGAAGAAAACAAAGTGCCCTTTGCAACCTAATTCCACTCAGGGCCCCAGAGAGAGGGCTTCAACCACAATCACAGGACTGTTGGGAGCCACATAAATTTAACATTTGTAAGAAAAAAAGGAAAAGATAACAAAATTCAAGATTCTTCCCTAGGCTATAATATATATTACTATTACATTCAATGCACCAAAATTTCCTTTACAAATAACTTGGAAGCATATTCTTAAAAATAATAAAGTGCTATTAAATAGAAGTTGAAAAGAAAGGCCATGGAAAAATAAAATGAGAAGCTAGCTCAGCCTCACTCCACTTCAACTGTTTCTTCACTTCAAAGATGGAACTGTTCTAAAAGTGGGAGGGAGCTGAAGTTCTTTTCGGTGATTCACTCTGCTCAGAGAGGTCTCCCAGCTCTTCTTTCATCCATGTTATCGATCAGCCTGTCCTAACAGAGTCTAATTCAGGACGCAGCCAGGATGGTCAGGGTATAACCAAGGAGTTCCCCAACACGAAGGCAGCAGATAAACAAGCAGCAGCCGGGCACAAGCTGCAACGCGCTCGCTCTGCTCACCGGCGCCCCCCCTCAGGGGAGCTGATGTCACCCCAGCTATTAGGAAAAGACACTCTACAGCTACAAACTCCTCATGAGAAAGGATTAGGCTTTCCAGAGCAGCTGTCCCAGGGACATGATCAAGTGTGCTTTCCCACCCACTTTTCCTCTCTCAGAGGAGCATGACTTAAATGAAAGCAGGCCCAAGGGCCCAAGAATCACCGTGGAAGGAGGGAAAGAGGAAGATATTAAGAGGGGAGGTAAGGAGGGAGAATAGAGGGGTATTATCATCTCCGGAAACGCCCAGGAGCTTTGTGTTAAAAAAAAAAAAGTTTCTTGCCTTTTGAATAAATCTCGTGGCAAATGGCATCTCTTGGTAGGGGATCCAACCAATGGAAAACAGCAGAGGCCAGGAACACAAAAAAGGCTACTAACTACAACAATTCCCCAGGATGTAGGGGCAATGAAAATCTACCAAACCACAGATGCCCTAGGTGATCACCTATAATCATCTTTACTCCAGACAGAACATTTTAGTTATCACTTATTATTCTCTGTATTCTGCTTAACTTCAAGTATGCACTACACCTGTGAGTGCCGGCTCATGAGTTCAAAAGCTACACTATGAGGCAGAGCGATCATAGGAACCCTGTCATCTTGATAATGGACGAAGTCTTCATTTTCACAAAGAGCTGGTTTCTAATGCTCGCGGGGTAGGGATGGAGGAGGGAAGGATGGAGTGTACCAGAATACTGTTAACTGCAGCCAGCAATCGCCAGGGCCCAAAACACAGGGTTAGTTCTCCAAAGAAATGAACACTACCTGTTTCTGTCATATTAATACAATGTCCCTGAAATAGCTCCCTGAGAACATCTGGGTCTCATTCTGAGCCTTAGCAGAATTCAGGAAGAATCAGGAATTCAAGAAGCACAGGATAAAACCATGATATATAAAACTTTAAAAGGCAGAAAGTCAAAGATCTGACCCAACCCTCTATTTTTTACTCAAGGAAACTGAGACCCAGGGAGGTTAAACCAATTGCCTTAAGTGCACAGCAAATTATAGACAGTACCAGGATTCCTGGCTCCCGACCAAGGACACCTTTTGTCCCAACCCTGAAGTGCAGTCTAGAAAAACTGCCTGTAGTTCAAGAGTTCCTTGACAAAACAAGGCAACTTGGTGGTAAATTTAGAGATTAGATTATATTTTCCTAATTGAAAATAATCAACTGGTACTACAGACACAGATTCCCTTCTATGACTGTTGTCCAAAAAAACCCCCCAAAACTGTGACAGACTTGGGGATGAGTGAAAATAGACAAATGGGTGTCCTGTCCAACATATCCTTCCAGCTAGTCTCTGTCTTACTGCTTCTCAGCTATTTTTCAATTCTGTAAGCTGCAGAAACCGAAAGTAATGCAAATGATGCTCGTCTGTAGAAATGAAAGTGAGCTTTGTTCAACAGAGGTGCAACTCACCCTCTCTCCCTGTCCCATGAAGCTGGTTTTGCCAATTTCAGCATTCCTGACTGCCTACATACAGGTGTACTCCTGGATTCTCCACTGAACCAACTGTAACATCTCACTGGTTGTCTCATTAATTAATGAGTTAATCAAAATCTTTGACATATGGTCATTTTATATTTGTATGATGGCAATGATTTTGCTGTTAAGAAATTATCATCCTGGGGTGCCTGGGTGGCTCAGTTGGTTAAGCGTCCAACTTGTGATTTTGGCTCAGATCATGATCTCATGGACGGTCAGACTGAGCCCCGTGTTGGGGGGGTGTGGTCCAAACTCAGCAGGGAGTCTCTTGAGATTCTCTCTCTCCCCCTCTCCCTTTGCCCCTCCCCCCGCTCGTGTTCTCTCTCTAGAATATTAAAAAAAAATTATTATCCTTTAACACTGTACAAAAACACTTGTTTCTAAACAGCGACAGATCTTCCCAGAAGTCAACTCTTAACCACTATGAGTAGCTAATATATTTATTTATTTTTAAAGATTTTGTCAGAGAGAGAGAGAGAGAGTGCACACAAGCAGGGGGAGGGCAGGCAGAGGGAGAAGCAGGCTCCCCGCTGGGCAATGAGTGCGATTCAGGACTCGATCCCAGGACCCTGGGATCATGACCTGAGCTGAACACAGATGCTTAACTGACTGAGCCACTAAGGCGTCCCTCTGTTTAGATTAAGATCTTAGGGCCTCAGACACAAATACAGATACATCAAATTGCTTTAGGTACAAAAACATGAAACTTCCCATTTTCAGTATTCCTCCCTTTGGGTAGATCCTCAAAAATATCCAGGAGAAGTACAACTGATCCTCCTTACTTCCAAGAGGCCTTGGAGTTGGAGAGCCTGGGTTTGTGGTCCAGCTCTTTCCACCTGTAAGCTCTATGACTTTGGGCAATTTCCTTAACCTATTTTTTTAAAAAGTGTTTTTATTATGGTAAAATATGTATCACTATATAATATGGATCATTTTAACCATCTGCAAGTACACAATTCAGTGGAACTAAATACATCTGCAATGTTGATATAACCATCACCACCATCTATACCCAAAACTTTTTCATTATCTCAGCATAAACTCTGTAGTCATTAAATAATAACTCCCCATCCTCCTCTCCCCTCTGTTCTACTTTTCTGTCTCTATGAATGTGCCTATTCTAGGTAGCTCCCATTACATGGAACCATACAATATTTGTCCTTCTGTGTCTGGCTTATTTCACTTGGCACGATGTTTTCTAGGTCTAGCCATGCTATAGCATCTATCAGATTTTTCGCTCCTTCCTATGGCTGAATAATGGTGTGTGTCTACCACAGCTTGTTTATCCACTCATCATGGCCACCTGAATTGTTTCCATCTTTTGGATCTGGTGAAGAATGCTGCCATGAACACTGGTATCTGTCTGGGTCCCTGTTTTCCACACTCTTGGATATACACCTAGAAGTGGAATTGCTGGGTTATATGGTGATTCCATGTGTAACTTGCTGAAGTACTGATGAACTGGTTTCCACAGGAGCTGCACCATTTTATGCCCCTACCAGTTTCTCCACATCTGCACTGCTTTTTATTTTCCATTTTTAAATTACAGGTATGAAGTAATATATCACTGTGGTTCTCACATTAGGCATCTTTTCGTGTGCTTATTGGCCAGCTGTCTGTCTTCTTTGAAATGGCTATTCAAGTCCTTTGTTCATTTTTGAATTGGGTTGCTTCTGTTGGTTGAGTTGTAGAGTTCTTTATACATTTCTGGATCTCAATCCCTAATCAGATACAAGATTTGCAAATTTCTTCCATTCCGTTGGTTTTATTTTTTTTCTTTTCTTAATAGTGTCTTTTGATGCACGAGAGTTTTTAATTTTGATGAAGTCCAACTTATTTTTTCTTTCGTTGCCTGTGCTTTTGGTGTCATATCCATAAAATTATTGCCAAATCTAATGTTATGAGGATTTTCCCTAACGTTTTATTCTTAAGCTCTTAAGTTTAGGTCACTGATCAAAGTTTAGTTAATTTCTGTATTTATTTTAATTTTGTATTAATTTTGTATTTATGTATTTATTTTGTAAGGGCCCAATTCATTCTTTTGCATGTGGATATCCAGTTTTCCCAGCCCCATCTGTTAAAGACTTTCCTTTCCTTACTGAATGGCATCCCTGATAAAAATCAATTGACCATATATGTGAGCCTTTATTTCTGTGCTCTCTATTCTATTGCAATGGTCTATACGTCTGTTCTTATGTCTGTACCATACTGTCTTAATTAATGTAGCTTTATAAAAGATTAAAAAGTTAGCAGGTGTGAATCCTCCATTTTGATCTTTTTCAAGACTGTTTTGGGTATCTGGGGCCCATTGCAATTCCACATGAATTTGAAGATCAACTTTTCCATTTCTGTGAAAGAGACTATGGAAGTTTCAGAAGAGACGGCAGTAAAATTGTAGATCTTAACAACGTTAAGTCTTCCTATCCATGAACACAAGATATCATCCGTCCATATACTTAGGTCTTCTAAAATTTCTTTCCAGCAATGTTTGGTGGTTTTCAACATACAAGTCTTTCACCTCTTTAATGAGATTTATTCTTAAGTACTTATTTTTTTTAGATGCTACTGTAAATGAAACTGGTTTTTCATTTTATTTTTTCTCATCATGCTAAGTGTAATCTTTAATACCCACCCTCCCACCCTCCCTCAGTTTGTTCTCTACAGTTAAGAGTCTATTTCTTGGTTTGTCTCTCTCTCATTTTTCTTCCTTTGCTTCTTTTGTTTCTTAAATTCCACATAGGAGTGAAATCATATGGTATCTGTCTTTCTGACTGACTCATTTTGCTTAGCATTATACTCTCTAGCTCTATCCATGTTGTTGTAAATGGCAAGATTTCACTCTTTTTTGTGGCTGAATAATATTCCACTATATACATATATATCTTTATATATATATCTTCTTTATCCAATCGTCAGTTGATGACCTTCTTTATCCAATTATCTTCTCTAACCAATCATCAGTTGATGGACATGGGCTGCTTCCATAGTTTGGCTACTGTAAATAATGCTGCAATAAACACTGGGGTGCATGTATCCCTTTGAATTCATGTTTTTATATTCTTTGGGTAAAAACCCAGTAGTGCAATTACTGGAATGCAGGGTAGTTCCATTTTTAATTTTTTGAGGAAATTCCATACTGTTTTCCACAGTGGCTACACCAGTTTGCATTCCCATCAACAGTGCATGAGTAATTCCTTTTTCTCCACATCCTCGCCAATGCCTCTTGTTTCTTATGTTTTTGATTTTAGCCATTCTGACGGGTGTGAGGTGACAGCTTATTGTAGTTTTGATTTGCATTTGCTATTGTAAATGGAACTGCTTAGTTTCCTTTTCAGATTGTTCATTTCCCTTATTGTCTTAAGCTGCCACTTCCTTATCTGAAATGAGAGAAATAGTATCTACACCTCAAATGGTTGTTACAGGGATAATGAACATAGGATATATAGGAATAATGAAAGCACAGTGTAGACACTAAGTTTAGACTTCACCAGTCGGCCTCGCTTAGAATCCTGACAATGACATTTACTGGCTGTGAACCCTGTAAACCCTGCATAGAGCATGCCTGTTGGCACCATTTTTCCATTGCATTTGCTCACTTTGTCTCTGAGCCACATTTTGGTCATTCTCACTTTTTCATCATTATTATATGGTGATCTGTGATGTTACTACTGTAATTATTTTGGACCACCATGAACCAGGCCCATGTAAGACGGTGAATTTAATCGATAAGTGTGTGTGTTCGGACTGCTCTACCGACTGACCATTCCCATCTCTCCCTCTCCTTGGGCCTCCCTGTTTCCTGAGACTCAGCAATACTGAAATTAAGTTAGTCAGTAACCCTCCAATGGCCTCTAAGTGTTCAAGTGAAAGGAAGAGTCACATATCTCTCATTTTAAGTCAAAAGGTAAAAATAATTAAGCTTAGTGAAGGAAGCATGTCTAAAGCCAAGGCAGACTGAAAGCTGGGCCTCTTGGCCAAACAGTTAGCCAAGCTATAAATGCCAAGAACAGTTCCTGAAGGAAATTTAAAGTGCTACTCCAGTGAACACATGAATGATAAGGAAGTTAAACAGTCTTATAGCTGATATGCAGAAAGTTTCAGTAGTCTGGAGAGAAGATCAAACCAGCCACACATTCCCTTAAGCCAAAGCCAAAGCCCAGTCCAGAACAAGGCCCCAACTCTCTTCAATTCTGTGAAGGCCATGAGAGGTGAGGAAGTTGCAGAAGAAAAGTCTGAAGCTAGCAGAGCTTGGTTCATGAGGTTTAAGAAAAGAAGCCTCTCCATAACATAAGAGTGCAAAGTGAAGCAGCAAGGGCTGATGGAGAAGCTGCAGCAGGTTATCCAGAAGATCTAGCTAAGATAATTAAATGAAGGTGGCTTCAGTAAACAACAGATTCTCAAGTAGACAAAACAGACTTCTATTTGAAGAAGATGCCATGTAGGACTTTCACAGCTAGAGAGGAAAAATCCATGCCTTCACAGCTTCCAAAGACAGATGAATCTACTGGGGGCTAATGCAGTTGGTGACTTTAAGTTAAAGCCAATGCTCAGTTACCATTCCAAAAATCCTAGAGCCCTTAAGAATGATGCTAAATCTACTCTACCAGTACTCTACAAATGGAACCACAAAGCCTGGATGACAGCACATCTGTTTACAACATGGTTTACTGAATATTTTAAGCCCTCTGTTAAGACCCACTGCTCAGAAAAAAAAGATTCCTCTCAAAATATTACTGCTCATTGACAATACACCTAGTCATCCAAGAGCTCTGATGGAAATGTACGAGATTAATGTTTTCATGCCTGCTGACACAACATCCATTCTGCAGCCCATGGATCAAGAAATAATTTTGACTTTTGAGTCTTATTTAAGAAATACATTTTTGTAAGACTATAGCTGCCATAGACAGTGACTCCTCTGATGAGTCTGAGTGAAGTAAATTGAAAACTTTCTGGAAAGGATTCCCCATTAGAGATGCCATTAAGAACGTTTGTGATTCATGGGAAGAGGTCAAATATCAACATAAACAGGAGTTAGAAGAAGTTGATTCCAACCATCATGGGTGACTTTGAGAGGTTTAAGACTTCAGTGAAGATGTGGTGGAAAGAGTAAGAGAACTAGAGTTAGAAGTGGAGCCTGGAGATGGGACTGAATTGCCGCAATCTCATGACAAAACTTTAATGGATGAGGACTTGCTTCTTACGGATGAGCAAAGAAAGTGGTTTCTTCAGATGGAATCTACTCCTGGTGAAGATGTTGTGAAGATTCTTGAAATGACAACTGAGAATTCAGAATATTATATGAACTTAGTTGATAAAGGAGCAGGGGTTTGAGAGGACAGGCTCCAATTCTGAAAGAAGTTCTACTGTGAGTAAATGCTACCAAAGAGTATCGCATGCTGCAGAGAAATCATTTATCAAAGGAACAACCGATGTGGCAAACTTCACTACTGTCTTATTTTAAGAATGTGCCTTCAATTTTCAGCCAAACTTTCAAACAACCTGATCAGTCAGCAGCCATCAACATCAAGGCAAGATCTTCCACCAGCAAGAAGATTATGATTTGCTTAAAGCTCAGACGATGGTTAACATTTTTAGCAATAAAATATTTTTAAATTAAGGAATATACATTATTTTTTTAGACATAATGCCACTGCACACTTAACAGACTACAAGACAGTGTAAATGTAACTTTTATAGGTACTGGGAAACCACAAAATTCATTTGATTCACTTTACTGCGGTGGTCTGTACCCGAACGCTCAGTATCTCCAACGTATGCCTGTATCCATTTTCTTCACTACTTGTCAATGAATCTATACATTACTTCCACACTTAACGCATCTTTACTGGTCTGCATCACAAATTAAGCAAATTCCTAACTTCTAAGAATTGCATTCAATATCCATCACAATATATGCCAAATTACCTTTCTAATCAAAGTTCCCACTATTCTGGAATGCCTTTTAGGCTGAAGGAGTGAACAGCACCCAGACCACAACTCAACAACATTTATGGAGCAAACTCTTGAGTAAGAAACTGGGCCCTAGGTTCCTTATCTGTAGAATGAGAAACTAGATGAGGTCTAATCTTGCCATACCAACTCATCACAGTGTCTTACATAACACAGCTATTCAGTTATGCCTGCTGAAATAAATCTTCATAACATCTCTGGACAAATGACAAATCACCAAAATAATTACTATTTTGATTTGTCAAAAGATTACCTGTCTTAATATGCTGGTTTTGTAAACATAAACATTTTTAATTAGTGAAAATTAATTATATAGTAATATTATTACTGAATGATTAAAAATCAATCTTTTTAATCGGTGAATCCAATCACACTGGACTCCTGAATGAAACATGCAGATTTGTTTGAACTGTTACTTGTGTGCATTCATGTACGAGGTGTGTTATTAGGTATACTAACAGCTAGTTGGCAGAGGGGTCATCCATGAACCAATAAAGGGGGATAGTGTTTACATCTCATCTCTTTAGTGTGGGTACGCACACATGGATCCAGACTGCATTTAGGCATGAAGAGAAAGATTTGTATGGCTGCAGTTATAAAAACAACTTTTTTTTTTTAAACTGAGTCTACTTTAAAAAGGGAGATGAGATGCTGAGATTATAAGTGGTTTTGTCATTTCTTACAAGACAGTACAAGCATGTGCCTTGGGGCTAAACTGACCGTGGATACAATGCTTCTGAAAGCTTTCTCTTGGGAAGGCAGAAAGGGGAAAACAAAATACCTTAAAAACAAATCAGAAAAACCTGAATATTTCCAACTGTATAATTTGTGCTGTCAGTTTCAGGTTAATCTTTTCCAGAAAACCATGCTCCCAGCCAAAGGAAGCGTGTGCTAAGTGCGACTGAGATTCAAGTTACTGACCAGGGCTGCTAAGGCATTTGTGCTTGCGTATTTTCAATCTGCCTTTTTTTTTTTTTTAAAGGAACTAGCTCTAATGGAGAAATCCGTGGTTCAAATGCCCAGAAAACCCCTCATGCTAGCAATAAAATCTTTTAAGTGCCTTTTGCCTATATTTAATTATTTTGGGGATGAACCTTAACATAACCAAATACCTTTTCTTTCAAATTCACCTACTAAACATTTCTACATAGTAACTATTAAGATATAGATGGAAATTATGTTGTAAAACATTTCTCAATTTTAGTAATAGTTATCTATTCACGAAAATAAAGAATATTAAAATAGAATACCTGGAAAATATTTCTTCCATCTGTTTATCCATTCCATTTAATTCTGAGATGTAAGCAAATGACCATTTGTCTCAATTTACTAAAAGCAATTTTAAAAAGCTACAATATCTATAAGTAAAATGAAGTTTTCAATGATCAATTCAGTGCCTCACAGCACTTTAAATACCAGCACACCTGAAACATTACACACCTAAAAATTATTTGTTTATATATTGACTTCATCCAATGGACTATACATATTTGTTAGAGGAGTCTTCTTTCATCTGCTTCCCAGGTCTAGTCTAGAACCTGGCACACAGTAAATGCTAGCTGACTCACTCACTGAATGAGTTAAAATTACACAAGGGTCCGGGACATAGGGTCTTTGTACAAGACAAAGGAGCATGGACCATTGTCTCTAAGCAGGTTTTGCGCATTAACACATCTCACTTCCTGTATTAGAGATTCAGAATATAGTCTTGGGAACGTTTTTGGATTATCAGTTAAAAGGCAGAGACTATTTGTAATATTAAAAATAAGTACTGTTTTCACTTCATCTAAAACTAATGATGTAATGTATGGGGATTAACATAAAAATTAAAAAAAATTAAAAAAAATTAAAAAAATTAAAAATAAATAAATAAAAATAAGTACTGTTTTAATATCTTGTAACTTAAAAGGCTGGTTTTGATCATATATGACAATAACACTCAAAAGGCCATGACATCCTCCTATATGATTCATTAAATGAAACAATGGCTTTTTAATTCTTTGACAATATTTGACTTTCCTGTCCCAAAACAGGGTTTAAATAACAAATGTTTGTCTCCTATCATACGTAAGTAGGGTTTTTCCCTCATTGTCACTTCCTTCCGGTCTACGTAGGCAAACAAATCTTTTTAAACCAGGCTAATATTGATGAGGCAACAATGAGTAAAGTAGTGTAAATGTCAGAAAAGATTATTTAGTATATCTTCAAGATACTGGCAGTATATACCAACATGATATTTTCTTTTCAGCATTAAAGCACTACTTGATTTTAGATGTTTGTACACAATATGCTGCTTAATAGGCCTCCAAATGCAAAGTATTTGCCACAGAAAGTCTCAATCTCTAGATTTATTTTTTATTTATTTATTTTTTTTGGTAATCTTGGTTTGTAAAATCCAATTAGCTGTAATAAAACCCTACAAACCCCACAGCTTTAGAAACCAGCAAGCCAGGTGCATTGGGACTAAAACTCTCTTAGTCCATATTCCTCAACAGTTAACCTTAGTTCCTTTGACTATTAGAAAATTGTATTTGCCCTGAGCCACTAATACAATCAAAGGAAAGATAAGCATGAACAGGTGAAACAGGACTTTAAATACTGAAAATGCAAAACTGGTTTAAAACTTCTAAGCCCTGTCTGTGCGACCTGGGTGTCTGATAAGAACTCAGCTCAAGTATGATGCATGGACAACAGCACGAACTTCAGTGTTGGATTAGAAAAAGCCTTCTGACAAAGTTCCTTACATCGTGATGACTGTTGAATCGTTACAGCCTTTTAGATTAGTAAATTCTATAAGAATAAGCAGAGATTTTCAAAGTTGTGCTGCTTAAAGATTAGGAAAATGTAGGCCAATTTAAATCCAGCTTCCATGAATACTAACAGTGGGATTTGTCACACAGTGTTCAAAGACCTCTTAACCATCAGACACAGGCATCTCTTCAGAAACAGATTAAAAATCTGACTTCTCGGTATTATAACAATCTAAAATAAACAGCCAAAGCATCTGGTGTGTGGTTTTTGGGTTCAGAGGCACACACCCAAATTACTCTCTCTTTTTTTTCTCACCAGAAAGGAAGATATGGGATTCAGGTTCAGGCATTTGAGGACGTTTACATGTAACTGGAACCAAGTAATAGGAAACTACTCCATTATCTTTGCCTCACTAAAAACAGCCTTTAACAAAGTTTTTATGTCCCCAAAGAAACAAACAAGAACACTGACAAAATCCACATTAAAAGCTGACAAATAAAGGTTGTTTCAATGGTTGCTAAAGAATTACTCATTTGCTTGTGGGTCTTATTAAGCTTTTATCCCCTGAAGGCTCACCCAACAGAATAATGTAGCTACTTTTAACTGTTTCTGCAGCACAGAAATTTCCACTCTCTATTAACAACCAAACCACAGGTTTTCTTTAGAACTCTAAAGAAACTATTTCAACTCTCAGAAATGGGGTTTGTATTAATAGAAATGAGATGTATAAAAGCCTTCTTTAAGCAAAAAATAGAATCTTAGAGCCATCTTCAAGATGACCCCCAATAATCCCCACCTCCTAGAATTCACATGCCTGTGTAGTGCTATCTCTCACTGTACCGGGTTGGTCTGTGCAGCCAACAGAATGTGGGAGGGTGAGGATTAGAAGAGACTGTAGCTTCTGTCTTAGACTCTCTATTTCCCTTTTCATGTATCACACTCACGGGGGAGGGGGAAGGAGGAGGGCCGGTGTGCAGGAAGCCAGTGGCCATGTTGTGAGCCTATGTGGTGAGAGACTAAAGACCTGGCTAATGGTCAACAAGGAACAGAAGTCGGCTAACCACCAGGTAAGTGACCTTGGAAGACAGCTTGACTATAACCTCATGGGAGGTCTTGAGCCAGAACTCCCCAGCTAAGTTTAAGCTGCTCCTGAATTCCTGACCCACAGACATTGTGGGATGATAAATGTTTGTTAAATGCTTTAATCTACTAGATTTTAGGGTAATTCGTTACACAGCCTTAGATAACTAATGTAAAATCCAAAAGATAAAGATAGTTCTGCAACAAGTAAAAGACTGCTCCAGGAAGTCAAAGATAAAAGAATTTAGCAAAAAGTTACATAAAGCTCCGAGGTCACTTCCTAATAACATTATATACAGTATTCTCCATTAAAAAAGAAATGCATTCATGACAGTGGACAAGAGAATGGGTATGACTGAGATTTACAGAAGACTGATTAAAAAAAAAAACTGAAAGGATCAAAACACTTGATTCTCCTGCAGAAACAGCTTCCTGTTTTGGTTACAAAGGAGCCACACTTAAAATAACTATCATAAAGGACACTTAGGGCCTGAGAAATCAATGGCAGGAAGCCACAACAAAGAACCTTGAAGGTGGCCTGACAGAAGAGGACTCCTCCTGGAAACGGATCCAAGAAAGGCTAAGAGAAGAGCTAGCCTCAGAAATGAGCGGGAGGTAAACGGACAAAAGCACAAGCAAGGACCAGGCATCCAAACCCCTTAGCACATGGTTCTTCCCATGGCATCTGACCCCCTGGCAGTAGCAGTACTAAGCTGACTTAGTGGCTGTGGCAGGATACCTTTCCTCCCCCAGTCAGCAGTGTGGTGCACTGGAAGAATTAAAGTTAATGAATGAGGAGAACTGGTGCTTTTATAAAATTCAAATATTTTATCTTGATGCATTTTAACTATAAAGTTGTCTGGAAGGGACATACCAAAAAAATTAAGGATACTCTATCTACCTCCTTCCACTTAATATTTGGTTGATTTTACTGCCATACACAAGGTAAATGTATCAGAGAAACAATACATGTCAAAATGCAACCCAGTCAAACTGAGATCCAGACCGAACTACAGAAATTGCCACAGTTAGATGTGTGGTCTAGCCAGCATTTTATGGTCAGCAGGGTCCCCAGGGAATCTATCATGAAAGGACAGGCATGTTTTCACTGACATCAAATCCAATGGCTTATGACTCAAACCACCCAACCACTCGGCTTTTTTTCTGACTTACAGCTTCTATTTTCCTAGGGACTGGGAAACAGATAGCCAAGTTTATAAATATGTATCTGTTAACAGAATCAAACAGGCAAGGCATAGTGTTTATTGGGGAATGTTGTGAAGGGATATGAACTGAATCCGAGGCAAGCTAGCCGGCTACTGAGACTCCTGTACAAATGAGATTTTATCATAGTCAATTAGGTGAGGAGTGGTGGCCCAAGGGCACAAAACAAAGGCTATATAGGCTGGTAATTTCTTCACAGGTTTTGTTTTCTGCCTACTTTGGTTATCATCATTATTTCTATTCAACATCTTCTTGGAGGTCCCATCTAGTGCATTAGGGAAGACATGAAATAAAAGGTATAATGACTACAAAGGAAGAATAGAAATTGACATTATTTGCATTTGTGATGACTGACGGTGTACGAAGAAAATCCAGAAGAATCTACAGTTAGAATTAACAAGTCAATTTTCTGGATATGGGTGAATACAGTATTCCCATACAGTAGCAACAACAACAAAATCAGAAAATAAAAAATTAGAAATACCATTTGCAATAATATACATACACAAAGATCAAATAACTAGGAATATATCTAAAGAAAAAATATGCAAAAGCTCATCACCGAAAACTATTAAAACACTTAAAACATTTATTAAGACTTAAATGAAGCTGGTCATAAATTAGGAGATATGATAATATCAAATTGTCAATTCTCCCTAAACTGATGTACAGATTCAATGCAGAGTCAAACTATCAGGAGATTTTATTTATTTACTTATTTATTGGTGGAAACTGACAAGCCGATTCTAAAATTTACATGGATATTTGAAGGACCTACAACAGCCAAGGCAATCTTGAAAAACAAGCTGGAGGACTTACACTAAACTAGCTATCCAGACTGTCTAGGGTGTCATTCTTGAAACTGTGTATGATGCCATCACTGGAAATTTCATCCCAAGCCCAGAGTACCTATTCACTTCTCACACGTTAGCTAGTTTAATTCATTTTTCCTATAAGTATCTGTGATCTTCATAACATAAACACAGTATTGCTTTAAGTGATTTTTAAAAGCTAATTTATAATGGCATCTTACATACCTCATGAATAACCATTAAATCTGTGTTAGTTTTTTTTTTTTCTAACTTTTCAATCCTCTCTATAAAATAAGAAACTAATAGCTTGAGGTTAAGTTTAATGTAGCTTCTCTAATAAATACTGTATTTTTCAAAAATAGAGCCTGCTCCATATTCTGAAAAACTGTAAGAATTGATTACAATACAAATCCTTTCCTGAGGATAATTTTTGATGAGAAACTCTTACCAGATGCTAAGTGGACACATATGATACAGAAGTACTTGAACAAATGGACATTTGCCCAACTTTTTACAGAGAAACATCCAAGGATGCAAAGTTGAATAAATCAGACATTTGTGTATGTAGCAAAAGGTAGGCAAAAAGGAGAATAAAACTTTAGCCACATATTTTTTTTCATCTCCCAACCCAACTAATATCCCAGAAAGGAAAAGAGCAATTCAGAATACACTAGTAAACATGCAGAAAACATGGGCATCACTGCTTTTATGAATTATTTCCCATACTTTATGGGTAAGCAACCGAAAAAGGTAAAATATTCCTCCTCTAACGTGGATCAACTATAAATCCCACGAGGCTTTTAAAACTCCGTTATTATTTGTTCTGTTTAACTGCCAGTTCAGACCCCACAAATACAAAGACAACTGTTCCCAGACCAGTGTTTCTGGGCCTACTCCAGAAAGTGTGTTTGATACACTGGAGGTTTCTGCCTGTTTTGAAGCTTGTGGCCTGAAATTACTTTTCTTCCTGGCAGTAACTCTAAGTCCAGCAATATTTTTAACATTAAAAATAACTCCCTCACTACATTCCTTGAAATTTCTAAAACAACTGTCCTATTTTATACTCTAATTTTAAAGAATTCATTTCTTAATGAGAAACTTTCAATTATTAAGCCATTTGAACTTTACAGCATAAAAACCTGTTATCGACCCTTTTGTAGGAATTTTCCTTTTGGATTGGTTGAGTTGATAAACACTAATTTCAAGATACCTTATAATTATCTTACTAAAATCTGGAGGAGTCATTTACAGTAAACTCAAGGGCATCTTACAATATTAGAAGTAGCTTAGAGTCCATAGGCCTCTAATGAGAACCATAACCAAAACCATCATTAAGAGACAAGGATTTATCCTAATTATTTATTTATCTGTATGACCTAGGTAATATCTTTACTTAAATCTGCTTAGGTATGTTATCATGTGAGATTTGTTCTGTGAATCATGTATTAAGAAAAAATAACCAGGGGTGCCTGGGTGGCTCAGTCAGAAGAACATGTGACTCTTGATCTTGGGGTCCTGAGTTCGAGCCCCACGTTAGGTGTAGATAATTACTTAAATAAATAAAAACTTAGAAACAAATAAATAAATACACGTTGCCATGAAAAACTGCATGTTCCCACATAGCTCACAAGTTGTTTGAACAAGTTCTTGAATATTTCAGGGTTATCTTTAAATAGCTAATATGATCACAGACATTATTGGAAATATGCTAATGGATATATGTATACACATTAAGTACTGCATAACTATGGGAAGTTTCCTTTGGCAACAAATCCCTCTGAATATATTTGTATAAATCTCCAAACATACCATCTCAATCCTAAACACAATTTCCAAAATAACTAGATAAACTCATTTCACTGTCTGCCTAGAACAAAAAGACATAGGCTCAGGTGCTTCAGCCCACAGCACAAAGGGAGTGTTCTAGAATAAAAAGGGGGAAATTCAGGAGGATCTAGGCCTTATATTTAGAAAGAGAAGAAGGGGAAAAATACCTCAGTTCTCCACTGTCACTGTCAGCTACGCCAGTAATTCCATTCTTGATAGGCTATCATTCACCTAAGGCACTTTTTAAAAATTCAGATTTTTGAAAATGATGGCCTGAACATGTGTTTATCTTTAAACTTCCTCTCCAAATCCTACTAAAATGACAATTAAGAAATTAAAAAAGTACAAACCCTTAACAACAAAAAGAGTAAGAAAGAAGACAACAGCTAATCAGAGATGCTGACAATATTTTGGAAAACAGAAAGTGGGTCGACAGGAAGGAACAAACATTTAGGCTAGAGAAAGGAGAAACCTTAATGTTATCCATAAAATGCTATAAAGGCTCAGGAATTTGAGGTACCCCTGAAAATATCAATGAAGAATGGTACTAACAGAAAAATGTTAAAGTCTGTGGGAGAAACAATTAGAGCTTAAGATCCCTACGCCCACTCCATATAGCAAGGACACCACCCCTCCTCTCCAGTTCAACAGAAGATGGGAAGTTTATTTCTCCCTGGAGAAAATGAACCAGGGAGGTTCTTGGCACAGTGCGAGCAGGGGTGAAGCATCATACTGGCAATAGGAGGATTATATGAAAGTCCATTCTTTTGATGATAAAGTGTAAAAGGCACTGTGCTTAGCAACAGAAGGAAAAACAGGGAAGATGTTTACATCTATTCCACTAAGTGTATCACAAATTACAGTTCTTCAACAGCACTCATCAAACTGTTCTAGAAAGAGCTATGGAAATGGCAGAACATCTAATAAACCTCTTCACTATAGAAAATTTCAATTCCCTACTACTCAAGTCATGTTTGTTAAAGCAAGTTTTGGCAAGTTGTGTAGCAGCATGATATGATGAACGGAGACCCCGTATGCATCTGCAGCAAGAAGTTAAAACATTCTAACTGGGTACCAATGGAAATGTTCACATTTGATTAATTTTAGGAATAGAAACCTTCCCTTTCTTTCCCTATCACCACCTCCACATTATTTTTTTAAGAAAAAAAAATTTAAATTACATTTTAATTGTATACCTATCGAAGAAAACGTGTGAGGAAAACAAATTATGACATATAAAGCTCTTCCAGAGTATAAAGATCTACCCTTGCAGTATTTGGACAGCTTGGATTTTTAACTGGTGTAATAACTTTCTATGCTATAAATACTGAAAGACTTTACAACAGTCTGGATCAGAAAGAAAAAAAGAGAACACCAGAACCCATACATAAAGCACACCATCATAAATCTGGAGAAATTTATGATATCCTTAAAGCACTGATATTGAGTATTATTCCAGCTGAAACTCTGTACTATTTGTAAAAGAGAATCCCTTTGATAAAATACATCAGTGTTGAGTTATTACTTACTCATTGGATTTATCTACTGGTGGAGTAGTAGGTACCACTGCTCCAAGGGCCACCCAACACCATCCCTCCATATTCAACTTTGTTTGCTATTGACTCTTACCACCAAGCCCAAGAGCCCCAGATCAACATCACAGACCTTCTCCCTCAGCCACATCAGAACGGTCCAACTTGGCTTCTTTATGTTGTCCTTCTGCCACCTTCACAGCAACAGCTCGGCAAATGGCCCCAAACTTCCTGTCCAGAGATCGAACCCCTGCCTCCCTGGTATACCTGTCATCAAAGGAAAATATTTTATTTTTGGCTAAACACCACCTGTAAAAACAGAAATAATATGATTAACATTTATACTAAAGAAACAGTATACAT
This sequence comes from Mirounga leonina, assembly GCF_011800145.1. Taxonomy (NCBI): domain Eukaryota; kingdom Metazoa; phylum Chordata; class Mammalia; order Carnivora; family Phocidae; genus Mirounga; species Mirounga leonina. The sequence goes on from NW_023270469.1 coordinate 34,596,462, forward strand.
TTAAAAGTTCATTACATTTGCTTAAGTACTAACTTCCTCACATTTAAAAATTCCTCATTAAAGTACTGTTATTTCTTATATATTCAGATGTATTTTCAGCTATAACTTTCCCCTCCATAGGGATTTTTATCTTTAACTATTATCCTATACTTAAAAACAAATCCTTGGTTCTTCAATTTATACTGCCAAAGTAAATTTGGCAGCACATAAGATATCATTTACTCCTTGATGGTATGTGTAAGAGCTTTCTTAAGCAAAATTAGTCAATTTAAGAAATTTCTACATGAATTTATTATACTTGAAATATTGCTGAAAGAATCAGAAAAATAAAATTGTCCCAACTAAAGCAAAAATTAATCTTAGAAAGAAATCTAGTTTTTACTAGGAACTGTGCTAGTCACCTCTATTCAGTGTATTTTCTTAGAGACTTCTAAAGAAGGAAAATATGCTGATATAAGCATAGTGAATTTGTGAAGAAGATTCTAAATGTGGTTAAGCAGAGCTGTCTTAAAAAAACTTATGTTAGACTCAAATTCTATATGCCACTTCATAAACCATTATATAACACAGCCATTTTTGGCCACCCAGCTTTGAATGGATTTGAATAGGTAGCATCAGATAGAGAATATAGATTTATCTGAAAAACTGGATTTGATTAGGCACTCAGACACATATTCTAGACTTTAGGGAATCAGATCTCAAAACTTCTGAGAAAGGACAAATAAAAACTCTTGGCAAAAACACTCTAAAGTAAAACTCATTTCAATCAAAGGGATAGGAGGAGGTAAGCATAAAGTCCGTTATTACACAACTGCATATAATTTCAGTAAGGAAGAAAACAGGGGGGCATGTTAAAAATAAACAAACCAACATCTAAAAACAAAAACAAAAACCCAATGTAACTTTCTAGACAACTCAACTGATGAGCTCAGATTAAAGGTCTGGACAAAAGATGAAAGAACAGGGATTGAGGAAGCTTACAGGAGAATGACATGAACATGAAGAAATAATACCAGGAAGTTCAGAATAAACTTTCAGAAATAATGACATCCATAACAACACAAATGAAATACTGTTCTTTTTTCTTTTGTTTCTTTTAAGGTTGTCAGAATAATGGGTCAGGAGCTAATGCAGGCAGTATAACATTAACAGCTGACTGAAAGAAACGAGACACAACCACCCCTATTTAGTATTTTTAAACCAAAAAGGGAAGAATCACCAGTATTCATAAGAAGTGGCTGATGTTTCCTATCTGTGACATGAGCATGAAGATGCTATATATGTCAATTTCTAGAAGACCTAAAACTAATGATAATCAAGATGGAAAAAAATTCATTTGCTGCAACAGTAGCTGAGACCAACAAAAAAATATACGTAATTGCAAACTTCTACATTTGGGTTTTATAAAATTCAACCCTACCCTAAAAGTACAGAATGAGACAGACCAAATTTAGCAGAAATTCATATGAAAAACAACTAAAGATGTTCAGTAACTGTAAGTGCAACAGGCAAGAGAATAACCTAAAAGAGCTAAGAGTCTTGAGACACAGTCATAAAATAATATAATCAAAATAGGAAAGCCGGTGGTCTTATACCATGAACTACTCAGGCTACATGTGAAATACTGAGTTCCACTCTGTGTTTCATTTTAAAGGGGACACTGATTTCACAGGCAGCATTCAGAAGACGACTAATCAGAAAGGTGAAGCCTTGAGAGTGGGTCAAGAGGAATGATAAAGAGAAAAGGAATATTTAGCTTGAGAAAGAGAACATTTATGGGAAGTGGACCTGACTTTTTTTTTTTTTTTTAATGCCAGAAGGGCTGTACAAGGGAGGAATTTACCCTTAGATTCCAGGTGCACAACTAGAAAATTATAGGGAGGTGAACATAAAGATTATTTTGTAACAATTTATTTACTTACAGAGGAGTAGACAGCAGTGAGCCATCTAGCACTGGAGGAACTCAAGTAGGCTAGGTACACAGGGAGGGAGGTGGGACTAAATGAGATCTAAGACCCCCACTCCTCCTCCTGAACATTATGGGTCCACGACTATGGCACACAAAAAGATGAAAAACACATCAAAAGATGAAAAACTGTACCCTAATCTCGGTAACTAATCAAATAGCCAAAACTGCTTGGAGTAGCAAATACCTGTGCTGTTTTAAAAAATATTAAAACTGTTCAGACATTTAATGTCCATAGCTTTTAATATTTGATGTTTTGAGCTAATACATATATAAAAAAGAAAGAGTTCTCCAAGCAACAACTGGGAAATACAAATAATGATTACTTTTTGAAGTCATTATTATTTCGATCCAGATATTTTTGTTCTCTCACTCATATTTTACAGAGGGGGGAGCTATCAAAAAGGTTAAGTGACTTGTTGAAAGTTACCCAAAGGTATCAGGGGTGTTATCTGGAATAATATTATTGTTGGAAGACTTCGGCATATAAATCACCTAATTTATTTCTCCTGGCATTATCCACACAATGAATCACAAGTTAAGCAAAGGAACTCCCAGGTCAGATCTAGTCTTACTGTTTTGTGAATAAATTTAAATAGACTTCCAAATAGACTTCTATAAGAAGGCTGGCTTAGATCAAAAAGCAGTCTAACTGGCCAAACTCTAAGTCAAAGTTCAAAATGGAGAGATACTTTGCTTCTCCAGAAAAACAGCAGTTACTGTGAGGAGGACTGCGCAAGGAGTGTTTGGCAGCCTGACACAATTTGCCAGATGATGCAATGGATCTGTAACGCTGAGCCAGGAAAAGTAAGGGGCTGTTGCAGATATAAATTCTCAACAGGGTATATTTTCCATTCAAACATGCAATCTATAAATCAGACAAAGCAATACTCTACTCAGATAATTTACGTACTGCTTGCCACAGGCTTAAGCACTTGGTAGCTAACTTGGGAAAGCACCCTCTCTATCGTTCTGGTGTTAATTCCAAAAATGAAAATTATAAGGATTTTTAAAATCTCTCAAGGAGAAGAAAAGAAAATCTGAATAACTTAAAACAGGTGTTTCAAAGTAACAATGCAATTCTTAAGAGAATTTAACTTTTAAGATCCTGGGGCATATAAGGTGTCTCAATATTTTCCTTGTTTTTGATTCTTAATTTATCAAGTGAATCCCTTAACACCACTCTTGTGAAAAAGCTGAAATTCTGGCTCAACTAAAGTCCTCAGCTATGAAGATACTCTAAGTACTTTCCCTATGAATTTCTGCCTAATATGGAGCCCTGTGTAAATCAAGTTATGGGAATGCTTGCTAGGAATCTGGTGGAGAGAAAGAAATGGATGCTGTGAGTTGCCAGTAAAATTGTTTCCTTTTCAGACTCAAACATTACCGAGGCCTCAGGATGGCTGACTAACCTGGTGATGATGTCAAGAGTAGTAACCTGTGGGATCTGAATCTGCTGAGGAGTCAGTCCATGCTGTTCCAGTTGCTTTGGGATCAAGTGCCTGTGGGCAATCTCGATCTTCTCCTCTTGTGTATACCCTAGGAAAAAAGTGATCTTATTTTGCAATTATTCACACAGCTTCCACAGTGTCATGCTTTTTTAAACAAATCAAATGCAGATTTAATGGATCTTGGATTTAGAATGAATTTAAGTGTTACTTCAACTAAGATTATAACCAGAAGAAATTTAATCTCCAATTAGTAATTGTTAAAATTTCCAACTTTGTCCACAAATAAAAAAAGCACTTACTAAGCACAAGTTTGAAAGTCTCTTGATTAAATAATGTATCTCTCAAGGAAGAGGAAAACTCTCAGTCAAATCTCTAAGATAATTATCTCCTTAACTCAAATGTGAATTTTTACTATTTAACAGGCAAATAATGCAGCTCTTGTCTTTAGCATAATTTCTTACATAAGTAAAACAACTTACAACAACAACAAAGGATTCAAGTAAGTCACTGGTGGGTTCTAAGGCAAGAGCTGCAAAGGAGCTATTTTCAGAACCCTGGCTATAAATTTAAGCAACAAAACAGAAACTAAGACACCCCTACAGAAGTTTTTTCCCTATACATATTGGAATTATAGATTTAATTTATATAGTTAAAAGACTATGTTCTTATTTATTTGAAAGCCTCAGTAATATAGATTTACTTTGTCTTCAAATCCTGTAAGAAAAAAATTCTCCCTAAATTAATTGCCCCCTTCTCATTTAACAAGAAAAAAAAAAAAAAAAGATGAACGGATAAGGCAGCTTTTGAGTAGAAAAAGGAAATAAGAAATGCCCAAACAGAAGATGGGATAATCAAACCTGCAGGAAGAGAATGGCATATGTCTACCGGTACAGCAGCTGTAGAGATTATTTTACTTCACGTCAGTGTATCTTATGGATTCCTGGCTTAACTGGGAGTTTCCAGGCAATTGGGTCTCATTACTTATTTATTTTAGTCTTTTTTTTAAAGATTTTATTTATTTATTTGACAGAGAGAGAGCACAAGCAAGGGGAGTGGCAAAGGGAAAGGGAGAAGCAGGCTCCCCACTGGGCAGAGAGACCGACATGGGGCTCAATCCTAGGACCCTGGGATCATGACCTGAGCCGAAGGCAAATGCTTAACCGACTGAGCCAGCCAGGCACCCCTATTTTAGTCTTATAAATACGCACAAAGCAATTTTTTACTCCATCATATTTTAAAACTAAGTATTGGAACCTGCAGGGCTCACAGAAAACTAAGAAATGCAATTATCATTCACTTGATAGTAAAAATTTATTTCAAATTAGTATGAAATACATATTAGATTATATTTAGAATCAAAATATATTTTGATTCTTGTCTATTTTCATTTTAACAAATACCCACTTATGTTTCACCCCTCTAGGGAAAAATAATTCTAAGCAATTAAAAGAAAGTGGAAACACTGGGGTTTTTTAGTGTTAGTAACTAAAGGACTTTATCTTACACACTACAGTGAAGGAGAAGACATGGTAAAAAGAAAAAAATTGGGAACTACTTGACAGAAACTAAAAAGAAGAGGAATTTAAAAGCACCCTGCCCTGCACTTTTATGTAAAAGTGAGGCCAGATGTAATAAAGTTCAGCAACTCTTTAGGACTCTCATTCACTTAATGAGAATAAATGATAACACTTTCTCAGACATAGTAAAAACTTCAAAATCTTATAGACAAGAAGCTAAATTGACCATGTAAAGATCTATTTTTGGTTTTTAGACACTCATTTTGAAAAAAAAATGATTTTTTTGTATAAGTTTAGAAATTGTCTCAAGAAGAATGTCTTATTTTCTAAGACATTGGAAAACATTTTTTTAATGCCAAGAATTTTTTAATGCAAAGTTAAGTCTGAAATTGTTATGCAAATTTTATTCTTGATGTCTTACAGAACATACACATAATCTTATATGTCATGGTTAAAACAAAGTTTTGTTGTTCCAGACTTTGAATTTACATAAAAGCTGGTTTATACCATACTTAGAACTTTGAAGGTCATACACTGGCAAATCAATTTTTTACTCAAATCTCCACAGCACAACTTAAAGGGCTTTGCTCAGAAAGGAAAAATTATCAAATAATGATTTTATTTATGAATCAGGTACCTGGGACCTGAATGATCTCCATTCTGTCCAACAAGGCAGGTGGAATAGTTGCAGTGGTATTGGCAGTAGCTATAAAAAGAACTTGGGAAAGGTCAAAGGCCACATTTAGATAATGATCTGTGAAGTTATGGTTTTGTTCAGGATCCAACACCTGTGAGGGAACAATAAACATTTAAACAAATTCAGTAATTACAATAGAAAGCTAAAACACACATGAAACGCACATGATGTACTAGCAACGTTGGTATTTCTGGTCAATATAGTTAGCTTGAGGAACATGGGGATAACACCAAAACCTGAGCACCATTCTTTACGTTACCCACATTCTAAATACTTAAAAGTGCTCAATGTCAAAATTTTTGAAAATATATAAAAGTAGAGAGAAGCAAAAATTATCCCTTCAAGCTCTGTTCTTAAATCTATCTACTAATGATTGACTGTGTGGTCATAAGCAAGTTACCAATCCTACAGAACCAGTTTCCCTCTTGCTAACACATCCTCTCTTAACTGCTTTGGGAACATAAAGTAAACGTGTAGACTATTTTGAAATTCTTAGGTTAAAGTGTAAGATAATCAGTATACTTCTCAAACATTATCAGTAAGTCTGGTTATAAAGTCATTAACTGAAAGGAGAATTCCAAATAAAAGTAAACTAGTAAAAATTACTATGCTACTATATTCTGATACAGCACAAGGAAAAATTCACTTTTAAAAAATGCGTTAGAACAAAACTTTTGTTTTTAATGAGCAAAATATCAGTATCTCTTAAAATATTTTATTTGGGAAATTATATAATTTATCAATTAGATTCTTAAAACTGAACAACTGGATAAGAGAGAATGTATCTTCTTTAGGTTATTGCTCAAATGCTCCAACTCACAGGCACTCATGGTGGAGAGGTCTACATAGGACTTGGTGCCTTCTACATGTTCTAAACCTTTAACATATTATCACTTTCATTTACATTAGATTAGTATAAATATAAACAGGGTTGATATACATATTCAGAAAGGAAGTAAATGGACTAAAATATTTACCAATGATAATTTTACCACAGCACCAGCTTTTCCTCGCTTCTGATTCCCTTTCTAAGCTTTACTTATTGTTAAACATATCTACAAGTTAGTCTTAATTCAAAGCCCTTTACAGAGAATCTTGACTTTGGTAAACATTCATTATTATTGGAAACTCAGTGTTTATGTAGAATACAATTCCCAGAAAGTTCTACTATTTATATTTTCACAAGACTTAGTAATGTTTAACCTTATAAAAATAAGGTACTTTTGAGATATCAAAGACCATACTAATTATGTCCAGTACAGAACTGGTTAAGAGTAATCTTACTGTCTACCAATTATCTGAAAACTGTTAATCAATGTATGGAAAATAGGACAATCTTAGTTAAATCCATTATCCAGTTAAATAAAAACCTATTCTTTAATGGCTCTAATTAAATCTAACACATGTTGGATAAGTTTTAGAAATGGCTGTGAGACCTGTCCAAGTGAAGTAATTTTTTCTCTTAAAATTAAGACAATGGGGTTTAAGGAAAGTAGGGAAATTAATAAATGAATGATTCTGAACTATGAATAAGGTCTTTTAAAAAATGCATTACAGGACATCTGAGTTATAAGAAGAGAAAACCAGTGATGTCCAATTTGCTTGCCTCTGCCTTTTCCTTAGGAAAACACAGAAGAATATGTAGAGGGGAGAGGGGTGGGGGATGGGTTAGCCTGGTGATGGGTATTAAAGAGGGCACGTACTGAAATGGAGCACTGGGTGTTATATGCAAACAATGAATCATGGAACACTACATCAAAATCTAATGATGTAATGTATGGTGATTAACATAACATAATAAAAAAAAATCAGAAACACTGATCAATCACTTCTTGGCCTTTTGGCTAGGATTAAGTGCAGAAACACTGATCAATAGCTAGATAAAAAGAATTTCTAGTAATCACTATTCAGATGACACCTTAAGGTAAACTGGTGAGTCCTTGGAGAGATAAAAATCACAGTAAGAATCTTTTCTTAAAAAAAAAAAAGAAGAAGAAGGTAGCAGGAGGGGAAGAATGAAGCGGGGGAAATTGGAGGGGTAGACGAACCACGAGAGATGATGGACTCTGAAAAACAAACTGAGGGTTCTAGAGGGGAGGGGGGTGGGAGGATGGGTTGGCCTGGTGGTGGGTATTGAGGAGGGCACATTCTGCATGGAGCACTGGGTTGTTATGCACAAACAATGAATCATGGAACACTACATCTAAAACTAATGATGTAATGTATGGGGATTAACATAAGAATAAAAAAAAAATTAAAAAAAAAATCTTTTCTTAAAGAGTAATCTTTTTTTTTAAAAGATTTTATTTATTTATTTTAGAGAGAGAGAGTGTGCACATGTGGCAGGGGGCGGGGGGGGGGGGGGAAGCAGCAGAGGGAGAGGGACAAGCAGACTCTCTGCTGAGCCAGGAGTCCCAGGATCCCAAGATCATGACCTGTGCAGAAGGTAGACGCTTAACTGACTGAGCCATCCACATGCCCCACAGTGAGAACTTTATAGCCATCAAACCTCTGCTTTTTCCCTGAACTTTAGAGAGCCAAGGCTTCCATGGACCAACTCATCCACAAACAGGAGCTGTTTTCAAGAACAGCTAGAGCTGTTTTTTCTCTCTTCTCATTCAAAGGTTTTTCTACATCCATCCTAGGATTATAATTCCTACCTACACAGTCCGACTGGAAATGGAAATAGCCATGATGTGACACTTTATTCTTAGGATCATGAAATCAGATAGCTGTGAAAACCAGTAGCCTAGCAAAAACAGTGGGAGGGGGCAGAATAGGTTTAGAATTCCCAAAAGCCCTTTCCCCAAACATAGTAATGTGAATATACCTAATGCTACTGAACTGTACACTAAAAAATGGTGAAGATGGCAAGTTTTATGTGTATTTTACTGAAACTAAAAAGCAAAAGCTAAAGGAAATCATGCCTAAAGAATTACAGGAAACTATGTGAATGAGGTCTTAACAAAGAGAAAATACCAATAAAAAGTCAGGGATTATTAATAAAGAAGCAAATCGCAAATAGAAATCTGAGTTGAAAAATACAGTAACAAAAAATTCACTACAGGGGCTAAATGTAAATAGCAATTTCAGCTAACAGAAATAAGAATCAATGAGGACAGGTCAATTGATATTGTCCAGTCCGATGAACAGAAAGAAAAAGCAAGGCAAAGAAATGAACAGTGCCTCAGAGACCCATCAGACACTATAAAGACTGCCAACATACTCATAATGGCAGTCTGAGAAAAAGAGGAGAAAGAGAAAGGGGCATAAAGAATACCTGAAAAAATAATAGACATTAACTTATCAATTTGATGAAAACCAGTAATCTACACATCTACGAGGCTCAACAAAAATGAAGTAGATGCAGGGATTAAAACCTAGACCTACCATAGGTCAAACTGTCAAAAGACAAAGACAAAGACAGATTCTTTAAAGCAATGAAAGAAAATACTGCTTTCATTAAACACAAGGAAGCCTCCATAAGATTAACAGCTGACTTTGCTTTAGAAACCATGAGGGATGGAAAGCAGGAAAGGAAATACTGAAAATGCTAAAAGAAAAAAAATCTGTCAAGCAAGAATTTTATATACAACAAAACTATCCTTCAAAAATGAAGGAGAAATTAAGGTATTCCCATATAAAAAACACTGAGAGAATTTATAGCTAGTAGACCACACTACAAGAAATACTAAAGGCTAAAGTGAAAGGACACTAAGCTGTATCTACACAAAGAAACAAAGAACACTAGTTAAAATAATTACATTGATAAATATAAAAGACAGTACAAATATATTTTTTAACTCTGACCTTCTCTTATCTGATTCAAAAGACTTCATAAAGCAATAATTACAGTTGGTTCTCATTACTGATGGTTTCTGCATTTGCAAATTTGCCTAGAATTTATTTATAACTCAAAAATTAATACTTGTGCTTCTGCAGTCATTTGCAGACACAGGAAAACACACAGCCCAAGATGGATGTTCCCAGCTGGGGTCAAACAAGATGATGCTCTGCCTTCTTGTTACAGTTCCCATACTCTAAACAAGTATCCTCCTTTTGCAGCCTATTTAGTGCCATGTTTTTGCACTTCTGTGCTTTTCGCTAGTGATTTTGCTGTTTAAAAGACCCCCCAAAGCAGTACTTAAGTGCTGTCTAGTGTTTGTAAGTGCAAGGCTGTGACGAGCCTTATGGACAAAATACACGTGTTATAGAAGCTTCATTTAGGCACGAGTTATAGTGTTGATGGCCATGAGTTCAATGTTAATGAATAAACAGTATATATTAAGTAAAGCAACTTTATTTATTTGTTTGTTTTTTTTTTTTTTTTTTTAAGATTTTATTTATTTGACAGAGAGAGACACAGCGAGAGAGGGAACACAAGCAGGGAGAGTGGGAGAGGGATAAGGAGGCTTCCCGCGGAGCAGGGAGCCCGATGCGGGGCTCGATCCCAGGACCCTGGGATCATGACCTGAGCCGAAGGCAGACACTTAATGACTGAGCCACCCAGGCGCCCCAAGTAAGGCAACTTTAAACAGAAACACAAATAAAACAAGGTTATGTACTGATCAAATGACAAACTGGCTGTCAAAGAAGCCTATTTCTCCTCGGAGCAGTAATTCAGTATTCACTAACTCAATATTTGTGGCAATTTTACAGAACACAATTATGGCAATAATAACTGTATATTATTACTGTGTTGATAGGCTTACAGTGTACAGAGATATATTTTGGCAATAGCTATATAAAGGAGGACAGAGAGAAGGGGGGCTTATTTGAAGCTCAGTGTTTATATTGTTATTTATGATGTTTAATTTTATGTCAATTTGGAGAGTGTTTTTGGATTAGATTAACAATTAAATCAATTAACTTTGGGTAGACTGCCCTCCACCTTATGGAAGGACCTCATCTAATCAGTTGAAGGTCTGAATAAGACAAAAAGACTGGCCTCCCTGAGCAAGAGAAAATGCTCCAGCAAACTGCCTTTGAACGTCATCTGCCCATCAGTTCTCCTGGGTCTTGGGCCTGCCAGTCCACACTGCAGATTTTGGAATTTCCAGACTCCATAACTGCATAAGCTGATTCCTTATAATAAATCTCTTTACATGGATATAGACAATCTATATCTAAGTCTTATCTCTATATATCCAATAATAGGTACACCTAGGAAAAGATCAACAAGGACACAGATTTAAACAATACTATAAATCATTTAGACGTAACAAACATCTAGAGAACAATCCATCCAACAACAGCAGCAGTATACACATTCTTCTCAAGTGCACATGGAACATTCTCAAGGACAGACCATAAGCAATGCCATTAAATAAACACCTAAATTTCAAAGAACTGAAATCATACAAAGTGCAATCTCTGGCCACAATGTGATGAAATCAGAAATGAATAAGGAAAAAAATTGGAAATTCATAAAAATATGAAATTAAACCCTAAATAACCGAAGGGTCAAAAAGAAATCACAAGGAGAGTTGGAAAATATTTTGAGATGAATAAAAACAAAAACGTAACTTACTAAAACTAGAGATGCAGCTAAAGTGGTGCTTATAAGAATATTCATGGCTGTAAAAGCATATATTAAAAAAATTCAAATCAATAACCTAACTTTCCACCTTAAGAAATAGAAAAAGAATAGCAAACTGAACCCAAAGCAAGCAGAAGGAAGGATATAATAAGAGAGTAAAATAAACAAAACAGTGAAGACAAAAACAACTGAGAAAATCAATACATCAAAATAGTTCAACAAAACTGACAAACATTTAGCCATATTGACTAAGGAAAGCAGGAAGAGCACGCAAATTACTAAAATCAGGAATGACTCAAGCCACATTACTATCAACCTTTTAGAAATAAAAAATACATGAGTATACTATGAACAACCATATGCCAACAAATTCAGTAATCTAAATGAAATGGAAAAATTCCTAAAAAGATACAAACTATCAAAAGTAATTTCTATCAAGAACTAATAGAAAATCTGAACAGATCTTGCCACTTCTATTCAACATCATACTGGAGGTGCTAGCCAGGGCAGGTAGGGAAAAAAATTGTATCCAGATATTCAAACTGGAAAGTAAATGTGTATTTGTATATTACATGACCTTGTACATGGGAAAGCTTAAGGGATCCACTGAAAAAACTACTAGAATAAACAAGTTCTGAAACTTTACAGGATACAAGACCAATATATAAAAATCAATTGTATTTCTTTACAAAAGCTACGAACAATTTGAAAAAGAAATGAAAAAAACAATTTCCAATGGTATAAAAAAGAATAAAACATTTAAGAATAAGTTTAACAAAAGGACTGTAAGACTTACATATTCAAAACCACTTTAAGGAACAAAACAGAGGAACATAGGGGAAGGGAGGGAAAAATAAAACAAGATGAAATCAGAAAGGGAGATTAACCATAAGAGACTCTTAATCATAGGAAACAAACACGGTTGCTGGAGGGCAGGGGTGGGAGGATGGGGTGACTGGGTGACGGGCATTAAGGAGGGCACATGATGTAATGAGAACTGGGTGTTACATACAGCTAATGAATCACTGAACTCTACCTCTGAAACTAATAATACACTAGATGTTAATTAATTGAATTTAAACAAAAAAATAAAAATAAAAAAACACCACAAAACATTGTTGAAATAAAATAAAATAAAAAAGAAGATCTAAATAAATAGAAAGACTCCTATGTTCATGGACTGGAAGAATTACTATTATTACTATGGCAATACTCCCTAAAATGATCTACAGATTCAAAGTAATCCCTATCAAAATCCTAGTTGCCTTTATTGTAGAAAGTGACAAGCTGATCCTAAAATTCATATGGAAATAGGAAGGACCCAGAATGGCTAACAATCTTGAAAAAGAAGAACAAATCTGGAGGAGTCATACTTCCTGATTTCAAAACCTACAAAATTAAAGATTATGTGGCACTTGGCATAGATGGAAATATAGATCAATGGAATAGAGCTGGAGTCCAGAAATAAATCCCTGTATTTACAATCAATTGATTTTTCAACAAGGGTAACAACACCATTCCAAAGAATAAGAAAAGTATTTAATAAGTGGTGCTTGGGACAACTAGATATCCACATGCAAAAGAATGAATTTGGATCCCTATGTCTTATACCACATACAAACATTAGATCAAAATGAATTGTAGACCTAAATATAAGAACTAAAACTGTAAAACTCTAAGAAGAAAATGTAAGAATTCTCAAGACCTTGATGGTTTCTTAGATATAACTCCAAAATCACAAATGATAAAAGAAAAATATAAATAAATTAGACTTTATCAAAATTAAAAATTTTGGTGCTTTAAAGAACACCATCAAAAAGTGAAAAGAAAGCCCACAAAAACTGATGGAAATATTTGCAAATCATGTACCTGAGAAGGTACTTGTATCGAGAATATATATAAAGAACTTAACGAGAGAAAGCCAAATAACCCAGTTAAAAATGGGCAAAGGATTTGAAAAGATAGTTCTATAAAGAAGATATACAAATGGCCAATAAACACATGAAAAGATGCCCAACGTTATTAGTAATTACGGAAGTAATCAAAACCACAATAAGCTATGGCTTTGCACCTACTAAAACAAATGGATGGCTAAAATAAAAATGAGAGACAGTAACAAGTGTCAATGTGGATAAAGAGAAATTACAACTCTCTTACATTGTTAGTGAAATACTAAAATGATGCAGCGACTCTGGAAAATAGTTTGTAAGTTTCTCAAAATGTAAAATACAGAATTTCCATATGATCCAGCAACTCCATTCCTGGAGAAGTGAAAACCCAAGAGAACTGAAAACCTATGTCTATACACAAACTTGTACATGAATGATTACAGCAGCATTATACATAATAACCAAGGGTGGGAACAACCCAAATGCCCATCAAGTACTGAATATGTAACAAATGTATCCCACTAATGCAAGATGTTAATAAAAGGGAAAACTGGGGGAGGGAGGGTAAGAAATTAGTGGTTGCCAGGTGCTTGTGGGAGGGGGGATGGAGAGTGGCTATTAATGGGTACATGAGCAATGCATATATTAAAAAACCACAGAATTGTATACTTAAAGGGGTGAATCTCATGGTATGTGAATTATGTCTCAATAAATCTGTTATTAAAAAAAACAAAGGTGGCAGGGGCGCCTGGGTGGTTCAGTTGGTTAAGCAGCTGCGTCAGCTCAGGTCACAGTCCCAGGGTCCTGGGATCGAGCCCTGCATCGGGCTCCCTGCTCGGCGGGGAGCCTGCTTCTCCCTCTCCCTCTGCCTGCCTCTCTGCCTACTTGTTCTATCTCTCTGTCAAATAAATAAATAAAATCTTTAAAAAAAAAACAAAAACACAAAAAAACAAAGGTGGCAAATACATTTACAAAAAAGAATACAAAACAATGCAATACTACTGCATACCTATTAAACAAAATCCAATACACTGCATACACCAAATGTTGGTAAGGATGTGGAGCAACAGAAACTGTCATTCATTGCTGGTGGGCATGCAAATGGTACAGCCACTCTGGAAGACAGTTTGATAATTTCTTACAAAATTAAACATGCTCTTACCTTGTGGTCCCAGCAATTGTACTCCCTGGTATTTACCCAAGTGAGCTGAAAACTTATATCCACACAAAAACCTGCACACAAATGTTTATAGTGGCTTTATTCATAATTGACAAAACCTAGAAGTAACTAAGCTGTCCTTCAATAGATAAATGGATAAACCATGGTACGTCTATACAATGGAATATTATTCAGTGGTAAGAAAAAATGAACTACCAAGCCACCAAAAAAAAAAAAAAAGGGAAAAATCTTAAATGCATATTACTAGGTGAAAAGACTACGGACTGTAGAATTCCAACTATATGACATTCTGGAAAAGGCAAAACTATGGAGACAGTAAGAACAGCAGTGATTACTAGAGGTTTGGGGGGGGTAGGAATGAACAGATGGAACACATGGGATTTTTAGGGCAATGAAACCATTCTGTATGATCCTGTAATGGTAGATACATGTCATTATACACTTATCAAAACCCGCAGAATGTACAACACAAAGTGAGCCCTGATGTAAGCTATGAACTCCAGTTGAAACAACATATTTAATATTGATTCATCAACTGTGACAAATGTACCACACTAATGCAACATGTTAATAAAAGGGAAAACTGGGGGAGGGAGGATAAGAAGTTATATGGGACTCTGGGTACTTTCCACTCAATTGTGCTATAAACCTAAAACTGCTAAAAAAAAAAAAAAAAAAAAAAAGGGTGGGGGGTGGGGGGAGGAGGGCTGTTAATTTAAAAAAGGAAATAATATAAAAATTGAAAATGGGTTCTGATAAAGAGAATGTAAAAAAATGAAATCACTTAAAGTAACCAGGTAGTAAGATAAGGATGTGGTAGATTACTTAATTTTGATTTAATAAAGGGAGGAACAATCTATCATATTTCATGTATGATATTGATAATCAGAGAAATTGAGATGTGTGATTTTTAACTTAAAAGTACCACAAGTAGTATAAAAAACAGGATACATGCCTTCTGAACTAACAAACTGTCCATACAGTTAATGACATAATTCAAAGGAAATAACTAGGACTCCTCAAAAAGGGGGACAAAAAACAGCTGAACAATAAGATGACAAAAGGCCCAACACAAGTTAGACAATAATTCAAAAAAGCCTACTGAATATTAAAGACTTCCAGGTGGTATCAAAAATTAACCAAAAGTTGATTATATGAAATACTAATAAAACATCCACCTTTTCACCAAGCCATCCACTCCTAGGTATTTATAAAAGAAAAACAGAAGTATAGGTCCATTCAAGACTTGTACATGAGTATTCACAGTAGCTTTATTTGCAATAGCCGAACACTTGAAAAATCCAAATATTTATCAAAATGTTAATTGATACACCAGTTGTTTTTCTCTTGCTGTTTTCAGTTTTCTCTTTTGTCTTTCAGGATTTTTATCTTATTTACCTATGGATTTCTCTGTGCTTATCCTACATGGAAATTCACTGAGCTCCACAAATGTGTAGATTTATGTTTTTCATCAAATTTGGTAAGTTTTCGTCCATTATTCCCTCAAAAATTTTTTCTGCTCCCATTTCCCTATCCTGTTCAGTTATGCATAGATTGTTTTGCTTAACAGTATCCTACATTTCCCTGTTCATATTAGTCATTTTGTTTTCCTGTTCTTCAGACTGCATAATCTCAGTCAATTGATCTTCAAATCCACTGATTGTTTTACCAGTTCTAATCTACTGCTGATGCCCTGTGGTGAATTTTTTGTTTCAGAAGTGGAACTTCTATGTTTAATACCTTGATTATACTTATGATTTCATGATTTACACACATATCAAAATTAATCAAACTGTACATTTTAAATATACCCACTTTCTATATATAATTATACCTCACTACTGTAAAAAAGTAAGTAAAATATATTTAAATCATAATTTTTAAATAGGGTCTGCTGCTTTGGTTTACTTAGTGGCAATCAGTTTACATCACACTCTGAATGCCTATTTCTATTTGTAACTTAAATTGCCCAAAGCTGATCATACATTCTATAGAACATTCAAAGTTTTTCATTTATTTCTGGCAAAAGAGAATCATCAATATAACAGAAGGTCCTCTAAATTTTGTAAATACTGCCTATTCTTCATATAAAAAATAAGAATATATAATCTATTAAATACTGAAAAATATTTCCCCAAAGGAACAGGATATTTTTGAAAAGTGCTTGCTCCTGAACACCTGGGATATAAAGACTAAACCCAACTCATCATTATTTCTTAATTTATTAGTCAAATTACTATTTCTCAACAATTTACTGTCTCTACTTCTAGCAGGTGTTTTTTTCCTTTCCTTTTCTTATTTTACTATTGAATCCAGCGGTGGGTCCTTGCTAAGACACACAGCTAGGATTTGGGCCAGAGGTTTTTTTAATGGTCCCCTCATAGAGCATCCCTGAGGATGGAGGGAGAGAAAAAGAAAGTCTTGATGATTATCTAGTCACAAGTTCATAACAATAATTCCCTCATCCCACTCCAAAATTAATTTTCATGTAAATTTAGCCACACAATCTAATCACTACCAAACTCTAATAATGGGAGTGCTAAATAGGGTAGAAATGAGACACAGCAATTTTGGTTGAGAATATAGCTAAGGTCTGGAGGGCAGTGGACAGTCAGGTGGCGCCTTGTTCATGTGTGTGTGCTGGGGAGGAGTGAGTAGGTAATAGGGGAAAGAAGATAAAAAATGGGAACAGGGTATAAAAAGAGAAGTGGTAACAAAGACATAAAGACATTTTTGTGTAACTTGCAAGTGCCTTGGGCGCTGGTGACAGGGTTTGCCAGCATTGAAAAGTAATGATGAGCAGGTCCTCGTTTCCCTACTGTAGCTAGTTTGATCATTCAATTGCAGTATTCCCCTTAATCAGAGATAGAAAAGAAATGAAAGGGGGAAAAAAATGTGTCTTCACTTACACCTCTCTCATAACATCAGTATTTAAGACATTTTTTTTACTCTGCTGGATCTTAGAATTTATACTGTAAATACAGCCTGTGAGGAGATAAAAAATTAAGGTAACATCCAGAATCTCAGATTTTTCATTAATAAAAGGATGAAGCTGGATTAGATGATTCCCAAATCCCTCTCCTTTGACATTCTTTGACAATAGGTGTAGAGCTTAGACGATCTTATGTCTATTGTATCCAAGTAGTAAATATACACAACTTGATCTAATTATTAAAAGGACCTAATTCTAATTAAATAAGAACTTCAGTTAAAAAAAGCTTACTAGGTCTATATTAGTGACTTTTCTACTTTGGGGATACCATATATTATTCAGAACTGTAAATATTGCTTACATAGAAAATTGGTAAAGTATCTATGCATTTTGTTAGCCCAATGTATTTCAGAAGTGCTCTTATGTTTTATAACAAAGTCTGAATCTTGCATCAATTATAAATATGATTGCATCTACCTGATAAGAATTCTATAATTTTCTTGAGTTTAGTAATTACATAAAAAGATGACATTTTATTACTATTTAACAACAGACTTATCCAAGTTCTACTGTCTACCAACATTTTTTAATCAATTAGTTGAACCTGTTTTTATGTTCTTCCAATAAATTTTCAAAAGAGGCTCTCTAAATTTTGAGTAAATATTCCTTTGTTGACAACAGTAACTGGATAAATAGGCATCTCCTTCGTGAATAAATATGAAGGTGAGGAGAATCTATAGGCAGAACAAGTATATTCTTTAGTTTACTTGGAGTAACGACTCTATACCTACTATTGTGTTCTTTATATCTTATATTGTTCTAATATAAATTAGCTATAAAATAATCTTGTACGAGTGTATTTTATAAATGATATCCAGAAGTCATTTCATTAAAAAGTAGGCTATGTGGAAAGATAAAAAGCCATACTCTTGGATATGCCAGACGCTAATATTCTACTTTAAATATAAGGTGTTGAGGGGCGCCTGGGTGGCTCAGTTGGTTAAGCGACTGCCTTCGGCTCAGGTCATGATCCTGGAGTCCCTGGATCGAGTCCCGCATCGGGCTCCCTGCTCGGCAGGGGGTCTGCTTCGTCCTCTGACCCTATCCCCTCTCATGTGTTCTCTCTCTCTCATTCTCTCTCTCTCAAATAAATAAAATCTTTAAAAAAAAAAATATATATATATATAAGGTGTTGAGTAATTTGTCCTTTTTTTCCATTTAGGTGGGTCTAAAGGTGATAGAAATAGCAAGTGGTTTTCAAAATGGACAAAGAAGAAATGTCAGTGGATATTAAATTAAAATAACATCTGTAGAGTACTTTACAGTTTCCAGAGCACTTTTACATATATATCATTTAATTGTTTCAACAATCTGTGAGGGGTAAGAGGTTTTTTACCCAGGACTGGAGCAGGTGGGAGGGAGAAGGAAGTCAGGTACCAAGACACTCATTTCTTCTGTATATGTATTTGCTTCACTCTACAGAACCCCAGTCTATAAGGAACTGATGCTACTTACAACTAAACTACAGTGATAAGTATGTGGCCCCAGGTAGCATTTACTTTGAGGTATCATTTGAGGCTTTAATACTTTTATTTGGAATATTAATAAATCAATTACCAAAAAAGTGAATACCAACTTCTACCAGGCAAGAAAATATCACCACACCAGCTGCTTGTTACCAAACATCAATTCAATTCAACAAATGTTACTCAATCGCTACAAAGCACTAGATGAAGACCTAAAATATACTGTACAACAAACAGGGGGCTTAATCATCTCCTACCACTTGTGAAGCTGTCTTTGCTGGATTTGTTTCAGGACTCTCACAGAGTATGTTGAGAAACTGAAGTATCAGGGATTATTCTCAAATTCTTTTCAACAGGGTAACTATAACTGTCTAATGAGAAAATCTGTCAGATCATCTGAAAAATGCCCCAATGTAAATTAAACTGGAAGTCAAATAAAGTTATTATCTAAGAAGCCACTAAACTCTTCAATAATGTTCACTATTTTATTGTTCGTAGTACTGATGAGTAAACAAGTTGCTGAGTCAGAACTGCCTTACAGTAAAAACAGGCAAAACCAAACGAAACTCTTATCTCCAAGTTCTGTGGCTTTTAAGTACAACAATTGTACTTTTTATTGTCCAAACAGGACCCACTTCTGAGACTAAAAGAGAGTGCAATTGATAATTAGGCATAAAATGGAATTGTCCCAGGCAAACCAGAATGTATGGTCTCCCTGCTTACAAGACACGTGTCCCAGGGTCATCCTGTTCTAAGAAGATTACAAAAACAGAAAAGGAACAGGAAGAGGAAACTCAAAGCAAGGAAATAAACAAGGAAAAAAACAAACTTTCACAAAGCAAGTTTTCCCTCAATTTTATAAATCAGTTTGAATATTAGTATTTTCTTTAAACAGCAAGGGTTGTGGGAGCAGGGCTAGTAAAATGAGGACTGGTTAAAGTTTATGAAGCAGTCAGGTCCCAGATCCCTTCCCCCATCCCAGCAAAATACTGGTTTATTTTCCTAAGAATATAAAATAAAATAGTCATTCCCTGCCCAAGTGACCCTGGGCACAGCTGAGTAGAGTATGTACTCTACTGAAAACAACAGTTCAGGTGAAGGCATACATCTGGGATGCTGAATGCAGTGGAAGTCCCCACCCTCCCATCTCCCCCCTTGCTTGATTCCCAGGAAGTTAGCAGACCAGCCTTCATTCTAAAGGCAAGGGACTTAAGGAGTCCTCTCTGAGAAATCTGACCAGCCTCAAGAGACTGAAGTTAGAGACCTAAGACGTTCCTCAATCAAACAGCCCAGCCAACCCTATTGTGAAACTCAAGTCAATAAACCCTCCTCAGATGTGCACAGCTGCCAATCAGCATTTCTGTTCCTCACTATTAAATATGAACAAACAAAAATTACCAGATATCTAATGGACTCTAATAAAAAAGACAGAGGAAAAAATATATAACAAATAGATTAAAGCAGCTTAAAGAAAAGGAAAAAAATATCTATTAATATCTTTCTCACAAAGAGAATATATTACACTTATGTAACGAGCAAGATACTATAAAAAGAACAAGCAGAGAAATTAAGAAAAAGTTCTTTAAAATAATAAACTCACAGAAGGATTAATAAAGGAAGTCTTCATAAAAAGTATAGCAAAAAAACCAAAAAGGATGAGTAATAGAAAAGATAAGAAAATTAAAGATCTCATATCCAATTAATAGGAGTTCCCAAAAAATGAAGAAAAAAATCATTAAATTCAAGAAAATTTTAAGGAAATAAAGGACAGGATTTTCCAATTCAAAGAATCTTCAAAGCATCAGCTAAAATGAAAAAAAAAAAAAAGAGAGAGAGAGAGAGAACCATGCCAAGGCAGATTACTGTAAAATTTCAGAACACTGGGATAAAGAGCAGATTCTGAAAGTTTTCAGAGAATAAAACAAGTCACAAAAGACAGGATCTGATGGCCTTGGTCTAATCAACAGCAACACAGGAAACTGGAAAACAATGGAGCAATGTCTTCAAAATACTGCAGGAAAATTATGTCCAACCAGAATGCAAACTACCAATCAAGAATAAGGGAAACATAAAGACATTTTCAGATATGCAAACTCTAACCCACCCATGCAAGCCTTCTCAGGAATCTACTGGTAGATTAACACCAAGAAAATGAGAGAATAAAGCAAGAATGAGGAAGACATGGACTAGAGGAAACAGGAAATCCAAAACAGTGGGAGGCGAAGGGAGATCCTACCTAGCAAGACAGCTAGGTACCCGATGTGGACAACAACTAGCTCAAGCTGGAGGTGTGAAGGAGATCAAACTGACAAATGCTTAAAGTGTCTGCAAGTTGTTGTTGTTGTTTTTTAAGATTTTATTTATTTGAGAGAGGGTGTACATGTGGGAGCAGGGGGGGAGGGGCAGAGGGAGAAGGAGAGAGAAACTCAAGCAAACTGCACTGAGTGTAGAGCCTGATGCAGGGCTTGATCTCATACCCCTGAGACCATGACCTGAACTGAAATCAAGAGTTGGACACTTGGGGCGCCTGGGTGGCTCAGCTGGTTAAGCGACTGCCTTTGGCTCAGGTCATGATCCTGGAGTCAGTCCCAGGATTGAGTCCTGCATCGGGCTCCCTGCTTAGCAGGGAATCTGCTTCTCCCACTGACCCTCCCCCCTCTCGTGTGCTCTCTCTCTCATTCTCTCTCTCTCAAATAAAAATCTTAAAAAAAAAAAAGAGTTGGACACTTAACCAACTGTGCCACCCAGGCACCCCACAGTGTCTACTAGTCTTGAAAGGAGACTTAGACAACTGCTGGAAGTAAGGCAGAAGAAACAAGACAACGATTAGCTCTACAAAGATTTTTTTTTTAAATGTGCAGCAAAACAAAAGAAGGACAGGAAAAGAAAAGTGATCATAATTTACCATATGGCTCAGCTGTGAAAAGCACTTACATACTTATAATAATTTAAGTATCTGACAGTGACTTAACAAAATCAGGATACAATTTAGACTGGGAGATTGGGGGTATAAAAAAACGACATAGTGGGGGTGGAGGGAAGAAAGCAAGTGAAATCCTCATCTCTTATACAGAAGATTCAACAGATAATGCCAGAAACTGTATAATCAAGAAGCAGCAGGGGCGCCTGAGTGGCTCAGTCGGTTAAGCGTCTGCCTTCGGCTTGGGTCGTGATCCCGGGGTCCTGGGATCGAGCCCCGCATCGGGCTTCCTGCTCGGCGGGGTGTCTGCTTCTCCCTCTCCCTCTGCCTCTCCCCCAGCTCATGCTCTCTCTCGTTCTCTCTCAAATAAATAAATAAAGTCTTAAAAAAAAAAAAGAAGCAGCAATACAGTCATGTTATTTTGAGAAAGGACAGTTGATTAAACTAAAAGTTAAAGAGGTCAACAAGTAGAAGTAGACATGGGCGACCCCAGGGAGAAGAAGACTTGTTTCCTGTTTTTTGTAATAACCTTATAGAACTACTGGTCTCTAAAAAAAAAACACGTATAAAATTTCAAGTATTTGATAAAAACAAAAAAGAAAAAAGAAATGGAGATTATTAGAGAAAGAAAGAAGAAATCTCAAAGACATTTTAACTTAAATATTAATTTGCTTCAGGTTTTAGTCTGTATTACACTTTTTCCCATGACTAAACCCACATCAATGTATATGCTACTGAATACAATTATCTGCTCTCATCTGCACTCTTCAGGTGTGATCAAAACCAGGGAAGTTTCTAAGTCTTACCTCAAGCAGAGCTGCTGCGGGATCACCCTGTAGACTTTTTCCTAGTTTGTCCACCTCATCTAATAGGAACACGGGATTGTTAACTCCAACAGTCTTCAAGCCATTGATTATACGTCCAGGCATGCTGCCGACATAGGTCCGCCTACAGAAAGCAAGCATCAAGTTAACAAGGTGTCGGGAGGCAAGAGCGGTTTTACTCGGAAATAAAAACTTAGGACTGAGAAAAAGTCATTTAGTTATCACAGTAATGCAGCAAGGAGGTACTATATATTTAAAAAGCTCTATGGTACAACCAAGAGTTAACAGGTCTAATTTTTATTTTCTATTTAATTCAGGCTCTAAGTTTCCCAAGATACTGGAAGAATCTAGTTTTTGCCATTTAGTGAAACTGAGAAACATTATACTTAAATGATTGTAACTTTTACTTTTTAGGATTCCAAAACATCCAAAGGAGCCTATGACTTTAATTCCCATGCTTTTCATAGTTTCTCAGAGTACCCTCCCACCCCACCCCCCAGCCTCCCACAAGCACCTTTGTACACAATGAAATGGTTGTGCCAGGGCTGGTTAAAACATCATCATCATCTTTATGAAGGAAATCAGAATTGGTTCAAAGGGCCACTCAAAATGCAAAAAAAAAAAAAAAAAAAAAAAAAAAAAATCCAAATTCTTTTATTTTAGAGGCAATAGTTTGTTATTACTTATAGTAAGATTTGGGGTCAACAGTATGTATATCAAAATTCTTTTAATTCTGGCCTTTTGAATAAAACTGTGTTCATCCTATGTATATTAACTGGTATAACAACCAAGTTCAGCCAGATATTCTGTTGTGCACTAAAATGTTAGAGGCTCCTTTATCGTATCGGAACAAGAACCATCTACATAATTATGACAGATCTAGAGGGTGGCATAAAAACAAATGTGTTTGTCAAACTGAAAACAGTTGACTTTTTTTTTTTTACAAAGCCAGCAAAACTTTAAGCAGCAATTTACTAATTTTAATTACAACCTTGTTGCCAAAGCCATGCGTAAAGCAGATGATGTTTGTGAAAAGACATAAAAGGGTGTCTACCTACAAGAAACTGATCAAATGGTGAGTGTTACAGCAACAGTTATCTTAGGGTGGGCACAAAGCCGATCCACAGAGCAGGCCTCAGTTTCACCACATGACTGTATAAAGTAGGACAGAGTAAATAGAGCGACCTTTGAAAAGACAAGCAAGCCTTCCAAATATTTTGGGAATGCCTTACATCCAGAGAGGGTGACCGAGGCACTGGAACCAAACACAATAAACACTGTCATATTACAATAAGGAGTCAGCACATTCAAGATTTCAGAATGGGATACAGGAAGGACGAGACTCAAAATTATTAAGTCTCTCAAATTATTTCTCTAGAGAACATACAGATTTGCCAGTATTCTGTGAGTAAGTAGGCAAGGGAAATTGAAAACAAAACAAAACACTGCAAAGCCTCCAAGGGTCATTTCTTACTGCATCAACTTCTTTCTTTTTCTTATGGTTTTTGACAGGTAGATTTCAAAAACAGGTATTGACAATTCTAGACCTAAAGTCATGGAGAGAAAATAATATTCTAGGCAGGTGCCCTTTCTAAAGAATGAGAAATCTAGATCATAGTCTATATACAAACAATTCCTCCTAAACCTTTCATTGCTTCCCAGAGCCTAGGGAATAAATCCAAATTCCTTTGTCTGGAATTCAAGGCTCTTCACGATGCAGTCCCCACCAGTCTTCCTAACCTGCTGCCATTACGCTCTTGCTTTATCTAAAATCACAATCCTATTATACCCCTTGTGCTTTTTTTTAACCTCTGTTAATATGGTAGCTTCCTGCCCTTAATACTCTCCCTGCATATGTAAGTCCAGAAATTCTAAACAACTTTTCCTGACCATCTCTCACAATATGATCTTTCCAATAATGCAATGTCTACAGCATTTACTGCCTGCAATTCATCTGATGAAGTTACAACCTAGTTTTTATTTATGGGTACCAAGTACACAGCCTCTTCTAAAAGAGCTAGTGAGCACTCTGATGACAGAGAGTGAGTCTTACTACAGAGCTGATCCTCAATATAGAGCTGTCAGATTGTTCTCCAAACAGAAGCTTGTTTTCCCAATTTATTTAAGGACATCAGATCAACCATGCCAGCACCCAAAGTATCTTTCTATCACCACTGTGAAGGCCATACAAGTCTCTGAATACTGCTTTAAACAAACTACTTGACCTAAGTCTCAGTTTCCTTATCTGTAAAATGGAAATAACAGTGTCAACCTAATGAATTATATGATTACAAGAACATAACAGGTCAAGTACACACCAGAGTGCCTGGCTCACAGTAAGCTTTCAAAAGATGTTCATTGTTGTTAATGTCTTTCCAGAGCACCAAGCACACTCAATGTCCTAGTGTTCCTCAATCACAAGTGACATCCCCCAAATGTGTACCACTAGTCTAGAGGTCAAACAAAGAAGAGAACCATTACATAGGGCCTATAAGCTGTGGAAAATATCTATAATGTGCTATCTTTGGCCAGAAGGTATGGTAGCCTGCTATCCACTGACTAAGGATACAGAATAAACCTTTGGAATATGAATCAGATGGTGAAAAATGTAGTAATACACAAAATAAAAATGTTCTCATTCAACATCACCCAATATAACCACTTTTAAAAAATATATTAGCATATCAAAATAACCTCCTGAGAAACTACATAGGTAGGAAATTAATGAAATGAATACTCTTACAAGCTGCAACTTTTTTGAGGGCAAAATACATATTTTTCCATGTCCTTCCTCATGATATAACATCTAGAAAGCAACACAGCACAATACAGGGAAGTTTGCAAAGAATGTATTTCTTCAATTCCTTATTATTCAGCCTAAATACATGATTACCTAGAAGTTTTTCTTAAAATTGAAGTACACAAGTTAATTTAAAAAATATATGAATTTCTATTTTTCTTGTAATTGATACAGGCAGTTCATAGGTTTATCAGGACGATTCAACTAATGTATGACATAAACAAAACTATTAAGTGTCTCCATAGTTCAAAATGTTAAGTTACAAGATCAGCATTTTTCATTTTCCAAAATATAGTCTGGTTTATGCTTCAAAAACAACTACAAACAATTATAATATCATGTATTTACAGCTCCATGGTAATCAACTACTTTACTACTCTGTGCCTGGATATCTTCAAATCTACTGTAAGCCAAAAGGCTGGTCAGCCTATCACTGTCACTGACATCTAAATATCAGGAACAGATGTGTATTTACTCACCTCTTTCCCAATGTTTAAAGAAGGGGGAAAATAGGCATTTTACCATCCCCTTTTCATGCCTGCTCAATTAAGGAGCTCCAATGTGCTATGGTGCAAACTACTAAAGCAATACTTAGGAAGAATTTGTAATATAAAAAATGTATGTTATAATGTTAAGTGGAAAGAGTAGGATTACAATTACTTAAAAAAAGGGTAAAAGCTGCCCAGTGAAAAGTCTGGCAGGAAATAAAATGTTAACAGTGATTATCTTTGTGTATGGTATAAAGCATGAGAATTTTTTTTCCTATTTAAAAAAAATTTCCAGAGTTTCTACCAAGGGTGTATATATCTCTCTCCAACTGGGAAAAGTAATAAGCCTTAAAAGAGATTCTAATGATCTCAAAAGAAAAACAGTTTTTAAGGAACTAAAAATAGTCTTTAATATAACATGTCTAAACAAATCAAATTCTTATTCTTAGAGCAGTCATTCCTAAATCTTTTTATGTACTCATTTGTACGGATGCACTCATTTAAAGGACTGCAAGACTTCCAAAATATAATTATGTTTTAATCTTATTTGAATTCACAAAGCACTCAGAGAGCACTTACCATGTTTGGCACTGTGCTGTGAGCACAGAGTGTTACAAAGTAAGACAAGCTAAAAACCCTATTCTACAGAGTTCATACCTTTTCCATATTTATGGCTTATCTCTACAGTAATGTATTACAAATGCCAGAGGCCTATAATATTTAATCATTAAAAGAAAACATTGGACAATAAGTGGTCAGTTTAGAGAAGAGTAAGATCATAACTGCACATATATTAATGGAGAAACCCTTGAATTGGGGCTAAAAATAAAATTAACTTTAAAGAGGCAAAGAAGAACTATATGCAAATACAGGTTATGAGGATAGTGAGTAAACCATAACATGTCTGGCATACTATGCTAAAAATATATTAAAAGCTTGCTACTTTGGTTATTTTCCCTTTGTGGAGACTAATAATGAAACAGCTAATTTATTTAAAACATCACCATTTCAGGTTCATGAAGATGTATCGTGGAAAGCAAAAGTTCATTTTTCTTCTCACCTTGTTTGAGCCAAAGATTCCTTGCAATATCATTTTATTATCTGAACAAAGAGTTGGCAAACCACTTCCAAAGAGTTACTATCAATAATAACTTGAGACACATCATAGCAATAAGTATATTTCACCAAGAAACAACTAATGAAAAACGATTACACAAACATGATTTCATAAAACTTCATCCTGTTATATTTGTTATGAACTGATTTAAATTCTTTAAATGTAATATTTAAATATAAAAATGCTAAGCTGTAAAAACTGATAGTAACAGAGATTCTGTGGCTTATGAAAGTGAACAGAAAAGCCCCAATAGAGACAAACCCAAATGAGAAATGTTGAGAAGACTGAAAAACTGTATTAGTTAATATGGAGCATAAACATGACTCTTCTTTCTTTAAGCCACTCAATATAAACAAAAACAATGGGCCAATGTAAAGTCAGATTACGATTTTCCAAGTTTAAGATTTAAATGTAAACCAAGTCTTTCTTTTGCTTCCCCATCTCCCACTTCATTATCATTGAACTCTAAAACATACATCTTTGTTTTTAAAATCAATTCCTAACAGGACCTTCCTTCATATAAACAGGTATTTCTAGTAAAAGGATGGAGTTCTGAGCATGGGAAAAATAGGGAAAGTGAATGACAAAATCAAAAGAATAAGCAAGGAAGATAATATAAAGCAGCTCTGTTTTTCCCTGATTATTTTAAGACTGCAGAACAGTGATGCCTACTCAGAGGCTGACGAAAAACAAAACTTTGCATGAACTCTAATTGCGAGCATGTGACCAGTACTTAAATGCCAAGACCTGGGTGTTTCCAAAATGCTTCAACTGTCACGTGGAACCACTTGTTCTCACAAACTCCACCCCATGATTGTGCTATAAGCTACTGTTCTTCCTCCCCTTCTATTCACCTCCAACCCACAGCTCTGACATAAGCCCATACTCTGTTCTCAACCTGTGCTCTCCTTAATGACCACATCCCACTCTGCACCTGCTTCCCTGTTGGTTTTCAAATAAAAATTTTCTCCAGGCTTTAATGCCTTGGGAGGGTTGGTCTGCTGTAGTGTTTAGTGAAACACCTAGTACAGTGATGGTGAGGGAGTACTTACCAGCAGGCACAGAATGACTCAGACTAATCCATGTACCCTTTATTTGGCAATGATCACAGCCTCTATGCATGCCATACATTCCTAAAAAGCTTATATTTACACATATTTTTTAGGCAAATACACAGCTTCGTTTTACAAAAGACTCAGATTCAATTTTCTTAATGATACATATGTGGAAGTACACTCGAACAGATTTTATGTCTAACAGTATCAGTAAAGACTTAAGATAGAGCTCTGCTTGAAACCAACATTCATTAAGAAGTGGTAAGAACTATGACATTACATATTGCCCACCAATTGTCATCACAAAAATACATTTCTCCACAATTCTGCCACATAAATTAAATAATAATGCCAAGAACAGGATATTTTTAGGTATTATGTAAAAATCTGATTGAATTTTATAAAAAGTCACTGAAGCTTTTAAATGTAAACTTGCCCTCCTGAGAATTTAAAATTAAAATAATAATTAAAGCTACTTTTTATCAAATGCTTACTACTGTGTGTCAGGCACTAAGTAAAGTTTTCCAAGGCTTACTGAATAAGCAATACCAACATGGCAAGAAAGAGGACAAATTACCTACACGTCATGTGTTCGTGACATTAATTTCACGACAATAATTCCACAAATTCCCTCTCTAAATT
This sequence comes from Mirounga leonina, assembly GCF_011800145.1. Classification (NCBI taxonomy): domain Eukaryota; kingdom Metazoa; phylum Chordata; class Mammalia; order Carnivora; family Phocidae; genus Mirounga; species Mirounga leonina. The sequence continues at coordinate 34,625,005 of NW_023270469.1, forward strand.
CCATCAAACACTCACGCAATACTATGCTACAGATATCAAAAGAAAGAAGTGAACTAAAACAACTCTGAATGCATGAATTAAGTCCCTTGAATGGGAAACATCTCCCAAAAGCTCTCTAGCTAAAATAAAAAGATTCAGGCTCTAGATCCAGTTTCTCCAAGATCGGTACAAGGTGCCAATTTCTTTACAAAAGCAAAGCACAACCTCTAGTGGCACATGTGAGAATAAGCAAGTCTAAGTGACAACAGTAGTTGGAAACTGCCAGAAACAATGACCCAGATCAATTCCCTAACCTAATCTGCAGCCCTCACTGCTTATTTATTGAAATCTTGGAATGATTTTTCTTTAATGCATAAGAATTGTAAACAAGAAAATAAAAGAGAAAAAGAACCACTGTTCATGGAAGTTTGTGAAACAGTTTCCCATTCCCGCCTAAGGCCAATGATCTTATGAATAAGACAAATGGAAAACAAGATGTTATAAAAGCATCATAACCCCCCCCCCAATCCAAGTTTAATCCATTCACCAAACTGTAAATATGCATTTAAATTAGACTTGGCCTTGGCAGTTGGTGGTCACCACCCGCACTGGCATGCTTTTCAAAGCCTCCACTTATAATTTAGATTGCTTTAACAACTTTAAGACCCAGGGTATGACCTTGAGAAGTTTTATCTTCAGTTTGATTACTTTCTACTGGAAGTTAAGCAGTTTCTTTAGAAAAACTTTTTTTTAAAAAGCTGAGATATCACTGACATTAGTTTCAGGTTTACAACATCATATTCTTTTGTAAGTATCCATGATTTCTACATTTTAAAATGTTCTTTAATACATACACTATAGGTGTATTTTCTCACAACTTGCAACTGCTATGAAACCCTTAAACCTCGAAACAGAAAGTTCATGCTTTCCCAAAGCATCTTCCAATCTGAGCAACAGAGACCACAGAGAACAAAACAACAACATAACATGCAAATCTGATTCTAATAATGTAAGATTAATCAAAGACTCAGTTCTCACAGTTTAATGTATTTTTACAGAAAGGGTGTCAAAAATGCAAGGATAGATCTTAATAATTATCTTAACCTTTCTCCTTATTACTCATACTCCTACGGAAAACCAGCCTTCTTAAAAGAAAATTAAACTGCAAACACATTTGTTATCAAAAATTTCTTCCCTTCTTCTACCTGCCCCAGCTGTTGTACTTATTTTTTAAACTCTAAGAGTTACAGGTCATTATTTATGAAATGCTACTGGGCCAAAATGAATGTAAAGACACTGTAATATCTAACCATAACTGATTTATAATTGCATTCAAATGAAATTCCAGGAAAGCTGAGGCAAAGACTCGTTATCCACTGTCATACAAATACCGAGGTTAGTTTGGATGTACCATTACAGCTGAGGCTCTCTAAACCAGTCATAAACATCTTACAGATGTACTATAATTAAGTACTATGAATGTCCTTCTGATTCAAGATGTCACAAATAGACCTTCGAGAAAAAGATATATATTATGCCTTGGCTTTTGAAGGGCTTTAGTCAACTGAAATGGAGAACCAGAGACTAAACTGAGAGAGTCTACCTGTGTCCTCGAATGTCAGACTGATCACACACTCCTCCAAGTGCAATCCTGTGGAACTCTCGACCAAGAGTTTTAGCCACTGATCTTCCCACACTTGTTTTACCAACTCCAGGGGGGCCAACGAAGCATAGAATAGGGCCCTTCAGGTTGTTCTTCAGCTGTCTGACAGCCAAGTATTCCAGCACTCTTTTCTTCAGTTTTTCCATAGCATAATGATCATTATCCAGAAGAATCCGGGCTGCTCGAATGTCCAGACGGTCTGTCAAATAACCCCAAAAGTAAGGACAAAGAATTTTTAAATGGAAGAATTGCTTTCAAGGCTGCCAAGAGTCAAAATATGTTTTAGAAGAAAAAAAAAAGTGACGAGAACAGAAGTGGATCTTTCTAAATGAGTCTTCAGGGAGACCTGGACCTGGCCTTTTTTGCTTAATAAGACTTAGTATCAACAGAAATATTAAGTGCTACATACACAATTAAAAACCCAAGGAGGGTGCCTGGGTGGCTCAGTCAGTTAAGCATCTGCCTTCGGCTCAGGTCATGATCCCAGGGTCCTGGGATCGAGTCTCGCAAGAGGCTCCTTACTCAGTGGGGAGTCTGCTTCTCCCTATGCTTCCCCTCCTCATGCTCTCATGCGTGCTCTCAAAAATAAATCTTAAAAAAAAAACAAAAAAACAACTCAAGGAGTTTATACTATCATTTCATTTTCTAGGTACACATTTCTTCTATGGAGACATAATTTCTACATATTCTATTTGTGCTGGCATTTGTTCCTTCTTCCTTAGTGTTTTTTTTCTTATTACAGAAGTAATGTATGCGGGCACCTGGGTGGCTCAGTCGTTAAGTGTCTGCCTTCGGCTCAGGTCATGATCCCAGGGTCCTGGGATCGAGCCCCGCATCGGGCTCCCTGTTCGGCGGGAAGCCTGCTTCTTCCTCTCCCACTCCCCCTGCTTGTGTTCCTGCTCTCGCTATCTCTCTGTCAAATAAATAAATAAAATCTTTAAAAAAAAAAAAAAAAAAAGAAGTAATGTATGCTCCTTCTTTCTTAGTGTTTTTTTCTTATTACAGAAGTAATGTATGCTCATTCCAGAAACCCCAATGACACCAATAAAAAGAAGTAAACAGTCACCCATAATCTCATGTCCTCAAGAGAACATCTCTACCTTCACTTTGGTATGTACTATTCCAGGTTTTGTATGTGTGAGTGCATACATGTGCTTCCATACCTATTTTTCAAAATGAGATTATATGATACCTTCAAGTTTTATAAAATGTTTTTTCACTTTGCATATTATGGACACCCTTCAGTGTCAAATGTATTTTTTAGTAACATTTTAATGGCTACATAATATTCCATTATTTAATTATCCATACTCATTTAAATAATTCCCTATTGCTGAGCATTTAGGTTATCTATAAATCTTTACAGTTATAAAGCAGGCTTTACTGTGTATCCTTGTAACTAAATCCCTACATATATCCATAATTACTTCCTTTAACTAATCTATAGACAGAAGTGGTCAAAAAAAACTTTAAGATGTAAAGAACTGTCTAAGTTCTATCAATTAAAGTCTCACCAGGAATGTATGAATTAGGCTTTGGTTCTACATCCAAGCTTTCATCAGGTCTACTGATGTGCTTTACTACTTAAAATACTTGTAGATTAAACCATTAAATACTCATGGTCACCAGCATGAATTCATCAGCTGAGTGACATCCAGGGGATGATACATGGCCGCATGATCGTACTGATAGAGAGGTTGGGAAGGAGGAAAACACACACAAGCCCACTCTTCAATCAGTTATTTGGAACCTGCTCCACATTTTTCCTACAGAGAAGAAAAAAAAAAGCCTTAAATGGTAGTTTGGTTCCCAAGCTAGTCTGAAAAAACCTAGCTAAGCAGTAATATATGTAATTTAATTATAGTACTGTTGCTTTTAGTTCTGGCTAAGTGATTTGGAAAGGGAAGAACAAAACTTCTCTCTTTTCTGGCTTTAGACCCCAATTAATGACTACATGAACAAATGAAAAATAGGAAGTTTCCCAACTCTCCTACCACAGCAAACACAAAAGAAAACTTCAGACCAGTCCCATCCTGTATATTAAAATGCTGGTAAATCAAATCTATTAAGAGTAATCTACTAAGTCCCAGTGGGATTTATTTTAGTTCTGCAAAGATGGTTTAATATTAGGTTACTGATATATTTATTACATCACCATGTCCAAGAAGAAAAACTTTCCATCAAAATGTCATTTTGTACCTAAAAAGGCACTTGTTATAATGCAACATCCACCCCTAATTAACATTTAGTAAACTAAGAATAGAATTCCATGTAATTTAGAAAAAAAACTGAAAACACCCTGAAGGAATTTCTTCTAAGAAATATGCCAAGTAGGGGCGCCTGGGTGGCTCAGTTGGTTAAGCGACTGCCTTTGGCTCAGGTCATGATCCTGGAGTCCCGGGATCGAGTCCCGCATCGGGCTCCCTGCTCGGCGGGGAGTCTGCTTCTCCCTCTGACCCTCCCCCCTCTCATGTACTCTCTCTCATTCTCTCTCTCTCAAATAAATAAATAAAATCTTTAAAAAAAAAAAAAAAGAAATATGCCAAGTAAAGACAATTTTATTTTATTTATTTTATTTTTTATTTTTTTTAAAGATTTTATTTATTTGAGAGAGAGAATGAGACAGAGAGAGACTATGAGATGGGGGATCAGAGGGAGAGGCAGACTCCCTGCTGAGCAGGGAGCCCGATGCGGGACTCGATCCTGGGACTCCAGGATCATGACCTGAGCCGAAGGCAGTCGCTTAACCAACTGAGCCACCCAGGCGCCCAGTAAAGACAATTTTAAAAAGTGCCTTGAACTTCTGAGGAAAGATAATTTCCAAATAAAGTATTGTTTTGTGTCTTTTTCCATACAGGATACATTTTTTTTTCTGATTATTCTTTTTAATGATTCAAAATGCATGCTTCCTATTTTGAATGATACATGTGATTACATGAAAACATTTAAAATGAAATGAGTATTAACTCCTTGAGTTTTTAATTGTGTATGTAGTACTATTTCTGTTGATACTAAATCTTCTTTACAACTGAAGACTGAAATGGTATCTACTGGTCCTTTTTATTCAAGATAGGAAAATTAGCAAACTTATTTCTCTAAATCTTCCCTTTCTGCTTTTGGTGATCTCTACTTAGGTAAGCTTCTCTTTCAAAAATCATGAAAAACATTTTCATGGTTTTGTAACAACACAGCAATTATTTAGATCTAATTCTGTATAGGAATGGCTTAGAAGTTCAACATGCCTCCCTTTACATTCTCTGCTGGAACACTAAACAATGAGAAGTATGTTTATGTGGGACAGGTACAGGAGTGCTGTGCATCTCTAATGCTAACACACACCCAGCAGACACTGAGTTTCTGAAGTATGGGTGGTCTCCTTCCATAGTTGTGAAAATAATAACAGCTTTGCCCTGTTTTTATAATTTCTTGTTTACTTAAGTAAAGAATAGGAGTCAGCACTCTTGTGTTCAATTAAATGCTTTCCTCCAAATTCTGTACAATTACACTGTAGAAGCCTGGTAAAAATCCCTGATTAGTAATTAAGTTCACTTTTTAAATAGGACAAGTGGAGGAGATAGGAAGCTGAGAGCAATTTACTAGGTAGGCTACTGATGGCAAATAATCAAATCTGCAATGTTAATATTCTCAGGCCATTATACTATATATTCTATATGTACCCTGCATTTCCCTTAAGTCATTAGTTAAAATAAATCCTGAAGCACAGAAAAATGTTACTGAGAGAATACCAAAATTTCAAAATAAGGCCCCTGGGATTACCAAGTTATCTAGATGCTTTTAGCCCTGTACACTAGTCCTACTGTCAAGAGAAAGTAATAGGGTTTGAAAATTGTCACAACTCCATCAACAACAACAAAATAACTATCAAACATATACTATCAGGGATACTTGGCAGGTGAAACAAAAGCAGAGCAGTTAAATAACATATAAAATTTAAATGTAACTTTCTTTCCCAGGTCTAAACTAATGGAGCAGAACCCTCTCCAAATCTCACAGAACAGGACCACTTCACTTAAAAAGTAGGCACTGGAGAGTTACGAGTTAACAGAAGACTACTGGAACCAAAATGGACTTCCCAACAGCCCACCCAGCAAGATCAGGACTGACAGATGACCTCAACTTGGTCAGGTGATGTGACAAGGGGCTGAGTCAATGGGAACACATGCTCTCCTCCATTCATTTCACAATGGAATTTCCAAAAAGGATTTTGAATAAAGAATTAAATCAAGAAATTCAGCTTCAGTTTGGTAAAAAAACTTCAACTAGAAGGCCATGTTGTCATGCAAACATGAAATAAATTAAGAAATAAATTTACCAGCATAGTAACATTAACAGCTCTATGTATAGTAGCCAAAAAACTGGAAACAAACCAAATACCCATCAACAAGTAAATGGATAAACAAATTACTTATCTATGCAGCAACATGGATCAACCTCTAATTATGCAGAAAAAATCAGAAAAAAGGGGAGCACATACTACATCATTCCATTTCTATAACATTTTTGAAAATATGAACTAATCTACAGAGGTTGGGGATAGGGAGGGAAAGGAGGGAGGTAGAGATTACAGAGAAGAATGAGAAAATTTAGGTGGTGACGGATATGTTCACTATCTTAATTATGGTAATGGTATTACAGATACATATGTTAAAACTCATCAAAATGTATATATTATATATGTACAGTTTATTGTTTATCAATTATACCACAATAAAGCTAAAAAATAAAGCAAAAAAATTATCGCTTCTAAACAACTGCTTCTGCACTTCACCAGTGCAATCTAATTTAATCTAATGAAAACTTAGATTCTCAGAATTTAAGAGAAAGCAAAATGTGAATTAGCCTTTTAATTTTATATACAAACATTCAAACAGAGAGAAAAACTTAAAAACAAACCAAAATCTAGAAAATGGGATGAATGCAAATTTACAGAGCATTCATGAAAGAAAAATTAGCATAACTTAGAATGTACCTGCTTTCCACAACAAGAACCTAAGAACTGTAAGAGGAATGAAATCTAAGGGTTGTCAAAACAAAAGGAAGATGATTAGGCCAATTTCATCCTAGTACTCAGCCATGCACATTAAAAATGTGTTAAGATGATCCTGGGGCACCTGGATGGCTCAGTTGGTTAAGGGTCTGACTCGATTTCGGTTCAGGTCATGACCTCAGGGTTGTGGGACTGAGTCCTACACTGGGCCCTGTGCTCAGCAGGGAGTCGGCTTGGGATTCTCTCCCTCTCCTTCTGCCTCTCCTCCTGCTTGCAAATGTATGCGTGCTCTCTCAAATAAATAAATAAATTTTAAAAATGTGTTAGGTGATCCTTTCCAAAAAAAACTAATTAAGAAGGAGCTATTTTGAGGAGGGAGACAACATGGCAGAAGAGTAGGGGATCTCATTTCATCTGGTCTCTTGAATTCAGCTAGGTACCTATCAAATCATTCTGAACACACATGAATTCAACCTGGGATGTAAGAAAAGAATTGCTGGAATTCTACAAATAGAAAAGCGACCACTTTTTGCAAGGTAGGCAGTGCAGAGAAACAAATGTGAGGGGATATACTGGAAGATACATGGCGGGGGGAGGGAGCCTCCATATGCAGGTGACTGGGAAGTGATATAGCCCCAGAGTGCAAAATTGGAACTTTTCCCTGCCTGAAAGGTTCTCAGGTGGCAAAGCAGAGAAGAATCCTAGGTGGGACAGTGTGGTCTCAGGATCCCTGGGATCACAGAAAGGGGGTGCTGAGCCAGCAGAGTTTCCAAGAACTGGATTGGGGAAACCGACTATGGTCAGTAAGCGCAGGAGTGGGCTCTCAGCTTGGTTTGCTATAAACTACAAACCGTGGAGCGATTTGGTGACCCATCACCATGCAGGGGCCCTGCAAGTGGCAGGCCCACAGCAACCCTCCTCCCTCCCCCAGGAGGACTGGTGCACTGCACCGCAGGAGTCTGCAGAGTCTGGCACACACAAACGTGAAGACGGCTTTTCCCTGAGGGTTTACTGAAGAGAGGGGGCTGTGATCTTTTAGCTCCAGGGCTGGAAATTGGGGCACTGCCATTTTTATTTTCATACTCTAAAATGGTGCAGAAAGCCTTCAGGGAACAAAAGCCACATAGAGTAACCCGAGGTGGCTTGCGCTGAGCCTGGCCCCCTGGCAAAGGGCAGTGCAGCTCACCCAGGCAAAGACACCTGAGAATCAGCGTAGCAGGCCCCTCCCCCAGAAGATCAGCTGGAACATCAGACGAATACCAAGTTTACGGAGCACAGAGAACTGCAAAACTCCAGCGCCAGGGGAAAACAGTATATAGAATTCGAGGTTTCTTTCTCATGATTCTTTTATCTTTCGGTTTAAAATTTTCTTTTCTTTTTTTCCTTTTCAACTAGTTTCTTATTTTAATCAACTTTTTGTTTTTAAGTCTTTTTTAAACTTTCATTTTTACATTTATATTTTGTAGATATATTCTTCATTTTTGGCTTCCTTTCACTGAATTCAATTTCATTTTTGTATATATATGTTTTGCTTTCTTTACAACTTTGGGATGTCTTCTAACAAACAGACCAAAATACACCTAGGACCAAGTGGATCACCCTGTTTTGTCCACCCGGAAATTATATTCTCTCCTTTCCCCCTTTTTTTTTCTTCTTTTTCTTTTGTTTTGGTTTCTGACCTCTTTGGATTTGTCTAGTGTGTATTTCGCTTGGGTCATGGTTGATATTTTTTTATTTTGTTCTCTTGTTCATCCATTCTTCTCTGGGCAAAATGACTAGAAGGACAAATTCACAACAAAACAAAGAAACAGAGATAATACTGCCACATATCTAATCAATATGGATATAAGTAAAATTTTATCCTGAAATGGAATTCAGGATAAAAATTATAAAGTTACTAGCTGGGCTTGAAGAAAGCATAAAAGACACTAGAGAATCTCTTAATGCAGAAATAAAATCTAATCAGGCTGAAATTAAAAATGCTTTAACTGAGATGCAGTCTAAAATGGATGCTCTAATAGCTAGGATAAATGAAGGAGAAGACAGAGTGACATAGAAGACAAGATGATGGAAGAAAGGAACCTGAGGAAAAGAGAGAAAAACAGCTAATGGACAAGGAGGGAAGGCTTTGAGAAATAAGTGATACCATAAAGCTAAACAATATTAAAGTTATTGGGGTCCCAGGGGAAGAAGAAAGAGACAGAGAGGGCCTGAAGGTATATTTGAGCAAGTCATGGCTGAGAACTTCCCTAATCTAGAGAAAGAAACAGGCATTCAAGTCCAGGAGGTAGAGAGAACCGCCCTCAAAATCGATAAAAATAGATCAGCACCCCAACATACAATAGTGAAGCTTATAAATTTCAGAGATAAAGAGAAAATCCTGAAAGCAGCTCCAGACAAGAACTCCTTAACCTCCAAGGGTAGAAACATTTGACTGGCAGCAGACCTGTCCACAGAGACCTGGCAGGCCAGAAAGGGCTGGCATGATATATGCAGGGTACTGAATGAGAAGAACATGCAGCCAAGAATACTATATCCAGCAAGCTGTCATTCAGAATGGAAGGAGAGATAAAGAGCTTCCAGAACAAGCAGAAACTGAAAGAATATGTGACCACCAAGCCAGTCCTGCAAGGAATATTAAGGGGGATCCTGTAAGTGGAGAGAGAGCCCAAGAGTAACACAGTCCAGAAAGGAACAGAGACATTCTACAGAAACAGGCACTTTACAGGCAAGACAATGGCACTAAATTCCTATCTTTCAATAGTTACTCTGAATGTAAATGGGCTAAATGCTCAATAAAAAGACACAGTGCATCAGACTGGATAAAAAAGCAAGACCCATCGATATGCTGTCTGCAAGAGACTCATTTTAGACCCAAAGACACCTCCAGATTGAAAGTGAGGGTGTAGAGAACCACTTATCATGCTAATGGACCTCAAAAGAAAGCTGGAGTAGCAATCCTCATATCAGACAAATTAGATTTTAAATCAGAGACTGTAGTAAGAGATGAAGAGGGACACTGTATCAGATTTAAAGGGTCTACCCAACAAGATGATCTAACAATTATAAATATTTATGTGCCTAACTTGGGAGCAGCCAATTATATCACCCATTAATAACCAAATTAAAGAAACACACAGATAATAATACAATAATAGTAGGGGACCTCAACACCCCACTCACAGCAATGGAGAGATAATCTAAGCAGATCAACAAGGAAACAAGGGCTTTGAATGATACAATGGACCAGATGGATTTCACAGATATATACAGAGCATTCCATCCTAAAGCAACAGAATACATTTTTTTTTTTAAGATTTTATTTATTTATTTGACAGAGAGAGAGATAGCGAGAGCAGGAACACAAGCAGGGGGAGTGGGAGAGGGAGAATCAGGCTTCCCGCCGAGCAGGGAGCCCGATGCGGCACTCGATTCCAGGACCCTGGGATCATGACCTGAGCCGAAGGCAGACGCTTAATGACTCAGCCACCCGGGCGCCCCAGAATACACACTGAGTGCACATGGAACTTTCTCCAGAAGAGATCACATACTGGGTCACAAATCAGGTCTCAAATGATACCAAAAGATTGGGATTATTCCCTGCATATTTTTAGACCACAATGCTTTGAAACTGGAACTCATTCACAAGAGGAAATTGGGAGGAATGCAAACACGTGGAGGTTAAAGAGCATCGTACTAAGGAATGAATGGGTCAACCAGGAAATTAAGGAAGAATTTTAAAAATTCATGGAAACTAATGAAAATGAAAACACAGCTGTTCAAAACCTTTGGGATATAGCAAAGGTGGTTCTAAGAGGGAAGCACGTAGCAATACAAGCCTCTCTCAATAAACAAGAAAGGTCTCAAATACACAAGCTAACCTTACACCTGAAGGAGCTGGAGAAAGAACAGCAAATAAAGCCTAAACCAAGCAGGAACAGAGAAACTATAAAGATTAGAGCAGAAATCAATGATATAGAAACCAGAAGAACAGTAGAACAGATTAAAAAAACCTAGAAGCTGGTTCTTTGAAAGAATTAATAAGATCGATAAACCCCTAGCGAGACTTATCAAAAAGAAAAGAGAAAGGACCTAAATTAATAAAATCATGAATGGAAGAAGAGCAATCATGACCAACACCAAGGAAATGGAATTTTAAGAACGTATTATGAGCAACTACATGCCAACAAATTAGGCAATCTGGAAGATATGGATGCATTCCTAGAAACATAAACTAGCGAAACTGAAACAGGAAGAAATAGAAAACCTGAACAGACCATAACCAGCAAGGAAACTGAAGCAGTCATCAAAAACATCTGAACAAACGAGTTCAGGACCAGATGGCTTCCTAGGGGAATTCTACCAAACATTTAAAGAAGAACTAATACTTATTCTTCTGAAGCTGTTTCAAATAATAGAAATGAAAGGAAAACTTCCAAACTCGTTCTATGGGGCCAGCATTACCTTGATCCCAAAACCAGATAAAGACCCCACCAAAAGGAGAATTACAGACCAATATCCCTGATGAACACGGATGCCAAAATTCTCACCAAGATACTAGCCAAAAGGATCCAACAGTACATTAAAAGGATTATTCACCACGACCAAGTGGGATTTATCCCTGGGCTGCAAGTGTGGTTCAACACCAGCCAATCAATCCATGTGATACATCACATTAATAAAAGTAAGGACAAGAACCATATGATCCTCTCAACAGATGCAGAAAAAGCATTTGACAAAGTACAACATCCTTTCTTGATTAAAACTCTTCACAGTGTAGGGATAGAGGGAACATACATCAGTGTCACAAAAGCCATACATGAAAAGCCCACAGCAAATATCATTCTCAACAGGGAAAAACTGAGAGCTTTTCCCCTAAGGTTCCCCAAGGAACACGAGGGATGCCTACTCTTACCACTGTTGTTCAACATAGAATAGAAGTCTTAGCCTGAGCGAACAAGAAGAAGAAAGAAAAGGCATTCAAATTAGCAAAGAAGTCAAACTCTCACTCTTCTCAGACATGATACTTTATGTGGAAAACCCAAAAGACTTCACCCCAAAATTGCTAGAACTCATACAGGAATTCAGCAATGTGGCAGGATATAAAATCAATGCACAGAAATCACTTGCATTTCAATACACTAATGAGACAGAAGAAAGAGCAATTAAGGAATCGATCCCATTTACAATTACACCAAAAACCATAAGATACCTAGGAATAAACCTAACCAAAGAGGTAATGGATCTGTTCTCAGAAAACTATAGAACACTCAGGAAAGAATCTGAGGAAAATGCAAAGAAATGGAAAAACATTCCATGCTCATGGACTGGAAGAATAAATATTGTTAAAATATCTATGCTACCCAGAGCAATCTACACATTCAATGCAATCCCTATCAAAATACTACTGACATTTTTCACAGAAGTGGAACAAATAATCCTAAAATTTGTATGGAACCAGAAAAAGACCCCAAATAGCCAGAGGAATGTTGAAAAAGAAAACCAAGGCTGGTGGCATCACAATGCTGGACTTCAAGCTCTATTACAAAGCTGTCATCATCAAGACAGTATAGTACTGGCACAAAAACAGACACATAGATCAATGGAACAGAATAGAGAGCCCAGAAATGGACCCTCAACTCTATGGCCAACTAATCTTGAATAAAGCAGAAAAGATCCAATAAAAAAAGACAGTCTCTTCAATAAATGGTGCTGGGAAAATTGGACAGCCATATGTAGAAGAATGAAACTGGACCATTTTCTTACACCATATACAAAGATAAACTCAAAATGGACAAATGACCTAAATGTGAGACAGGAATCCATCAAAATCCTAGAGGAGAACACAGGCAGCAACCTCTTCCACCTCAGCCACAGCAATTTCTTGCTACACAAGTCTCCAAAGGCAAGGGAAACAAAAGCAAAAATGAACTATTAGGACTCATCAAGATAAAAAGCTTCTGCACAGCAAAAGAAACAGTCGACAAAACTAAAAGGCAACCTATAGAATGGGAGAAGATATTTGCAAGTGATCTATCAGATAAAGGGCTATTATCCAAGTTCTATAAAGAACTTATCAAACTCAACATCCAAAAAACAAATACTCCAGTCAAGAAATGAGCGAAGACATGAACAGACTTTTCTCCAAAGAAGACATACAAATGGCTAACAGACACATGAAAAAGTGCTCAAGGGCGCCTGGGTGGCTCAGTTGGTTAAGCGACTGCCTTCGGCTCAGGTCATGATCCCAGGGTCCTAGGATCGAGTCCCGCATCGGGCTCCTGGCTCAGCGGGGAGCCTGCTTCTACCTCTGACTCTATCCCTTCTCATGCTGTTTCTCTCTCTCTCTCTCTCTCTCTAATAAATAAATAAATAATTTTAAAAAAAAGTGCTCAACATCACTCAACATCAGGGAAATACAAATCAAAACCACACTGAAATACCACCTCACACCAGTCAGAATGGCTAAAATTAACAAGATAGAAAACAACAAATGTTGGCGAGGATGTGGAGAAAGGCGAGCCCTCTTACACTGTTGGTGGGAATGCAAGCTAGTACAGCCACTCTGGAAAACAGTATGGAGGTTCCTCAAGAAGTTAAAAATAGAGCTACCTTATGACCCAGCAATTGCACTACTAGGTATTTACCCCAAAGATACAAATGTATTGATCCAAAGAGGCACCTGCACCCCAATGCTTATAGCAGCAACGTCCACAATAGCCAAATTGTGGAAAGAGCCAAGATGTCCATCAACAGAAGAATGGATAAAGAAGATGTGGTATATATATACACTGGAATACTACTCAGCCATCAGAAAGGATGAATACTTACCATTTACATCAACGTAGATGGAACTGAAGGGTATTATGCTGAGCGAAGTCAATCAGGGAAAGACAATTACCATGTGGTTTCACTCACGTGGAATATAAGAAACAGCACAGAGGATCATAAGGGAAGGGAGGAAAAACTGAATGGGAAGTCATCCGTTAACTATAACTATTAACTATAGGAAACAAACTTGAGGGTTGCTAGAGGGGAGGTGGTTGGGGGAATGACATAATTGGGTGATGAGCATTAAGGAGGGTACATGATGTGATGAGCACTGGGTATTACATGCAATTGATGAATTACTGAACACATGTGAAACTAATGATGTACTATATGTTGGCTAATTAAATCTAAATAAAATCAAAACAAAACAAAAAGATAACAGACAGCAAATAGCAAATGGCATTTCTAAAAACCACACTATCCTCTAATATATACCTGATGTCATGTAAAACTGTAATTTGGAAAAAAAAAAAAAAAGAGAATTTAATATTGCTGCTTCAGGACAGCAAAGGTTAAAGAAAAAATGTAGCATATACATTAGAAGCAGAAAAGATTAATGCATTCAATTTAGTAAAGAATGCAGGGGGGAGGGGAATAAATGATCAAACTAGATTCAAGTTAATGCATTAGGCTGTTCCTCCTGAGATTCTTGTCTGAAAAACTTTGTAGCATATGAGATCACATATTTAATGCTGTCTTTAAGGTAAGATTAAATGTTTATGGATTAAAAATGGCAAAGTCCAACTGCAGTGCTCCTTTAGTTTTTCCCCCCAGAAAGGTTCTTGCAATTAATTGTATTTTAAAAATAACTTATCATTCTTATAAATAATAATATCTTATTAAATAATAATAATTTGTATTATACAAATAGTATATTAAGATTTATATTTTGTTTGTGGGTTTTGTTGTTGTTGTTTGTTTTCTTAGTTTTATTACAATCAGGGACTATATGGTCATTTTCCATGGAATTTAGAACCTGCTAAATCATATAATGGCTTGACAAGATTTATATTTAATCTGGATTATGTATTCTTTTAAAAATAAATTTGATGTATAACATTGTTTAAAAAAGAGGAGCTATTTTAACCTTAACATTGTCCCAGCATAGTTAATTTAACGTGAATGTGCTTCATTCTGGGCCCTCTAGGAGGCAAAAACAATTTTTTTTTAAGTTCTCAGTACCAGAAAGGGATGGTCCTCTGTAGGTTAATAGGCAAGTATTTTTTAATATTAAAAATTCAACATCTGGAAATGTGGTTTGTACAGCATATCTTATGTGGGGCATAAATGTGTGCTTTAGAGGTAATATTTTTAAAAATCTCTAGCATTTTCTTAAATGTAGGAATTTTATTAGCCAGGATAATGCATCTTTAAATTTTCAAAAGTCCACCATATAGCTACTCCTATGCCAGCAGTTCAGGCAATCAATCCACTGCTGATCAGTAAACCTTGTGTGTAATACCAACCTATGATACTAGCCTGTCCAATAACAGAAACAAGTACAAATAAATGGTTCTAAAAATTCTGAGAGTCAACAGAGTATTTCCCATCCCAAGAGAAAAGAGCAAATCCACGGGAAAGAGAAAAGTTCTACCGAAAGATAGAATTTAAACTCATTTAATAGGTTTTTGCATGAGAAAAACAAACTTCCAAATGGTACAACTGTTCTGTTATACAGCTATATGCAACTATTTCTTTAAATATAAATGTTCATCATCTGATTGACTATTGGTATTAAGAAACACATCTATCAACAATTACAGAAAATCCTATTTTCTCCAAAATCAGGAGAAAGGCACTTTCATGTAGCACCTTCTTTTCCTGTTTGGTCCCAAGACTTAGATGATACAAGTTCAGCATCTAAGTAATTTATGTCAAGAACTATAGTAACAGTAAGATAATCAATGGTGAGTATTTCAATAGAATCTGCATGAGCTTTCTGAGTAACAATCAGACTGTAAAAAGGTGTTATTTTGTTGGCTTACCAGTTGTACTTTTGTTCCAAGGAAGTTCCACCATAAGTTCTAAATAATTTCTAGTCAGAGCATATTCTGGCATTGACTGAGGCATTTTTTTGAGTCTGTGGGGAAAGAATACACAGCAAAAATGTTCCATAACATAGAAGAATTCCCTAAAAACACAAAAATCCAGCATCTGCCTTTCTGGGTCAGATATATCATGCATATTAAAAAATCTGGAAATGTTTTTAAAAATCCGGTTATTTTGTTTTGTGATGTACTTATGGAACAAAATTAAAACAGAGAGCTGCAAACTGGAGGGGGCAGGGGTGGGGGAAGGAACACTGTATCGGATTCTGTCCTTGAAATATGATCTTACCAGTATCAGCATCTCACAGAGGGGATCTCAAGTCATACTTATCCATTGATATACCTATTACAGTAAGATTTAAGTGTCTAACCATGCATAACACAATAATTATATTTTTTGTATCAGAGATGAAATCAGCTCATAAAAGCAAGCTAGTATCATATATTTAATTAAAAGATGCAACTTCCATAATAAATGCAGTGTTTAACAAAGTGTTCTGCCCACAACAGATGTTCTACATTTATTAATTAATGCCAGTCAATATAAAATATCCCTGAACTACAACTCATGTCCTTAACTGTGAACCTGAGAAAGTCAAATCTGTAACTACTGAGCATTCACTTAGGTTCATTATAATTTACTAATAAAAGAAAATGCAACACAGTTATACTGTGTCAAGTACAGAAAGAAAATACTGGTGTTCTATTTAACCCTGAGATTAATCCACATACCCTATCCTGTCATCAAGGTTTCTGTGTACTTTACCTTATACAAAGAGAAACTGACAGTCCCTGCCCTCTAGAGTTTACAATCTTTTTTCTAAAGAAGAAATAAGTGACATGTGAAAAACACAGTGATAACTGAACAAACACTGTGTCTAAACAAAGCACAACCCATTAGTTAAGACAATAGAAAGGCAGTTAACAATAGTGGTCACATTTGACAGTACACTGTAGGTGGAAGAACTGCATCACTTACACACAGCACCTGAAAAAAAGCTTAGGGACGCTGGTATTAATTCAGGAGTATTAAGAATGTTTTAAAAATCAGACTCTGGTTGAGGAATGAAGAGGGATAATCTAAAGATTCCACAGATCACAGCTATAATCTGAGAATCTGGAAAGCAATGAAAGGTAAAAATTGACACTGGAAAGATAAAATGAATACAGTGGTCTATGTCTATATGAAATATAAGAAAAGGAGAAAGGTCAAAGAACATAAAACAAATAACTCAGCTTTCAGCTTGTGATCCAAAGAAGTAAACTCAAGTTTCCATGAGCAACAATTTTTAACATCAATATGCAAAATGAAAATACCAATGAGTGAATAGCTTCTTTTTAGCATCAATTTACCTTTTTATCTCTTTGACACAGACCTTATGGGCCTGCTCTGGCATACTGGATGTTCGTATTTTTCTCTCTAGCATGACGATGTCATCATTGTCTTCATCCTCATCATCATCTTCTAAAGCTCCTGGGATGTGTGTAATCCTCCTAATAGGACGTATTGCTATAACCTAAAGTAGAAAGTAGAAGAGTAAAACTGTGTGTCAAAATAAATTGGAAATGAGGTACTTAGTTACACACAAGGTTATAATTGGTGCTGAATAACATTTTCAAAATTAGAGTCTACACCTTTAGGAACTAAGTTCAAAATGATAACTAAGAGGCACAAGCATATAAAAGCAGCAGAATTTCAAAAGTGGATCAACATAAAGTGGGCATTCTTTTACTATATGCTTATACTACAATATGAGAAAAAAAATTCAAGAACTGGCTACTAAAGATAACGAAAACATCTAGGAATATCTTTCTTTGAGCTACTACTGCAACCACTACTTTCTTGATTATATTACTACTTAGCAATGGCCAACAGAATAAATTCCACCTTCCCTCCTACATTACAAAATTTCTAACATCTTTAATGTTTCTACCATTGACGCTATTCTCTTTTGTCTCCAACACACAGAAAAGTCTTCCTCCTTTCAAAATATCTGATCTTACCTATGTCCCTTTCCGTTAACTACACACTGTTTACTTCCCTTCTTCTGATGTTCTGTTTTTCCAACAAGTGGCTTTGACCACCACTTCCCTTTCCTCCTTGAGTACTTCAATAATCTGTACTTCATACTTTGGCTTTTGTCTCCATTATGTTGAAATTGCTCTCTGAAATCTAACAACGATCCTCTTTGCCAAGTCAAATGGCTTTATTTGTGTTCTCTTTCTCCACAACTTCTCTATCAGATTTTAAAACTTCCAAAGTGTTCTTTTGAAATTCTCAACTCAATAATATCATGAATCAACACCAGCCAATCACTGGAGCAAAATGATACACTGGTATTTCATTTAAAAGCATGGGAATTTATTTTTTAAAGTATTATTATTATCTATTTAATACATTCAAATATGAAAAGTTAAAAACATAAGGCAGTAAATAAAAAAGCAATTTTATAAAAACAGAAATATTAAATTCTATACTTTTATTCTACATAACTCATTAGCAGATAAAATTAATATTCTGAAGTATGAAAAACTGAAAATAAAAAAAATTTTAGATGAGTTTTAAAAGCACATCACTTATTTCATCATTGAGACATTAAGTATATTTTTATGCAATCTTTTTCTCCCAGCTACTAAAGAGACTTCTCAACTCTTAAGCAATAGGCAGACAAAGTTCTAGGCTTAACTCTAAATATTATCCTCTGATTCCTACATTTTCATAGCTGTTGCCTGTTTGATCACTTTCTGGAATGATTTTGAACACCTTTCTATTTAAGCAGTGGTAATATTTACTGATAATAAGCTGCAGTTTCTGTGCCTCCCAACACGGAGTGTGCCCTGCTTTGTCTTTCTGCAAAAAATGGATAACTAAATTAATGATCTGATCTCAAATCAGAAGTAATTCAGATTTTTTTTTTTTTTTAAGATTTTATTTATTTATTTGAGACAGAGAGAATGAGAGAGACAGAGAGCACATGAGAGGGGGGAGGGTCAGAGGGAGAAGCAGGCTCCCTGCCGAGCAGGGAGCCCGATGTGGGACTCGATCCAGGGACTCCAGGATCATGACCTGAGCCGAAGGCAGTCGCTTAACCAACTGAGCCACCCAGGCGCCCAGTAATTCAGATTTCTGCTGTTTGTTTGAAACAGCATGATGTCCTGAAGTAGAAACACCAGACAGGCTACTCCTATCTCTGTCGTCATTCTCCTCCAGCCTACTTTGATGCTCCTTCCTTAGTCCCACTGGTAAGGAATCCTTTACCCTGCTCTTCTCTCTCTACAATGTATTCTCTTTGATGAAGGAACACTTCTATGTTGATGACCATTAAGTCTCTAACATTATTCTCAACCTTTCACTTACTTTCCAATAGCCTTCAGAGACCTGCCATTTACACTCTTGCCCACATCAAATATATTTTCCTGACCTTAACTCTGCCCACACATAACAACAGTAAAACTGATAGCTCAAGGGAGACTTCAGACAGACCCCCTATAAATGTAATGTATGATAATGAAGGTATCGCAAATCAATGGGGAAGTGAAAAATTATTCACAAGTGTTGAATTAAATAAAAAGCTATTTGGGACAAAATACAACTGCTCTCTTCCCTTTAGGGCAAAATAAATTACATGTGGGTTAAAGAATTAAATACTTTTTAAAAATCGGCTAAAGGTAAACTGAAAGTGCATATTTCTCAAATCACTGGAGGATAGATAGAGGACTCTAAGCTTAGAAGATAGAAAAAGACTAGCACAGTTGAACTAAATGAAAATAAAAATTTTTATAGTTAAAAACAAAAAAGTCAGCTAAATTATGGCACAGCACAGTGACACAGTCCAATTTTGTAGTATGTTCTTAATACATTAAAAAAAACAGAGGACATTTCAACAGCTGCAGAAAAAGCATTTGTCAAAGTACAACATCCACTCATGATAAAAACCTTCAACACAGTACATTTAGAAGGACCATACCTCAACATAATCAAGTCCATATATGAAAAACCCACAGCTAACATCATCCTCAATGGGGAAAAACAGAGCTTTTCCTCTAGGGTCAGGAACAAGACAGGATGTTCACTCTCACCACTTTTACTCAACGTAAGTCCTAGCCACAGCAGTCAGACAACAAAAAGAAATAAAAGGCATCCAAATTGGCAAGGAAGAAGTAAAATTTTCATTATCTGCAGATGACATGATACCATATATAGAAAACGCAAAAGACCACCAAAAAACTGCTAGAACTGAAAAATGAATTCAGTAAAGTCATAGAGAACAAAACCAATGTACAGTAATCTGTTGCATTTCTACACACCAATAATGAAACAATGTACAGTACAAACAAAATCAATGTAATCTGTTGCATTTCTACACACCAATAATGAAGCAGCAGAAAGAGAAATTAAGGAATCATTAGGAAGAGAAATTAAGGAGTCAATTCCATTTACAACTATACCAAAAACTGTAAGATACATAGGAATAAACTTAACCAAAGAGGTGAAAAACCTGTACTCTGAAAACTATAAAACACTGATAAAAGGAACTGAAGATGACACGAAGAAATGGAAAGATATTCCATTCTCATGGATTGGAAGAACAAATATTGTTAAAATACCTATACCACCCAAAGCAATCTACACATTTAATGCAATTCCTATCAAAATACCAACAGCATTTTTTCTCACCGAGCTAGAACGAACAATCTTAAATTTGTATGGAACCACAAATGACCCGGAATAGCCAAAGCAACCTTGAAAAAGCAAAGCAAAGCTGGAGGCATCACAATTTGGGACTTCAAGTTATATTACAAAGCTGTAATGATCAAATCAGTATGGTACTGGCACAAAAACAGACACATAGATCAATGGAACAGAACAGAAAACCCAGAAATGAACCCACAACAATATGGTCAATTAATCTTCGAAAAAGCAGGAAAGAATAGCTAATAGGAAAAAGACCGTGTCTTCAACAAATGGTATTGAGAAAACCAAACAGTAACATGCAAAAGAATGGAACTGGACTACTTTCTTATACCACATACAAAAATAAATTCAAAATGGATTAAAGACCTAAATGTGAGACCTGAACCATAAAAATCCTAGAAGAGAACATTGGCAGTAACCTCTCTGACATCGGCTGTAGCAACTTCTTCTTAGATATGGCTCCTGAGGCAAGGTAAACAAAAGCAACAATAAACTATTGGGATTCCTTCGAGATCAAAATCTTCTGCACAATGAAGGAAACAATTAACAAAACTAAAAGGCAACCTATGGAATGGGAGAAAATGTTTGCAAATGATAAATCTGAGAAATGGTTAGTATTTGAAATACATAAAGAACTTAGAAAACTCAACACCCAAAAAACAGTCCAATTAAAACATGAGAAGACATGAGTCAACATTTTTCCACAGAAGACATAACAGATGGCCAACAGAAACACAGAAAGGTGCTCAACTTCACTGATCATCAGGGAAATGCAAATCAAAACTATAATGAGATATCACTTCACACCTGTTAGAATAAAAAACTCAAGAAACAACAAGTATTGGTGAGGATGTGGAGAAAAAGGAACCTTCATGCACTATTGGTGGGAATGCAAACTGGCGCAGCCACTGTGGAAAACAGTATGGCGGTCGTGCAAAAAGTTAAAAATAGAACTACCCTATGATCTAGCAATTGCACTACTACTGGGTATTTGCCCAAAGAATACAAGAATATTAATTCAAAGGAATACGTGCACTCTGATGTTTACAGCAGCATTACTTAACAACAGCCGAATTATGGAAACAGCCCAAGTGTCCATTGATTGATCAATGGATAAAGAAGTTGTGGTGTGTGTATACACACACACACACACACACACACACACTGGAATATTACTCAGCTATAAAAAAAGGATGAAATCTTGCCACTGGCAATGACATGGATGGAACTAGAGAGAATAATGCTAAGCAAAATAAGTCAGCCAGAGAAAGACGAATACCATGTGATTTCACTCATATATGGGATTTAGGAAACAAAATAACTGAGGAATGGGGGAAAAAAAAAAGAGAGGAAAACCAAGTAACAGACTCTTAACTACAGAGAACAAACTGATGGTTACCAGGTGGGGGGGATGGATGAAATAGGTGATGGGGATTAAGGAGTGAGTGCACCTGTTGTGATGAGCACTGGGTGATGTGTGGAAGTGTTGAATCACTATATTGTACACCTGAAACTAATATTACACTGTACATTAACTAAATGGAATTTAAATAAAAACTTAAAAAAAAAAAGGAAACATGAGATATACAACCATCCCCTTAAATTATTTTCAAAGACACTCATCACAGTTGTTAATTTTTAAAATATAGAAAACATGGGAAACAACACACAGTGTCTGGCAAAAGAGAAATGGCTTAGTATATTATCCCTTTTGATGATGAACCAAAAATCACCAAGAACAAAAAGTAAGAAAATATTACCATGTTTTTAAAAAAAGAAAGACCCAGAAATGGAAAAGGACTAGAAAAACATACTGAATTCAGAATTTTATCAGTAACTTGAGTGGTAAGAGACAATGAAGTTTTTGTTTTGTTCCTTTCTTCATTCCTCCACTTTTTTTTTACTTCAAAAAAACTGAATCTCACATCAAACAACTGGAAACGTAAAGAAGTAGATTGAAAGAAATATCTACCCGCTTATCATCATCTTGCTTGTGTTTTCTGGTTTTCTGAAGCAATTTCAGGCCTTCAATTTGTCTGACGAGTAGCGGTATGGTCATCTTGAACCGTTCCTCTAGACTCACTGCATCTAAAATCTAAGGGAACATGAGTCAGTTAGTAGACTCTCTCAGAAACACATGCTCCCAAAACAAGGCAGTCGGGTCATGACTTAAATTGTTAAGTAAAAAAGACATCAATATTCACAACTATGTTATGGCCAATACAACCAGATTAACTATATTAAATCACTAGAATACTAAAAAAGAAAAAAAGCATCTTGACTTCTCATTTAAAAATGAAGCCATGTGTATTGTTCCAACAGCAAGAACAAAACACACATTTAATGTCAACTCTTTCTGTGAATTATTCTCTTAAAACACAGAATGTGTCTACATATTAGGACTAAACAAATTCTAGGTTCAAAATATTAAATTTTTACATTCATGAAAGAGTAGGAGCACTTTTAACCAACCACCACTAGTGATCAGAGTAACTAATGCTCTCCATTCTCTCAAACATCCCTGCTGATGCCCACAGCCAGCTTACCCTCTGGTACTCCTGCACTCTTCTGCGCCTACCAGTTGAGCTGCATTCTTGTGTTTAGAGTAAGGTGTTTATACACCTTTCTGTTAGGTGCACTTGCTATTATAATTTGTTAGATTTGCTACACAGTTGCTAAGACATAACTGTAATAAAAGTATTAAATAAACTGATAAAATGAAGGTTTCAATGAAAACTAACTTACATATTCTAGGAAGATTCAATAAAGCAGACTGCTTAAAAACACTATAAAAATTAGTATGCAAGAAAACTTACAGTTTGGGAAAAAACATGCAAATCTAAGATTCTGCATTTTTCAGTGTCTTTACAACTCATTTCACTTTACAGATATAGAAACTGAAAATCATAGATAATGCATCATAGGTATGCTTTATGTAAGAAACATCATGAAGAATTCTAATAAAGCAGGCCATACACAAAGAAAAGGCCACAGCTCCACATGTTTAAAAAATAGACAAAATATATTTATTTTTTAAGTTAAATACTTATTTTAAAATTATTCCCCACTTTAACTTTTTCCATAAATTGACAAACTACTAGTACTGATAATGTGAATAAAAGAGCTGCCTGAACATACAAAAATGTAAAGCAATCACTTCTAATAGTCAATTTCAGCATAAGAGCATTTTAACTACTTTTATGCATCTCTAGTATCTCTTACTGAAGGTCATAATTTATTATTTTGAATAAAAACTGACAAAACAACTCAGTATTTAAGAAGGGAATACTGTACCTGGAGCTTCTCTTTGTTGCTTGTTCGGATAATTGAAGTCAGAATGTCTGGTAAAGCTTCTCTTGGAAGACTATCTAAAAGGCGTCTCAATTTAGCAACTGCAGGGACAGACATATCTAACATTTCAACCAACTGCAAGGATAAAGAAGTCTTTTTAATGAAATCTGGCACTATTTGTGAATTCAAAAAAGACTGCTATATAGGTTTAATGTTTGGGCCTCAGAGTCTTCGTTTCTGAAAGATCACTGATTACTATAGTCCAGGCATTTTACACGTCTCAGAAGAAAATAGAAATACATTCAAAATATCAATCAGAATTGAAAGGCAAAAGTGGCTCAAATGTGGATAATATGAATGTTTAAAAGGCTCTTAAATTTATGATTTTATTTTGGAAAAAATTAAAATTTATGGAAAAGTTGCAATAGTACAATAAACTCCTATCCTTCCCCTAAATTCACCAATTATTAACATTCTGCCACATGTGGTTTTTCTCTCTAAGCATGTGTGCACACACACACCCACACAGTTGCTGCTGAACGTTTTAGAGTAAGTGGCAGATATCACGACCCTTGTTCTTAAGAACAAAGGTATTCTCTTACATAATCACAGTGTAATTACCAAATTCTGAAAATTTAATAGAGTCGATGCTACTATGCTAACCAATGAGTAGCTGAAATACTGTTTTTTAGTAAAACATTTGGATTACCGAGAATCTGAGCACTGACTGTGAATGATTTTTATAAAAACAACCAGGATATATCTTGGAGTTAAGACACATTAAGTTCAAAGCAAGCTTTCAGTAACTATGATAATCATTGGGGTTGTTGACAAAAGTTCTCCTCTTCTTCTGGGCACATGGCAGAACTGCTCTTTCTCACCTCCTCTGAATGCAAAATGGGGCTATGATTCTTGCCTTGATCCATGAAACATGAGAGGAAGCAACAGTTCCTTCTGGGCAGAAGCATTAAAAACCATTGAGATTTGCCACATTTCCTTTTCCAGTCTCAGCAATAATGAATACATGTTTTGAGATGAATCTCTAATCTTCTTGTCCCTAAGTGACTCTAACAGGTAGATCAGCACACTCTCTGGTTTTAGGTATAAAGCATGAATGAGAAATGTATGCTGAGATTCTGGGAGTACTTAAAACAGCAAAGCTTAGCCCATACTGACTAATTCACAAATGATGTGCCTCATTTAGTCACTCTAAAAAGATTTCTGATGCCAGTACTAATCAAGCCTCTCTGAAGGCACTGTAATTTAGGAACCTATCCATTGCCTGCCTAGAGTCAAGGGAATGAAAGCACAGTCATGATGAAGCTATTCAGGTGGGAGAAGTAGATAATAAAATTTAGAGACTCTTTCTCCTAAGAATTCATCCTAAGAAAATAAAACAGTTAAAACTTGTTCTCCAAGCACTTACTGAGCACAAACTACTTGACAGACAAAACATACTGCTCAGTAGGGGATGGCTAAAGCAGGGATGAATTCAAGTTTGGTAGAGGAAACAGACCTATAAGGTAAATTTCAATACAATGGGATAAGCATCATATTAAAAGGGATGCATAAAGGACTGTGGAAGCACAGGAAAAGGAGCACAGGATTACCTTTTTTAGCCTTCTGTCTTGTCACCAACCATTCCCACTTGGTGGCAGTGTACTTGGGAAAAAGGCCACATGATCTTTCTGGCTCCACTCAATGTCTAAGGATACCTTGCTTCCTTTGCTTGCATCCCACTATTTCCCTCATCCCATCTACTGCAGCAAATCTCTCCTTAGTTGATGAGATTGTGTTTATCTCCTTGTAAGCCCTACCTATCCTGAATGGTCTGTCATTGTCTGCCTTTAAAATCCTTCCTCTTCCCCTCTTTAAATAATGATGGGGCTAAGTGATACCCAAAGCTCACCCCCAGATTATTTCCTCAGTACCTTGCAAAAAACACCAAACAAAAATACCATTTTAAAAGAGATGTATTGACGAACCATGAGAGACGATGGACTCTGAAAAACAAACTGAGGGTTCTAGAGGGGAGGGGGGTGGGAGGATGGGTTAGCCTGGTGGTGGGTGTTGAGGAGGGCACGTTCTGCATGGAGCACTGGGTGTTATGCACAAACAGTGAATCATGGAACACTACATCAAAACTAATGATGTAATGTATGGTGATTAACATAACAACAAAAAATTTTAAAAAATAAATAAAAGGTGTATTTTTTTTTCTTTTAGAATGTAAACTCCTCAAGAGCAGGGACAATGTTTTCTGTATGTTCTATTGTGCCTAATACACTGTAAATGCTCAATAAATATTGATGATGAAAAAAAAAAGAGCCAACAGGAGTTGGGAAAGCATCAGTCTGAAAACTGAGAGAAGGAAGAACACTCCCAGCAGAAAGAACAGGAGGGACAAAATCACAGGGACATGAAACAACAAGATGTGAAGCTCTCTGACGGACAACGTGACTAAAATGATGGGTATAAATGGATTAAATAGAGTTGGGAAGGGCCTTAATGTTATTCTAAGAAAGTTTAACTTTATCCTATCACCATTAAAGTCTTTTTCTCAGGGGAGAGGCAGGCCCAAAACTTCCTTAGAAAGGCTCCATGAACAGGATGAGTCAGAGAGAAAAGAAACCAGAAAGAGATTAGTCAGGAAGCTACTGAAGAAGTCGATTGATGAGGGCTATGTAAGGAAATACAGAAGGAAATGATAGAAAAGTATTAACTGGAAACAACCTCAATGTCTAAAAAGAAGAAAGATAAAATTATGATATCTCAATTCAATGAAATTTATAAAAATACTTAATATGAAAAGTAGACATGAACAGGAAAATAAAACTAAGACTTAATTGGACCGAGATCAGAAGACAAGGCAAAAGTTAAACTAAATGCATGATAGCAGTGAAATTATGGAGATGTTTCGCTCTAAAGATTCCTTTCATGTCATAACAATTCTTCACGTTTAAAATTTCTCTTTTGATTCAAAGTGCGGAGAAGTTAAAAAGCCAAGTGCAATCTCTATGAAGCTGTGTCCAATAGAAGAACTAAGACCCAGGGAGTAGTATTACCCAGGAAAAAGAGAAAATTCAGATTCTCCATCTCCTTCTTCTTCTTCCAGTTCTCAAAATGAAGTGTCTCTGTTCAGAGTAGGTTCTTCCTTTTAGTCCCCACAGAAGTTAGAGCTCTAAGTTTTCTATTTTCCTATTGTTTACCACACTGGGAGTGTGTTGCTTTGAATGCCACAGCAGGTACAGATACCACAGGCTGTGAACACTTGCCTTACGCTTTGCAATGATCGAGACCTTCAGACACTGCCTGATCCTCACAGACCTAGTTAGAGTCACTGGACTATATCAACAGAAAGTAGGAGACTACATTTTACAATGTATTTCAGTAAGGTTTCAAACAAAACGGGGTGAAGGGAGGAGCTTTCTAGTCAATCTCGAGTTAAAAAAACTCAAACCTAGAATTAAAAAGTCCAATATTTAATGCATGCCTCACATGTGCTTCCCTCCCAGCATTCTAGGCTTTAATCAAGGCTTTAATCATCTTTGAAATCAGTCTACCATAGACCTAACCTTTCAAAGTTACTGTCAGTCTCAGTGTGACCTTGACTTCTGAAACAACATAACTTATGTAATTTGCTACCTAGATGACTCTTGTGCCATATAGCTTTTGTGCAATATTTTAATTTTTAACATTATTTAGGTTTAATAACTGTCTGGTTTGGAGACACTGGAAGTTATAAGGAAAGCTCTAGAAAGACTCTTTGGAAAAATTTTAGAAAGAGCTGGCTCATTTTTCCTAGAATGACTTAGGTACAATCTTAAACAAAAGCAAAGTGAAATCAATATATTAGTAAGTCATTTAAACATATGCTGCCTTAAAACTTCACCACTCAACAGATCTTAGGGCAGCAAAGGAACTGAAGAAAATGGGGTTTTAAGGAAAAAAATAAAAGCAACTCACTTGTACTGCATATTTGTAAAACTGTTCTGATAGTTCTCCTAGCTCCTCCCTAGTTTTACAGGTGCTGGGAAATTCCTCAAGCCGGTCCAACTGTTCCACTTCAGCAACGGGATATGGCTTCTCTTTTAAGACCTGTACAATCTGGAAACGGCACAGGCCTGTAATCAGCAAAGTATAGTGAGGCTTGGGCCAGTTACTGCCTACAACCTGAACCGCCAGGGCAGCCGTCCCAATCCTGAAAAACACACAAAACATCAGTGTTAGAAATGTTCAGTGTGGTAGAACAGAAACTTGCCTCAAAAGGTGTTGCCTTTTCTGAGGAATTCTTTAAAAAACAAATAACATCTAAAGTGGAAATGATTTCTCTAATTTAGCATCTAGCAATGGTCTGTGAAGTCACCACCACCAGCAAGGGGGCAAAGCAGGCCATCTCATTCTAATTATTATCTCCTTTAAGATTAGGTAGAAATACCTAAAAATAAATACGTAGAAGTACTCGATAATTACATAGCTTAAATTCATTTTGCTAGGAATGAGGCAATATTATGCTAGAACAAATATTAGCATTTTAAACAGATGGAAATATAAACAGCATTAATGTTAAACCAATTTAAGAAATCTCTGTCCCAATGACCAGGCTTGCTACCAACATCAAGCCAGGTTTTTCACACAATCAATCCCCAAAACTTCCACATATCTGCCTTCTCACAAACTGTCATCATATCTGAGAGTTAGTATCTATGTCCGTGAATACGAAATTTCTAAATGCGGGGGACTAAATATCAGAGGCTACACACTGTCATGACTGAAGGTATAAACTTAGTTCTGTCCTAAGTGGTAAATGCCTCACCTAATACTAACTAAAAAAGTTGTTTTATTTCAGTCTTAGCTCCTTATCAGAACATACAATTCTGACTAAGTTACATATAAACTTAATTCACAGAAAGGAAGTCTCATCCAAACTAAGCCAAAATTATACAAAATAGCAAGAGCCACATTCAGAAAACACATCTAGATCTCAAACTAAAATTGTATCTTCTCCCTTCAGCCACAGGAAGGGCTGTCATTTCAGAGAAGAAACTGGAATTAAGACAACTAGAACTCTCAACACCCTGGGGAAATGGTACTCCTGGAAAATCACACTTGCCCATCTCAAACATACTGAATCACACATGAATATAGAATTTGAATATGTCAGGGAAGTTGCTTACTTCTATATGCAGTCAAGGCTCGACTATTTCCTTATATTCATTCCACAGATTATGTGGAATCTTTTGGCTTTCCTCT
The DNA here is from genome assembly GCF_011800145.1 of Mirounga leonina. Taxonomy (NCBI): domain Eukaryota; kingdom Metazoa; phylum Chordata; class Mammalia; order Carnivora; family Phocidae; genus Mirounga; species Mirounga leonina. The sequence goes on from NW_023270469.1 coordinate 34,653,774, forward strand.
GCCATTCAGTTAATTTTGAGCTATGTCCATCTTTCCTTACCATCTTTTCAGTCATATCACATGTACAGGAGATAAAAACTGATTTAAACAATAACTAAAACCAAAGAATCAGGAAGATAATTTGGTGGGGAGAAAAAACATGATACACTTTAAAAACTGAAATGATTTTACAATTCTCTATTATTTTAAGGTATTTGTGTTGTGGCTGCTTTTCTTCAGTCATTAATGGTAGTAGGCTATTATCTCCCATTTCCTGTAAACCAACTCGGATTGCCTGAGAAAGTTAGCAATAGCTGAACTGATTAGAGACCAAGACTACAATTACCCTCAGATGATGCCCATCAATGCTTGCACAATGCAGATCTGTCTACAAGCAACATCAACAGATGACAAACGGGATCCCTGGCCTAAGGGGTTTGCAAACTGGAACCAAGGGGAAACAGAGAGAGAGATGAGGCAAGTCCAAACCTCCAGATTAGGAGATAAATTTTATTATTTGAGCTACGTCATTCATTAAAGGTGAAACTAAAAATGAGTTTTCTTACAAAGCAAGTAAAATACTGTGTTAACTGTGAAACGAAGTTGTTCCAAATTGACAAGAGATTAAGTTGGATTTATATTACGCCTCTCCTCCTAATGAGATAAATATATAAAGGTTTTACATTTGTTAATTGGGTCTTACTTTAAGTCACTTATAGTTGACTTGAATGTAACCTTTTTAAAGAAAAACATGATTTGTGAAATGATAGATGGCTAGAAAGAGTATCTGGTGAAAGACATTTCGGGTAAAAAGCTCTGTGAAAAAGGACCATGTTTAATGTTATTTTAGCCAAGTTCTATTGTATATTGGGCTCTAGGTTATACATATAAATATAGATAGTAAGTAAACAAAATATACCATTATGGTCAACATTCTGATTTTGCAACAGACTCAAATGTATACAGTAAATGAGAGGTGTTCTTTCCCTTTGGGTAGCAGCTCTGTAAATCTACACCTTAAATACTGTGTATTTTACAGTTCAAAGAATTTTTGAAACTCCTAACTGGGATCTATTTTCAGAGTTGTAAAATATTGTTCTAATCCAAAGTCTGATTACAATGGGTATGACTTATGTACTTTGGAAACGGACTTAGATAATATAAGAGTTCCAAAAATATTTGAGAACTATCAATTGTAGGCGTGGGAAAATCTAAAAGCAGCACTACTACCAAAGGCAGTTTTGGAACATGAGGATATTGGGTAAATATCCAAACTGGCCTATGCCAACCACTTACTTTTTTTTTTTTTTTTTTTTTTTTTTACTTTAAAGCTCTCCATCTTTCTTGGAATCCTCAATCTTCCAAGTCTTTTTCTGTAATGACACTAGTTCTGCACATATTGAAAGAATCTGGGGCCTTCCCACTCCTCCCCTCAACTTCCATTTGTGAAATTTACATTTTTTTTTTTTAAAGATTTTATTTATTTGACAGAGAGAGACACAGCAAGAGAGGGAACACAAGCAGGGGGAGTGGGGGAGGGAGAAGCAGGCTTCCCGCTGAGCAGGGAGCCCGATGCGGGGCTCGATCCCAGGACCCTGGGATCATGACCTGAGCCGAAGGCAGACGCTTAATGACTGAGCCACCCAGGCGCTCCTGAAATTTATATTTAAAAGTACCCATCTGGGGAATAATAATACCTCTAACATATAGGTTTATTGCTCCATAGCCTACAAAAGGCTTTCGTAAGTATTATCTCATCGTATACTACCTTTTACTCCTGTGAGGAAGGTAGCACCATTTCCTTATTATAAATTAGTAACTGAGATTCAAAAAGGGTAAACAGGCTAGTTATCCATGATTACAAAGATATTGCATAGGCAGGCAATAGGGGACCTGAATTAGGTTTTATGACAAATTTTACTTTAACCACCGCAAGAGACAATATCAATTTGTGCCCATAAGAAATATACTTATTCACATAGTTTCTAAATAGCTGAGATACTAGAAAGCACAGCTATTACTTAATATCTACTGTTCACATCTCAATTACACTTAACAAAGAGAAGCATTTCTACCAAAACTCTGGAATCAAGTTACACATCTTTGGAAAAGAACAACTGAAACATCTTTTTAGTGTTCTCGTGTCACCCGACTTATCTTTTTGAATTATTTGTTGATTTTTGGCAAAACTCATCATCATGATTAATAATAACTTAGAAACAAGGAGCCTATTGCTCCAAGGTCTGTAACAGACAAGGCTTCTGTTGCTATAGGATTTTTGCTTTTCACTCCTTTATTAAAACTTCATTTCTGGGGGGTGCCTGGCTGGCTTAGTCAATAGAGCATGTGACTCTTGATCTTGGGGCGGTGAGTTCAAGCCCCACGACAGGCACAGAGATTACTTAAAAAAAATTTTTTTTTTTAAATTAAAACTTCATTTCTGAATTTAAGAATTGCCACTTGTAGACACTTTCCTTAAAAAGAGTAAATGCAGATTTAGGAAAATCTAAGTAGAGCTATCCATTACATACTTGCTAACATAAAAGATTAAATTTTAAAATGTTAGTACTACTAGTAATATTTCCTGAATGCCTAAGAAGGCTCACGGATAAAAATAGGAGTAATATGGAAAGAGCCAAGATGTCTATCAACAGATGAATGGATAAAGATGTGGTATATATATACAATGGAATATTATGCAGCCATCAAAAAAAAAAAAGAAATCTTGCCATTTGCAACGACATGGATGGAACTAGAGGGTATTATGCTAAGCTGAATAAGTCAATCAGAGAAAGACAAGTATCATATGATCTCACTGATAAGAGGAATTTGAGAAACAAGACAGAGGATCATAGGAGAAGGGAGGAAAAATGAAACAAGACAAAACCAGAGAGGGAGACAAACTATAAGAGACTCTTAATCTCAGGAAACAAACTGAGGGTTGCTGGAGTGGAGGGGAGTGGGAGGGATGGGGTGGCCCGGTGATGGGACACTGGGGAGGGTACGTGCTACGGTGAGCACTGTGAATTGTGTAAGACTGATGAATCACAGACTTATACCTCTGAAACAAATAATACATTAAAAAAAAAAAAAAGGAAGATAGTAGGAAGGGAAAAATGAAGGGGGGGGAATCGGAAGGAGAGAGGAACCATGAGAGACTATGGACTCTCAGAAACAAACTGAGGGTTTTAGGGGGGGGGGATGGGTTAGCCCAGTGATGGGTATTAAGGAGGGCATGTATTGAATGAACACTGGGTGTTATACGCAAACAATGAATCATGGAACACTACATCAAAAACTAATGATGTAGGGGGAGCCTGGGTGGCTCAGTCATTAAGCGTCTGCCTTCGGCTCAGGTCATGATCTCGGGGTCCTGGGATCGAGCCCCACGTCGGGCTCCCTGCTCCACGGGAAGCCTGCTTCTCCCTCTCCCACTCCCCCTGCTTGTGTTCCCTCTCTTGCTGTGTCTCTATCAAATAAATAAATAAAAATCTTAAAAAAAAAAACAACTAATGATGTAATGTATGATGACTAACATAATAAATAAAATTTAAAAAAAAATAGGAGTAATGCCTGGACAAAGAGTTGACCCAAATTATGAAACTGGGCATCTGCTATCTATAAAGCATTCATTTCTTGTCAGACAAATGCCAATGAAACTAATTTGGGATCTTGAAGGAAGAAGCCAGAGAAATCCACACTATGAGGAAATGAAGCCATGTATCCTGAAGAACGTAAGGCTGGAAGAAGACTGGATGACCATCCTGAAATGCATGAAAGGACAGTGTTTACATAGTACTAAATTATTATCCATCTTCACTAAAAAAACAATGAGTCACTCAAGTCTAGGTAAGCAGGGTGCCCTGAGGTGGCATAAGACCAAGTTCTATGCTGCAGGGATAATCCAAAGCTCCTCCTTTAAAAAGGCTCCCGTGTCAGGTAACATACCTGCACACTAACTAACATGCAGAAGGGAGCGTGCTGTTCAGGGAACTCAATATCTGGCTTTGCTACTTTTTGTGACAAGGAATACAGGGGAACAAATTACTTCTGCTGCTCCTTCAAGACTGAGGCATTGTCACCTGGATGGTCTAAAGGAAACAAAAGACAGGAGTAGAGCCCCTGGCCTTCCCTTTGGGTACCACCACCATTTGGAAAAGCAGGTAACTGAGGAAGGGCAGATTTATGTATCGAAATAGAGTAATGTTATGGGTAACTCAATATTTGCATTATCAAAGCTTTTAAAATTTTTAAGAGTGTTTAAATGTCATATTAGAGAAAAAAGACATTTGAAGCTAAGGAATGCAGTACAATCTTTCTACACAGATTTTTCTAGTAGCAAACAATATTTCTAGAATAACCAGATGGTCTGGTGGGTCCTTGCTAGAATTCTATGAAAAATTGTCAATGTATGTTTTCTAACTTACATGATTAAATTTTAACATTGCTATTAATTTAAAACAAAGGCAGTGATATGAACATCAAGGATCAGATTACACATCATCTGAATATTAACGATTACTTCCACGCAGGAGAATTTAATTATTGATGTTTTGGAGGGATTTACATGAAAGAAATTAAAAAGCATCCAAAATCTTGCCAGGATATACCAACAAAATGACTAAAATATGCCTAAATCTACTTTTGAAATTCACAGTGTACCCATGGGTAATCACCACACACATACACAGAACTAAAACAAACAAAAAAATCTAACCATGAACACTCTTGCCTCAACCAGTGATCAAATGCCTGGGCACAGAAAGCAAAAAATTGTGCCATAAGCAGAGGCTTAAGGAGTGGGGTCATTATGCTGGGGAACCAGAATTCAACACAATTTATCAGGGTTTACTGAAACTTGAAAAGTATCCAATTCCATGCAAGCAATAACCAAAGCAGATCAGATGGAAGCCAAAATGCTTTCCATGCCTGAGAAATGCAAGGTTTTTACAATGTGGACTAATAAGAGAGTATTATGGGTTTTTTGTTTTGCTTTGTTTTAGTAAGGGAGGGGAAAGATAACAGTTTCCTTTCTGAATTTGAAGACAGCTATAGACTCTCCTTTTAGAAATGTATATAATCACGAGATTTTGGGTAAGAATAAGGCATTCCTAATCCTCTCGAAATCATTCAGTCAGGAATCCCTAACTTTAAAAAAGGGTAACTGCAGGTAAACAATGGCTCTAAACTAAAAGCATCTCAGGACGAGTTCAGGATAGGAGGCAGGGGCTAGGGAGGTGAGTCTGAAGATAACGATAGCATTTGTTGAGCATATACTATATCCCAGCATTGTCCAATAGAAATATAATGTGAACCACATATGTAATTTTGGTAGCCACATTAAAAAGTAAAAAGAAACAGGTGAAATACTAATATTTTATTTAACCCTGAACAGCCAAAATAATACCATTCCAACACTTAATCTATGTAAAAATTATTAATCAGCAAAACATTTTACATACTAAATTTTCAAACTCTAGTGTGTGCTGTATCCTTACAGCACGTTTGGGGTGACTAATTACACTGATTTATCTGGGACTAACGGTGTTTCCGGGGAAACAGGACCTCTACTGGTAAAACTACTTCAATCCTCAGGGAACCGGGGCTGTTGGTCACTCTAGTATCTCAGTTTGGACCAGGCACATGTGGCTAGTGGCTACAGTACTGGACTACTATCTATCAAGCATGGCACAAAGATTATTTCACTTAATTCGTAACGCACCTAAGAAATGGATACTGTTAGGTTCCAATAGGCACAGGGTGTCTCACCCAAAGACACACAACTTGGGCCATGGTGTAGGGCAATCTAGTGCTAAGTTTGGGACGTAAGAAAAGAAATGTTAAGATATGAAAGAAAGCAGATAGGAGATGAGAAAGTTCCAGAAAGGGAGACAAGGGAATATGTGAATAGGAAGGGAGGGCAAAAGAGAAGGGGCAGGCAGGGAATTTGGAAGATAGGCACCCCCAAAAATAATGAAAAGGGTAGTGCGGATTAGGATGGCACAGGAAAAAGAAAACGTGTGGAGTACCAAGTGTCTCGCTTAAGAGGGCAAAAAAAGACGGGGAGGAAGGGAATAAAGGATAAGAAAGAGGAGGGGCCTGGAAAGTTAAGAGCACTGGGCTAAGATCGGAAGACCTGGGGGGCGGGGAGGAGAACTTAAATTAACAGCGGCAGCTAACTGCAGAATTTTCATTACTTCATGAGTTATGCCCTTTAACAGTAACAAGACAGACATCCGTCACCCCCATTTCACATGGGAGGTAGCCGAAGAGGCAGACCCGAGCCGCGAAGGCCGTCCGCGAGGAGCCTCGGCGCCCCGAGACCGCGCCTGGCCTGGGCCGGGGTCCGGAGAGGAGGCAGCGCCGCCCGCCGCCGCCGCCGCCGCCGCCACCGCCACGGGGGCCGCCCGGCCTACCTGTGCAGCGGCGGCAGGTCCTGCGCGTCGCTGGCGGGGTCGGGCGTATTGGGGATCACCCCCAGGATGGTGCTCTGCAGCGACGTGCCCTTAAGCAGGCGGCTCCGCACCAGCTGCAGGTTGCGAGCCGAGTCTACGCTGGTGCGCATGGTGGAGCCGGGCAGTAGCACGCCCTCGTTGGTGAGCAGCAGCGGGAGGCGTCCGGGGATCTGGATGGGGCTCACCGACGACATGGCGACAGCTGTTCGCACTGGGGTGCTGTCAAAGAGGGCAGAGCCCACAGCTCTGCGCGACCTCGACAACCCCGACCAAAGGGCCCAGCCGCACGCGCCGCACGCCGGCGCGCCGGCGCGCCGCCACTTCCGGCTCCGCGCTACGGCCCGCCCCCGGGCTCAAACCCCGCAGCTTCGCCCTGCCCCCTCCCGGAGCCGCCCGGTAGCGCGCGCGCGTGCCGTAAGTGTACGAGGACAGGCGCACTCCAGCCCCGTGCGACCTTCGTCCTCGGCGAGGCGGGCTCTTCCATTTTCTCCTTAGGCTCAGCCTCAGGACCGTCCCCTGGAGAGAGGATCATGTTTAAATTATATCTACTTGAAATGTTTTTAACTTTTCATTCGAATTGATTTTAGATTTACAAAAATTTTGCAAAAAAATATTCCCACAGTTCAATTATAAAAACCAGAAATTAACATCACTGTTATCTAACCTATAAACCTTGCACAAATTTTGCCAGTTTTCTCACTAATGTCCTTTTTTTCTGACCCAGGATCCCACTTTATATTTAGTTGTGACGTCTCCTCAATACGTGTGTGTATATATATATATATATACACATATATATGTTTAAATCTGTGAACTTTTAAAGAGCATTGGTCCATTATTTTGTAGGATGTCCCTCAATTTGCTTGGGAACAACATTATACATTTTTGGCAGAAAGACTGTACAGAAGAGATGTGGCCTTCTTCCTGATACATGATGGTTGAATCATGTTGAATATATTATTAATGGTGATTTTGACCTTGATTACTTAGTAAAGGAGGTATCTGCCAGGCTTCCCTATTGTGAGTTAAAATATTTCTTTTTATAAGTAATACATATATTGTAGGGAGTTAATATTACATTTATTAATTGGAATTCTGTAAGAAAAAGCTGCATATTTCCCTCATTTATTTACTTACTCAATTTTTTTATGTTATTAAGGGTTGACAGATTTTTTTTTATGGGTTATAACCCAATAATATCATGTATCTCGTCACTTAAATTGTTTTAGATTTGGCCATTAGGAGCTTCTTCACGCTGGGATTTGACTTGGGTTTGGCTATAGGTTGAAGATGGAAAATTCTTCCTATGAAGTCCAGCAATGCTCTCAGAATCCAAGAGGGAATTGAAAGTCCATTTAAATCAACAGGCATTCACTGAGGGACTGCTAAGTACAAGGTCCCGGGCTAATTGTGGAGGGGTAAAGAGTATAACATAAGACAAGCTCCTACCCTTGTGTATCTCTTGGCCGGAGGGATAGCCCTGTAGACGGCTGAGTCTGATACAGGGGAGGTGGAACTGTGTGTTTCTGTATGTGCTGCAGATAAGGGACAGGAGAAGGTAGGTATACAAACTGTTATATAAGGCCGTGGTGGAGACAGAAATGCAGGAACTTGGATGCTCCTGCCTAAAGCTCTTTCTCTAACATTATCCCAACTTTCTTTCATTCACTAAGCAATATATTTGGAATACCTACTATGTACTGGATATTATTTTAGGTGCTGGGGATATGTCAGTGAACAAGACAGGCAAGGTTACTGCTTTCATGGAGCTGAACTTCTAGTGAGGGAAACAAACAATGAACAAGGAGAGTAATTTTGGGTGGTGGTAAGTCCTTTAGATGGTCAGAGAAGGACTCACTAAACAGATGACATTTGAACAGGGCCCTGTGCATGAAGAGGTAGCAATGCAAAGCTCAGGGCAGGGGTGCCCAGGGGGTGATGTTCCAGGCCAAAGAAACAACAACTGCAAAGATTTTGTGGCCGGAATGAATTTGGGATATTTGAGAAAACTGCTCCTGGAATTTAGTGCTAGTGGGGCCTGGTGGTTTGGCTGAGATAAGAGAAGTGGCAGGATCAGGTAACAGAGGGCTGTGTATGAGGTAAAAAGATGGGGTAAGGAGTCTCGTAAGAAGTCAGGGTTTTGGGGGTGCCTCAGTCGTTAAGCGTCTGCCTTTGGCTCAGGTCATGATCCCAGGGTCCTGGGATCGAGCCCCACATCGGGCTCCCGGCTCAGTGGGGAGCCTGCTTCTCCCTCTCCCACTCCCCCTGCTTGTGTTCCCTCTCTCACTGTGTCTCTCTCTGTCAAATAAATAAAATCTTTAAAAAAAAAGAAGTCAGGGTTTTACTCTAAGCCTGATGCAAGCCATTGGCAGTTTCAAGGTGCAGAATATCTTTTCTGGTTTATGTTTTCAAGAGACCATTTTGGCTGCTGTGTGGAGAATGCAATGTAATGATTTAAGGTCAGAAGTCTGGGAAGCTAGTTATGAGGTGGTGACATTTGTCCAGGCAAGAGATAATGAGGACTTAGACTGGAAGCTATACGTTTGACTGTAGCTTCAACAGAATATGCTGATGGATTGGACATGACGAATGAAGGAAAACAGTTGTCAAGGATATCTCCTAACTGGGGCTTGAGCCACCAGGCCTAGAGAGAAGTTGAGCTGAAGATCCTGGATACAGTAAGCAAGCTCTGGACCATTTCTCTGGATGTGCATTATGAACCCTACCCTGTGGTAGACTCTGGGGAGATGTAGAGATAAAAAAAGATTGGCCCAGGTCCACAAGAGCTTACCTTTTCATCAAGGCCTCTCTAAGGGCAAGATGGAGGAGGCCCAGTTTTTGAGGCTCCTTGTATTTAACAAAGAAATTAAAAAACCATCTTATAAACGTCGTGATATATTTTTTAAACACTCATGTTTAATGCTTTTGATCTACACACTTACACTCCTGCCCCCATAACAGCAATAACAACAAACAAAATTGGTATTCTATTCACATAATAATTGCTGGATTTATTTTTTTTTTAAAGATTTTATTTATTTATTTGAGAGAGAGAATGAGAGAGAGCACATGAGAGGGGGGAGGGTCAGAGGGAGAAGCAGACTCCCTGCCGAGCAGGGAGCCCAATGCGGGAGGACTCAATCCTGGGCCTCCAGGATCATGACCTGAGCCAAAGGCAGTCGCTTAACCAACTGAGCCACCCAGGCGCCCTGGATTTGTTTTTTTAAATACAAATTCACACTGCACTAAGGAAGCTGTGCTGTGGGAATGGATCCATGCTTAAATTGCTTGCTTGATAAACAACTTCTTTTAATCCTGTGACTGTATGTCTGTAATGGAATGTGGCAGCCAACCTGGGAAAGCATCAAAAATCTAAATGTGAGGTCTTCAGTGACCATGTGGATTTCCTGGCTCCTTCTTTGACAGGCTCTGCATCTACATCATTTATTTATCCTTCACATATTTATTAAGCATCTACTGTGTGCTGAGAACTATTCTAGTTTCACAGATACATCAATGAACAAGACAAACAAGGTCCCTGGTTTCAAAGAGCTGATATTCTAGGGAGGTGGGCAGAAAATAAATAAGCCAAGAAAGAAAGAAATGGCAATTTGAGAAAATGGTAAGTAAAGCAAATAAAGCAGGAAACTATGATAGAAAGAGGAGTACAATGTTCACCGGGGAGGTCTGGGAAGGTTACTCCCAGGAGGTGGTGTTTGAGCTGAGACTTGAATGATGAGAATGGACCAGCTCCACGAGGAGCTGGAAGGAGAATGTTCTTGGCGGAGATTAGGACTAGCACAAAGATCAGGGTGGGGAGGAGTTTCCCAGTTTCTGGAACAGAGGAGAAGGCCAGGCATTGGGATGTGGGGATTCAGCAGTCAGGAAGATACCAGTGATGGCCTCCAGAAGCTATTGGAACTAGCAGAAGGAAATGAACCTCAGAGCAGGGAAAGTTGACGAGCACAGGGTGTAAATGGACTGGAAGGGAGAGGTACAGGAATAAGGTCTAATCATCTAAACCTCTTGGGAGGCTGGCTTGCCGGTGTCTCTGCACCTTGCCTTGGATACTGTCCTTACCCTCTGGCATACCTTCTAGACTTAGACACTACATCCTGCTGGATAAAGGGGTAAGAACAATGAGGAAGTAAGTTAGCTACTCCAGACGGCCCAGCCCATGCCACACAGGAGCAGCTCCCCTCCTGTTTCCAGACTGTTTGGTCATATGCAAATGGCCCATGTCTAAACCAAGTTTATAATCATGATTCCCCCCCCCCCCCAGGGATGGGGAAGAGCACAGGGCTGGGAATGTCTGTTTCCTCTCTGTTTTATTCCCGACACATCCTGGTCTCCACCCTCACCGCAGTGATGGTCTCGCCACTAATCAGAATGAATAAACTTGCACTCTGGTTCTTCCCAAGAGGAAGCTGGGGGGCCAGGGAACCTCTCAAGGACTGCCAAAGGAAGTTCTAAAGGAATTCCCTTGGCCAGTCAAAGAAGCAAAGGTGGGCCTCATCGATTGGAAGGTGGCCCGCACTAATGTGTGACTGAGCTGCAATTTTGTTTAAATGAGCAATTCGTGTTCTGCAAACATATATCCATCATACATGCTTACATTTTCTTCATCTTCATTTGTTTTACTTTTCCCTGTTATTAGTTTCTTGGACAAATGGCGTATAAAAATGGGTCACACCTTTGAAACCCTCTTTGTATCTCTCCACAGGGGTGTAAAAATAAACCAGGTTGGCAAATCAGACCAGAGCTGAAAGGTGAGAGAACATCCAATATCTTTATTTCGTCTCTAAGAACATAGTCTTCCTCATGAGCCCCTAAACTGCTGGTTAATGAAGAGAAAATACGTGTTCATGTTTACCATTGTAAGCTCTTGTTTAATCCAGTCATTTAAATAGTTCCTTTAAGTTACTCTCAGCAAAGGATCAGTCTCAGAGCTATTGCCTGGCAGAGGACGAGTCAGGGTCCCAGGCACAATGTCCTCTGCTCCTTGGCTTTTCCAAGCAATGTCTTTTGTCCACCTGGTCACTGCCTGCCCTGCTGTCTTTGGCGGGTCTGTACTGATGCATTTTGACTTGCTTGTGGCCTGGCGGTGTTCCCAGGGATGCCAGGCCTCTGTGAGCCCCATATTCCACTCCCAAGACCTTTCCATGACTCTCATTTATTTGCAGTGTGGTTAGCCCACTAGGCCCCCTCAGCAAGGCCCTCACCTAGACTTTCAGCTACTTCTTGTTCCCCTCTGCACCAAGGGAGCCAGGAAAGCTAACCCCCAGGTACAGCCAGCACTAACTTAGGAGGGAATTAGAAAAAGCTGTCTCGGGCGCCTGGGTGGCTCAGTTGGTTAAGCGACTGCCTTCGGCTCAGGTCATGATCCTGGAGTCCCGGGATCGAGTCCCGCATCGGGCTCCCTGCTCAGCAGGGAGTCTGCTTCTCCCTCTGACCCTCCCCCCTCTCATGCTCTCTCTATCTCATTCTCTCTCTCAAATAAATAAATAAAATCTTAAAAAAAAAAAAAGAAAGAAAAAGAAAAAGCTGTCTCTGGTGGGAGAAGGATTTAGAAAAAGGCACCATGTTTTCCAGATGGATCAGCAGTGGTCTGCTGGAGCCTGTTCATACTGGCTCAGGAGAACAAACTGTCACATTTGAGGAATTCTGAGAGCCCAGTTGTTAAACACAAACATTATTAGAATTAAATTATATAAACTTGCAATTAAATATATGATATCAAAGACAAAGGTGATACTCAAAATGTACCACTTCCTAGTTATTTTACTGCAGCTTTGTGCAGTGGCAGTATTGTAGCCAATGAGGTTTATCTGAGGCACGATTATTGCTAATTGAAAACTTTCCTAGTTATTTTACTGCATTTTACTATTATTTACATTTTGAAATTATTTATTTCTATTGCATCTGTAGGATGGAAATACTGTAGAATGGTGTATCACTATGTCTCTCTTCCCACCTTCATATTCAGTGGTCACGTGGGTAGCTTGAAATCAGCCGCGGTGGGAATATTTACACCACACACACAAAAAAATTAAAAAAGCTTATAAAGCAGGGCTGTTTTATTATTTTGTTGATTATCTAGGCTGAAGAAATAAATGCAGGAAATGTTAATAATGCAGATTAAATCTACAAGTGTGTGGTGCCTGAAACCATTACGTTGTGAAGAGCACAAGAAAAATGAGGAAGTACTGTTTCAGTATTGACAGACTATTCAGGTCACTGACAGATGAGTGAAGATCCAACCATAGACATCTTTGATGTTTCATTTTCCTCTTAGTTATTAAGGTAAAGCCAAATGTCAAGCAGCATTCATGTTGGAACTACGCTCAACCACCAATTGCAACACTAGGTTAGTTACAGATACAAACATCTCTCGGCACACCAGTGATGCAGCTGCTTGCCAAGCCCATGACTTGCAATCTAGAATTTGTTGGCTTTCGCCTCTGCCCCTGCCGTTCCCTCCACTGGAAACCTTTGTGTAGTGAATAAACCGTACTGCAGTACACTGTGGTCCTGGCACCAAGGACTTCTGTTGAGTTATGCCAATTTTACTTTAATGTGTCTGTGTCCTAGACTGATTCCTAGCAGCCAGAAACCTCGTTTCTTCCCAGAGTCTTAAACAAAGAGTGTGTGACATTCTCTCTCTTTCTTCTTCTCCACCATCCCTGACAGATTCACTTCTTTTTTTAATTTTTATTTCAATTCAGTTTAATTAATATATACCGTATAATTAGTTTCAGAGGTAGAATTCAGTGATTCATCAGGTGTATGCAACACCCAGTGCCCATTACATCAGGTTTCCTCCTTAATGCCCATCACCCAGTCACCCCATTCCCCCCTCCCACCACCCCGCCAGCAACCCTCTGTTTCCTAGAGTTAAGAGTCTCTTACGGTTTGCCTCCTTCTCTGTTTTCTTCTTATTTTATTTTTCCTTCCCTTCCCCTACGTCGATCCGTTTTGTCTCTTAAATTCCGCATATGAGTGAAATCGTAATGGTATTTGTCTTTCTCGAATTGACCTATTCTGCTTTCACTTCTACCATCGCATGGCAAGTAAGCCTTGTGGCCTGATGCCCTGGCAGGCAATAGCTCTGAGACCGATCCTTTGCTGTGGCAGATGGGCAATCTGTCTGGCATGCTCTATAGCAGAATTCCAGAAGCGGAGTCCACCAGTCGCAACCATGTGATTTGCCGAAAGGAAGTGGGATGGGAGGAAACGGGTTCTTCTCCCAAGACTGGTCAGTCTGCAAGGCTATTTGCTTGAAGCGCAATCCAGTATTTGAACGTCAAGAGCTACATTTGAATACCGGAACCGATTACGTAATTTGCGGGGCCCGGTGCAAAATGAACATGTGGGCTCCTCGTTCAAAATTATTAAGCATTTCAAACGGTGACAGCAGGGCCTTAACCAAGCCTGAACCTTTCTGGATACAAGGCTCTGGGAGACACTGGTCATACCCCATGATGCTGGCCCTGTTATATACTCTCTTTCTCCATTCTTTCAGAAATATTCCTAATTACCATCCCCTCTCCCAACCCAGGCACATGGATATTCTGGGCGTGAATCACATATTCAGAAAGGCAAAAATAAAAAGCATTTTAATATATTTTAAAAATACCTTGGGTTATTTAAGTTTCTCAAATTGTGTCCAGCTCTACTCTCTGAGTCTGTGAACGCTAAGAATCAGAGTTAATAGTAAAATTGCATTTCTTTTATGTATTTATCCATCCATTTATTATTTATTTATTGAGTACCTGTTATCTTCCTAGCACTGTCCCAGGCTCCACGGATTCAACAGTGAGCAAAACAGACATGTCCCTGTCCTTGTGAGGCTCTCTATTTAGAGCAGGAAATGAACTCTAAACAAATAATGATTTACACAAATATATAATTACAAACTGGGATAAGAGAAGTAGCATGGTTTTATGAGTAGGCCTGGCCCAAGGTTATGGGGTTGAGATTGGGTGGTTAGAAAAGTGTTCCCCAAGTGATCTTGAGCTGAGCCCGAGTAGATGTTTAAAAAGAGGGAGGCAAGCCCATCCCAGGCAGAGGGAAGAGCAGCAACTGGGTGCTGCAGTCTCCTACCTGACCCTGGCCTGCTCCCTGCAGGGGGATGTCCCCCTCTCCTGACTGCTTAGGGTTGAATCTAAGCTGCTCTTACCTGCTGCCTTTTCAGATTCTCTGATTCGGGGAAACGGAGGATTGGCAAGACAGCTGAAAATGACCAGGAGGAGTATATACTGGGTCCCCAGATCTTCTGGTGGCCTTGGGAATCTCGGCATGGACATGAGCAATGACATGGTTTCAGGGCTTAGCTACGTAAGTAGGTCTACTTTGCATTAAAATACCAGGAAACTGAATTGACAGGGTATTCTCAATGTTCACAAATTAGATTAGAAAATTTTGTCCCATATTATTCAACCTTGACTTCTTTTAATAGATCTCAAGCTTCTGCAATTAGATGAATCATAATCCTTGGTCATGACATACCTTCCTGGTCTATCTATCTATCTATCTATCTATCTATCTATCTATCTATCATCTATTACCTATTTATCTATGTATTTACTTATAACTATAAACCCATCATCAACTCACCAGCTTGAACCTTGACAATCACATCTAGCTATTAGACGTCCCCCCCCACTTCACTCCCCAACTACCCTACCTGAAGTAATCACTCTCCTGAATCTTTTCTCGTCAATCCCTTACTATGCTTTTAAGATAGTATTATTTATTCTATACGAAGTCCTAAAGATAATATTTTTAAAAAATTTTAGTTGTTTCCCACTTTATCAAAGGGTCACATGTAACTTTGGGGGGCTACATTCTTACTTCTTGATTTCTTTTTAGTAAGTTTACCCTCAGAGGGTGACTTGGTCTCACATTCTGTGGGTGACTATAGCTCCCTTTATTCTTGTGTAAAGTGCATATCACAGATTAAAACCTGGGGAAGTGGGTTGGCCTGCCCAGAGTCACCCCGTGAATGTAGGCAGAACCAAGGCTGGGACCCAGTTGTCCTAAGTCTTGGCCCACTGCTTATTCTCTACCCAGCAACCTTTCTTTTATTTATTTTTTAATTGAGGTATAATTGACATAAAACATATTAGTTTCAGGTGTATGACATAATGATTCAATATTTGTATATAGTGTGAAAGAGTTATTAACAGCATAACAGCCACCACCTCATATAATTATAATCTTTTTTCTTGTGATGGGAAATTTTAAGATCTACTTTTAACAGCTTTCAAACCGACAATGCAGCGTTTTAACTGTAGTCACCATGCTGTACATTACAGCCCCATGATATTTATTTTATTTTTTAAATTTTTTAAATTTCATTTTATGATGATGATGATGATGTTCAGTTCCCACGACATTTATTTTTTAACTGGAAGTTTGTAACTTTTGACCCCCTTTGCCCATTTTGCCCAAACCCCACCCCCACCTCTGCCAACCCCCAATCCGTTCTCTGAGCGCTTCATTATTATTGTGTTTAGGTTCCACATACAAGTGAGATCATACAGTGTTTGTCTTTCTCTGTCGGACTCTAGCAGCCTTTCTTTAGGAAGCTGGATGTAGGAAGGTCCATTGTCCTTGGGTGGCTGGTCTAACACTCCAGAATAGTATTTATGAGATCGGCCGGGAAGCTGATTTCTTTCGGTTTTTCTTTCCCAAGAATACTTACACTCTAGGAGACGGCCCCTGGAGCCAGCAGGTGAGGAAGCCTGAGGCACCAGGGATGGCGACAGTCCTCCCTTGGGGGAAATACGATGCTGCCTGGAGAACGATGATTCCCTTCCATCTCAAGCCAAAGTGAGTTCTGAGGGGGAGGCGAGGGGCAGTAGCCTTCAGGGCAATGTTCCTCAGACCCTAACACCTACACCCTTCCCAAAGATGTCTCCACATGTCTCCACACAATCATGTCACCCACCAGAGCCAAATACCTCCAGAGCAGCCTGAGGCACATCAGGGAGGCAGAGTCAGCTCATTCACTCACTCGTTCGGTCATTCATTCATTCATCCATCCAACAAGGATTCATTGAGCACCTACATGTGCCAGGCACTGTGCTAGACCTCAGGGGAACAGCAGTAAGCAAGACAGACGTGATCCTTGCCCATCATGGACCACACATTGGGGGGAAAGACAATAAGCAAGTAGACTCCTAACCTAAACATGGTTATAAACTCCTTGAAGGTATTATGAAGAAGTGTGGGGGTGCTGAGGGACAATGGAACAGCGACAGCTTGGTAGGTTCTTGGTGCTTAAGCTGTGCCCTGGAAGATAAACAAGAATCTACTAGGCCAGAGTAAAGGAAGAATGATCTGGGCAGAGGGACCAGCATGTGCCAAGACCCCATCTTGAGGTTGAAAGAACGCAACATGACATGTCCGGGAACTGAGGAGGCCAGTGTCACTGGAGTCAAGTGTGATAAGGGATGTGGCATGAGATGAGACTGCAGAGGGATGCAAGTCTCCACAGGGCACATTCAGTATGTTGGTCTTCATTCTAAGAGAAATGAAGATTGTTGAAAGGGCCCAAATGCCCTATGGTGTTACCCTTAAACTTAGGAGTTAAAGAAATTCAATGTATCCTTGTCCAGTAAAGCATAGTTGAAAACAACCATCCTCCAATGTCTTTGGGACTCATACAGTCTTGCTCTCGGGGGCCTGCACAGAACTCATTTATTCATCATGTATGGACAGGACCTTAACATTCCTCTAGGCTGATTCTTCAGCATTTTGTCACCAGGACTCCATTTTGTATGTACAATCCTCTCTTCTCTCTCTCATGTTTGCTAAGATTTTTTTTTTAAATTTTTTTTCATGTTTGCTAAGATTTTATCTATCAAAGAAACTGCCGTTGTTTTCCTATTTTTAAAAAACTTGAGGTCCCCTCACTACTAGCTACATTGTTCCCACAGGATTGCTGTCATCTCCACTGAGAACAAAGAACCTGGGTACTTAGTGGACCTGGGTCGCCTCATCTAGAGAAACACACTGCTCCTCTCAGGCCTTTGGAGTGGCGGAACCAGCTCACAGACTCTTGCCCTTTCCCTGCAATCACACATGGCCCCACATATCTGGTGATACCTGGTACAGATCCCCATCCTCCCTTCAGTCCCTTCTCTCTCCAGCCTTGTCCAGAAGGTACAGCTTGGGGGGGGGGGGGCGATGGACAGTGAGGAGGGGAAGGGCCACCCAGTGGAGAAGAGCCCGTAGTCCAGAACGAAACAAAAACATCCCATGTGTTTGGCATTTTTGTCTTCTCATCTTTCTCCCCAAGTCTTTTTAATGGGATTTTCTTCAGATCGAAACACACAGCTTATTAAAGGCAACTTTGAAAAAAGAGTAGAAATTACACACAATGCCAACACCCTCATCCAATTATTATTTCTGTATTTGTGAATCATTTCCAGGGATATGACCTTATCATTCTTATTACTTTTTATTCCATTTTTATTGTTTTTATGAAAATTACATAAGCAAAATATAGAAAATGTGAAACAGTGAGAATCTCTTTTCCTGTACTTTTACCAATTCTAATCCCTTTGTCAAAGTCAACCACTATTAAGAATTTGATATAAATGTGTACATATAAAAACATAAATGCACATATACATATAATACATAAATATATAAATGTATATATACATTTATAAATACATAAATGTGTGTATACATATTATAAATACATAAATGTGTATATACATATGTAAATGTGTATATATAATTATTAATAGTGGTTGACTTTATATATAGTTTTGTTTGCCTTCTCTCATTTCTTCCTTTTTTTATATGTCAAAATATACTGAATTTCTTGACCTGCAAGTAGCCTTTTTTTTCTTGCTTACTATGCTTAGAGCTCTTTCCATATTCTACATACAGATCGAGTCTATTTTTGGACACTTCTGCATTGCTTTCCACATACCCTACTTCTTTTCTTTCTTTTTAAGTCATTCCCCTATTGATGGGTGTTTTTGTTGTTTCTGTTTTTTAATTATCACACATAATAGAGTAATGGGAAAAAAAAAACCATACTGTTTTGTATATCCAGATGACCACACTGTGGTTTTTACATAATATATAATTTATCCCTGCAAAATCTTGCTCTTGGCTTAATTTTCTGTCTTTAGAGCGTATATCATAAGGGCAACTACAGGGGCACCTGGGTGGCTCAGTGAGTCGAATGTCTGCCTTCGGCTCAGGTCATGATCCCAGGATTCTGGGATCAAGCCCGGAGCCTCAGGTCAGGCTCCACACTCAGCAGGGAGTCTGATTCTCCCTCTCCCTCTCCCTCTGCCCCTCCCCCTGCTCGTGCTCTCTATCTCACATGCTCTCTCTCTCTTACGTGTTTGCTCTCTCTCTCAAATAAATAAATAAAATCTTAAAAAAAAAATAAGGGCAACTATATGACCTGTGACTTCTCTGATAGGTTTCCTGCCCCACAACCCCTGGATGATGCTGGCCTGTTCTCATACCTCACGTTGTCATGGCTGACCCCACTCATGACCCTAGGTTTACAGAAACGCTTGGATGAGAACGCCATCCCCCAGCTGTCAGTACATGATGCCTCAGACAAAAATGCTAAAAGGTAAAGTCATATTGGGCAAGCCACTGGATTGGTTAGAGATCATGTCCTGCAGGATTGGTGACCAGAGATTCTGGAGAGTAGCAGGTAGGGCCCATCTTTAGACAACCAAAGAATATCAGCTCTTCCTTGGTATCAAGAGGCCTCACTGTAGTTCATGAACCCCCTGAAATGGCATACAGATTTTATACATATGGGCTAGAGACTTTTGTCTGGAGCAAGGATTCATATCTTTTATCAGATTTGCCTAAGGATCCAGGACCCCGAGAAAGTTAGAAATTATTGCTTCTTGTTCATTTTGCTTTTTCTTCTGGATCAGGCAGTTATCTGTGTCACTCATCATTAAATTTGGGGTTAAGGGACTAGTCTCTGAATCCTTAAGTCATCACTAACTAGTTGTGTGATTGAGTTTCCTGTACCACCTACTTCACAAGGTAATATGAGGATTAAGTGGGGAGTGGGGAATGAATAAGTGATTTCAAATGTTTTGTGCTCATGTTCCTACCTCCACCTACTTCATGAGAGACGCCAGGTAGAGAATGGCATTTTCCAAATATGTTCCAGTAAATGGTTGTCCCATAAGAACTTCCCTGAAAAGAGAATTCCTTGGTCAAGGGAGTTTGAGAAACGTGGCATATTATTGCCAGGTCTCAGAGATTAGTTTACAAAGCAAATTAGTGTACTGAGGGCACTGAGAAAACAAAAGCTGGTTCAACTTTGACCCACTGCTTCTCAGAATTATGCAGTAAAAGAAAAAAAAAAAGCTTTCAGGGAGCACCTACCTCTTGCATCATGCCGGATATTGGTCTGAACCTCACTGCTTACCAGCTATGATGTCAGGCAAGTCACTTACCCTTACAGAGACCCTGCGTCCTTATGCATAAAATAATGGATCATAAAATTGATCTCATGGTCTTTCATAGGATTGTTGTAAGAGTCAAAAGAGATGATGAATTCAGTTTAAAGCACATGGAAAAATGCCCGGTGCATAATAGGCAACCAGTTAGATGTTTGGTTGTTCTTTAACCATTGTGAGTACAGGGTTTCCTGATTTATGTCTATTCACTTTGAGTGCACTGATTCAGCTGTTTTTATTCTATAACTCACCATGTCTGTCTACGAATACTTTTATCATCACGCCACTTTGGGACATTTATTTGAAAAAATAATGATCCATGCATTCCCACCTTTAGAGAGGCTTCTTTCTCTGTGTTCCCCATTAAACAGGCAGAATTCTGGGGTGCATCTTCCCTAGCCCCTCAGAAGAACTGCTTTGACTTCCATGAGGATTTGCCGACAAACTGCCAGCCATTACCATCACCACCACGGTCATTAGCCCAGTGGCAGAGTCAACATTATCACCACCATCATCTTCAGTATTACTATCATAATTCTCCATAGTGTTCATCGTTCTATAGTTACAGAGCATTTCCCCATCCATCACCTCCTTTGGCCATCACAAGTAAACAGGGCATATGCTATTTTCCCCATTTTACACATGAAGAGATTGAGGACTAAGAGAAGTAAAATGATGTTCTCAGAGTTATATAGCTAATGAAGGGAGGAAGGCAAGTCTGAAAGCAAGTCTTCTGAATCTGGTAATCATGGCCAGAAATTGATATGGTTGCTAGGTGAGCTGAGGGCAGGCTACGGGACACTTGGATTTGTTTAGTCAAAGTAGAACCTACTCTAGAGCTTTTTGTCTCTGTGGATTAGTTATATGGGGAGGTAGAGCTGGAACAAGAAGAGGTGGCCCCATGGTTTGACCTGAGTAATACTGCCCACTAGCAATAAAATCCTCTAACACATATGGGTGTCATGGAGACATTTTTGCTGTATTGACCTAGGGCCCAGACTACCGCCCCCACCCCCTGCAAGTTATCTGGCTCACACCGAGGGGCATGGCATGGGGCAGTCGTTTTATAACTCAGGAAGGAAGAAGCAGCCTGGGGTTTTGGTGGCAGCTGAGGAAATGTAGGACAGGAAAATTCTCATGTCCTTTGTTCCTTTCTGGCTTTGAGCTGGGCATGAGTGTCCATGGCTGCAGGAGTAAGGAGTAGAAAGGGCTAGAACTGCCTGCCATGAGAGACCTGGTGACAGAAGCTGAGAACCAGAAGCTGATAGAGCTGTTCGAGAACATTGACGAGCTGTGCTGCTCTCAGGCCCTGGGCACGAGGGGCGGCCCACCATGCTCCTGCTCTGCGAGCAGTGGAAGCTTCAGAGAGTCCTGGAGTCTCCTGGCATAGTCTTTGATGTTCTCATCATGGGCAGTGATAATTGCTTTCCAGACAGCAGAACCAAACAAGGTGTAGCAGGAGCCAGGACGTAAAAGGGCAGATGCCAACATGGTGATCGCCGCTGACAGACTGGATTGTGGATACTTGGGAAGCATCCAGGGCCAGATTAAGAGAATCATTATTTTCTAGTTACCTGCTCCTGCGTCAAAATAATACAAAATAAAAAAGAAGGATAAGTGAGTCAACAAAATTCTTAATTCCTGTCATGATAACTTTTTTAATGCTTTCTTGAAATATTGTTTTTCAGTTTTTTTCCCCAAAGAAATGTTTTTGGTGTTCCTGTTTTGCTGATGTAACATAAACAGCCTGGCATCGTTAGCATAGATTGGCAAAATAAGGGCACACTTTTAATTAGGTGACCCAACATTGGGGCACCCTTTGGGGAACTTTGAAATAAATGGAGGCACTTTTTGGAGGTCAGAGTTTTGGGTTTTATGAATCTTAATTTGTATAAAAAGAAAGAGTGACATTAAAGTCTTAGGTTATTTCCTCAGTTCACTGTGTTTCAGGGTAATGAAATAGTCGATGAGGGAAAGTTATCTTTTTTACTTATTTATTTTTTAAGTAGGCTCTACACCTAGTGTGGAGCCCAACACAGGGCCTGAACTCACAGCTCTGGGATCAAGACCTGAGCTGAGATTAAGAGTCGGATGCTTAACGGTTTGAGCCACCCAGGTGCCCTGAGAGGTTTTTGTTTTTTAATAGAAAAATTCAAGCTACTAAATACAGAAAGAATGCTAGAATTAGAAATCCCCATTTTGCCATCCCTAATGGAAGTGGATCTAGGCAATGGTCATCAGTGATGGGGAATGAATGGCAGTGAATGAGTCAGGCTGATACACTTTAACTCACTGACACCTCGAACATTACTAATAACAGGACACCAGACACTGTGTCTTCTGATGTTATGCAAAAGAAATACACTGCATTGCCTATTAAGTATTTTTGCCAGCTGACCTGAATTCTGAGTTTCACTATGCCTCCGGATCTAGCTAGGAATTTAATAGAAAATACAGGGCACAGAAAGTTATGTTAGACAACACAAATCCAGAATGTGGGAAATTCTATGGAATAAATGATACAGTTTCTTCAACAAATGGCAGAAAATGCAGAGAAGGGGAAGCTGTTACAGGTTAAAATGAGACACAAGAAGCCTATCAGATTTGTCATTTAAATGCAATGTGTGGACCTCATTTGGATCTTGACTTGGGCAAACGAACCATAAAAACATGTTTTTGACATAATTAGAGAAATTCGAATACACACCGGGTATTAAATGCCATCAAGGAATTTTTTATTAAATATGTAATTAATATGTTACATTAATATATGTCAATTAATAGTTTTTAATAATTAATAGTCATTAACGAATAACTATTGTATGTCACTGTAGTTTTTTTAAAAGGCCTTGTCTGGAAGAGATACGTACTGAAGCATTTGTAGTTGAAATATGTCTGGGACTGACTTGAGATACTCTATGCAAAGAGAGTTCACTGGCTCAGTTTTCCTCTTTTGAAGGCTCTGCCTCCTTTGGGAAGAAGAAGTCTCAAGACATGGTATTGAAAAAGCTTCAGTGCTTCGAGTGATGATGAGATTTCAAAGAACAAGGGCTCTCTTCGATATGTTTCTGGGCTGCCTCTTCTCTGCCTTGGCCGTGTTAGGCCCAGTAAGTGGCTGGCTTCATAAGGTTTGGGGGACTCCAGGCTTTAGAGGTTAGCACGTCCAAGTCCCTGCCTGGAGCTGGGGATTGTTTGTCTCTCAGCTACACTCAGAAGATGACCTTTTGGAGGTAGTAGAGCTAGTACTAGTTAGGAGGGTGAGCTCTGCAGCTATTGCTTGGGTTCAAACCTTGGCCACTTAATTGCTGGGTGACTTTGGGCAATTTGTTTACCTTCTTCAAGGAACCCCATGACACACTTAGTGGTAGACCTCATGGAAACCCTCATGTACAAAATGGAGAGCATGACATTACCTGCCTCTCAGAGTGAATTTTAATGAGATAAATATATAATGCTCCTAGAACATATCCTGACTCAGTACAAGCTAGCTGCTTTGAGAAGTGGCTGAGCAGCTCTGGGAATGTAGGTGGCAAGAACTAGCGGTGTCCTCCAAGTACCATAGTTAAGATGAATCAACTTGATTTCCTGTCCTCCAGGTCCTCGGCCCAAGAATCTGACTGCAGAGAGTAAGCCTCATTGTCCTAGCTGGGGTCACATGCTCACCAGTTGGCCTACAGAGGGTAGGGTACTTTGACCATGCAGCCTAGACATGGGACAGGTGCAAGTCTCTCCAGAAGAAAACTGGAGCACTGAGTAATCCAAATTCCTGCTTCCTTCTAGATGCTGGTTATACCAAAGATCCTGGAATATTCTGAAGCGCCATCAGGGAATATTGTCTATGGGGTGGCACTCTGCTTTGCCCTCTTTTTCACGGAGTGCTTGAAGTCTCTGAGTTTGTGCTCATGCTGGGTCTTAAACCAGCGCACAGGCATCAGGTTTCGTTCTGCTGTTTTCTCCTTTGCCTTTGAGAAGCTAATGCAATTTAAGTCTCTAACACACATCACCACTGGAGAGGTAGGTGCCTGGGACTATATTGGAGGTCACAGTTGCTTAGCCTTCCTCCAGACATCCCTGCCCTGGGGGCTGAGGGAGGGAGGAAAGGGAGTTAGGAGAGAAAGGAAATAATTCTTAGGGTGTGTGTGGATAATCATCAACAGTTGCCTCTGAGGACATAAGAGCAGGTCAACGGTAACTGAGGGAGATGCCACTTGCATTCAGAGGCTTTGGATAAGATTGATTCATTCATTCAACACATACTTACTGAGGCCTACTCTGAGCCAGACCCTGCGCTAGGCCCTGGGGGATATAGCCCTGAACAAAAGGACTCAAACCCTCAGTAGAAGCATGTTGGAGAGCGCATCCCCTCAGTCAGCCTGGGGTGGAGGGTATGGATGGATGGGATAGCTCAGGGAAGTCAAGGGAAAAGCAATCGTAGATCACCTCTCTGAGGGTTAATTCTTATCTGCAAAAGAGGAGTCCTTAGAGCTGCTTGGTGATTGTTCTGGGGCTATCAGTTCCCTGCTCTTGCTCCTCCTGCAATGTAACACAAACAGACAAATGTTGACAGAGATTGGAAAAAGATACTCCAACTTATGACCCAGGGTCATGGGAGTATTGGAATTTCGTACATTTAGTTTCACGTTCCCTAGTCTTCTATTGCTTACCAGTTGCCTTGAGGAGCATGAATGACTTTTATATTGAAACAGACATTTAAATTTTTGGAAAAGGCAGCACTGCTCTGACCCCTTACCCTCAAGTTAGACCCCTTGGTGATTTGGCATCAGCAACTGTCCAACCTTGCCTCCTCCCATCTCCCCTCCTCCAGCCCTAGATTGGCTTTGTCCCTTCAGCCAGGCTGGGCTAACCTTCAGTCCCCAGGCCTTTCCACCTCCTGGCAATGTTGCTCACATCACCCCCACGCCCTGCCCTTTTATAATCCCACTCATCCTTCATGGATGTCTTCTCCTTCATGACAATATCGCCAAACCCCACCATCCACCCCCCGCCCCCACCAAGCGCAAATCTGGCTGCCCCACTAAACATGAGCCCCCTTCAAAGACACAAACCCTTTCAGATTCACCACTCTATCCCTCAAAATGCTGACATTTGAATTACACAGGACAGCTGTCCGAAAAAATGTCTGCTAAATTAAGCACTGCCATCAAGTGGATGCTTCTCTAAACTCAACTGGTAGCCAACATAAGATATTTGTTATCATCATTACCCTTATTCTTCATCATTTTATTAGTCCTGTAACCTGAGGCAACTTGTTCAGTCTCTGAAGCTGTGGAATAATAAGACCAGCCTTACAGGATTGTTGTCTCATAGGATTAAATGAGTTAGTACATATAAAGCACATAGAAAAGGGACAGCAGTTCAGAAGTGTTAAATTGTATTGCTGATTTCTCTTAGGCCTTGAGCATGGGGACTCCCTGTTGTCCTGCATTTGACTGAAGTTGAGATCTGTGGCAGCCCTTCCCCCTGTTTATCTTAGGAGAGTCATCATAGTAATTATTAACTTCTACTTAGCCAGACATTGTCCCCAAGACTTTGCCTCATTAGCTCAGTCAGTCTTCTGACAACCCTCTTATGAGGTAGTTTCTGTTATTGTTCCTGTGGTCACAGAGGTAGAAACTGAGGCATGGAAGGAGTAGGAACCGTATACAAGGTCATGGGATTGGAAAGCAGCAGAGCCTGGCTGCAGGGTCTAGGCTCTGAACCAGTGCACTTCCCTGCCTTGCCAAAGAGACTTTCTGCACTGAGGCCTGCCCTGGTTCCTTTTCCTGTGTCTCTGTCCTGAGCACCTGCTGGGTGCAAGGCCAATTTCCCCCAAACAGCCTCATGAACATAAGACAGAATGGCCCACTTGGAAGTAGCTGCTCACGTGAGGAGTCCTATTGCCTCCATAAATTTTATTTTTAAAATTAATTTAAAAAAAACCCTGCATACGTTCTCCTTGGAAACAAAATAAAGTAGAATAGATGACTCCCCAGACCCCGTCACTTCCCTAATGTCTGGAGGTGACCACCGCTATCAATTCGGCTTGTGTTCTTCTAGACTTTTTAAAGTGTGTTTAGGTACACATGCAACTTACCCATAGAAAACATATTGTATCTTGTGCCTGTGTTTTTACATAGATGATACTAGATTTTACAGTTTTCTGCCACTTTGTTTTACTAATTGAAAATGTATGATATAATTTTGGGGGTGAGTTTTTACATCAAGGATGCTACATTGTCTGTGCTGTTTTTGAAGTTTTTCTTTCCTCCTCGTTATGTCTTAGCCTTCCATGTTAACACATGCAGATCTTCCTTGTTCCTTTTCAAGGATGCTTACTTATAACTGTAGCATTTCCTTCCCCCCTTCCATTTTTATTGAGATATAATTAACATGTAATGTTGTATTAGTCTAAAGGTATACAAGGTAATGATTTAATCTGTGTTGCCAAATAATCACTACCATTAAGTTTAGTCGCCATTCATCACCTTACATAGTTATAATTTTTTGCCTGCAATGAGAACTTTTAAGATCTACTGTCTTAGCAACTTAAAGATACACAATACAATATTAACTGTGGTCACAATACTTACTTATAGCTAAACATTTTGACCACTTTTATCCATTTCCCCCCACCCACCTTAGAGCATTTTCAATGTGGCAAAATTAAGTGTTTTATATGCATTATCTCATCAATGCTACGGAATAGGTTGTATTATTATTCCCACTTTACTGATAAGGCAACCGAGGCACCGAGAGACTGGGTAATGTGTCTTTGGTTCTACAGCTAGTACATGACTGGCCTGGGACATGAACTCTGACAGGTTGCTCCAGGACCCAATATTATCTAATACTCCTTGGGTGGATGCTTTAACCTTTCCCTCCCAATGGACATTTAGAATGTTTCCAGGGTTTTGCTGCTAATAAGCACAGCTGCAATAGATGTCCTTATATGTGCTTCCTCTCGTGTCTGTGAATGTTTCTCAACAGAGAAATGAAATAGCCAAGTCATGGGGTTTGTGCAATTGTTAACTTTTAAAGATACTGTTCAACTCCCTTCCAAAGTGGCTGTACCAAGCTAGGATCCCTCGTACACTTCAAATTTTTGTAAAGATTCAGCCTGGGGCCCATCCTGGGAACTAGAAGGAGATCAGTTTAAAGTGAAGAGGAAATCACTTCCTAACGCATTCAGATTGGTCATTCTAAAAGACATTCATGATTTGGGTCCTTAAATATTTCTTGATTTGCCGTGTCAGCTTTTATGTAACATGGAACTGGGCAGTATGTGTTAGGGAGCAGGGCAGTGACAGAAGACTCTATAGCAAAATAGAAAAAGAAGGATAAAAAGATTTAGCTCCTGCCTAAAAAATTTCAGCCATCATTAGTAGTAGTAATAGTAGAATGAATAGGATAGAATAAGGTAGAAGACTAGAAGTAACTCTCTGGGGAATCTGGATATGAGAAGTAGTAGCAATAGTACAGTAAAATATAACTTTTATTGAGCACAGCCCATGTGCAGATACTTTATATTTCATTGACATCCTCACAACAACCATATAAAGTGGGTATAGTTATTCCAGCTTCATAGGTGAAGAAGCTGAGGCTCAGAGTGGCATAGTAATGGGCCCAGAGTCACACAGAGAGTAAGAGGAGAGCTGTGAACTTGGTATTTTTGTCTCTACCATCATGCCTCCCAAGCCTTCACATCCCCGGCGCGTGTAGCCCCTTCTAGGTACCTGAAGAGGTGATACCTGTGGGGCTTTGCTGTCTTACAGGCCATCAGCTTCTTCGCCAGTGATATAAACTACTTGTTTGAAGGAGTGTATTACGGCCCCCTGATCTGGCTCATCTGCTCATTACTGATTGCCTGCACCGTCACCTCCTACCTCATTCTTGGACCCACTGTGCTCTCCGCCACTCTTTGCTATCTCCTGATTTTACCGGTGGAGGTAATGTCTTTCTTTGCCACCCGTTGGATGTTGGATGTTCCCCAGAACTCCCAGGGCTCTGGAATCTGGGGTACTTCTGAGTGGAAATATTGACTCCTGTTGACTGTTGATTCTATTGTGGTTAAGTTTCAGCTTCCATTTCTGCCTCAAGCTGTTCTCTGGCCACAATGCTGGCCAAAGAAATAAGAGGTGAATATGATGTGTGAAAGTCCATCTCATAGATTTCCGTGAGGGACCCGCTGCTTCACAGACTTTCCTTAGTAGATGTCCTCTATGTACAGGTTTTTGTTCCTTCTCTTCTACCCAGAATGTGCTAATGTAATAGCCCAGATGGCATTTAACATTTGGCTGAGCACAGTATAAGGGGGGAAGGGAAGCAAATTTGCTGACAAAGATTCAGGTGAAATAAAATTGGGCAAAACAGGAAGTGATTCTTGGATTATGTGTGCCCTGAATTACTGAAATCAAGGGTTTTCCTCCCTCAGCACAGGTATTCTGATCAAAAGGTGATTGTAACTGTTGGTGGGGTTAGGGTTCCCAAAGGCAGAGGAGTCATATTTCTGTTTAGTTAGCCTGGCTTGGGTCACAGGAGAGAAACACCCCCAGGATGTGTGAGACAGGTGCTCTAAGGCATGATGGAGAGTTTCTGTTGGAAAGTCTTCAGCAGGACCCTAGAATTTAGAGTCACAGGGGATTCCAACAGGGCAGGATTAAATCCAGGTATTCAGTCCACATCTGGATTTTACCTTTGGACATACTCCTAGTTGCCATACTTATGCCTGGGTGAACTCTCCTGCCCTTGTCAAAAGAAGCTGTTGCTGCATCCTGATTGCAGGTGTTCCTGATCAAAAGGATTGTTAAGATACACAATCACACTTCTGAGGTCAGCGACCAGCGCATCCGTGTGACCAGTGAAGTTCTCACCTGCATTAAGCTGATTAAAATGTATGCATGGGAGAAACCATTTGAAAAAATAATTAAAGGTACAGAAAATCTGGTTTTCTGCTCAGTGCCTTGGTATGTCATGGTGGGCCAAGCCTCTCATTCACCCTTTGGGTTGTTCTTTCATGCTCTGGGAGTTGTTTGGTGCTCTTTGGAGAATATTCGTAGGGTTAATTTCAGTGCCTTTGCTTTTTATCTCTCAGGCCTCAGAAGGAAGGAAAAGAAACTATTGGCAAAGTCTGGGATCATCCAGAGCCTGACCACTGCCTTCTTGTTTATAGCCCCCACAGTGAGCACAACGGTGATGTTCCTCATCCATACATGTTTACAACTGAAACTCACGGTTTCAGTGGTAAGTGCTTGGGGTGCTTTGCTTTTCCCCCATATTGATAGGGACTTTTTCTTTTATGTCTTTTCCTAGATCATGTCCCTCAAAGATCTGAAGGTTTTGCAAACGGATAATAGATGTTGATTTTGATTTTCCAGACTTTTAGGATACTCAAACTTTCTTCCATCTCAATCTGAAAAACTGACATCCCTTGTATAGCAACTATGGGAGGGAGGGATGACAAAGTCATCTGGGGATACAGGGGAGGTGAAATGTGTAGTTAAAACCCTGATGATTCTGATACATGCCTTGAGGTTGAGAATCCTAAATTAAGGAGTTTGTTCGAACCCAAAATAGGGCCCTGAAAATACACCTTAAATAAAAAGCTAGAGCTTCTTTTGCCTTCTCTTTGTGGTCTGACCCTGGCCCAGAAAAGCTGCAGCTGCCTTTTAGGGGTAGAATCCCAGTTCTCTGAGGAGAAAAGCCAGGGGGCTGCTTTGGGAGAGGTTGGAATCCAGATGGGGCTTGGGGAAGGACACTGCACCCAAAGCAAGAGGGGGGGAGCATTGGAGAGTCTGCCAAGGGTTCGTTTGTGCTCCAGACAGCAGGCACTTCTACTTGGTCCAGGCACGCACCAGAGAAGTCCCCTGAAGGCTTGAGGGTGGACGCAGGGGCTTTTATAGGAGAAACTCTCAGCAGGAGTTCAGGGTCACACTACACTCACACAGTGAAGGATGAAGAAGGGAGTGGAGGTGGGGTGTGGATTGGAAAGTCCCCAAGGTATTTTAGGTCATATTCTGAGATCCTGAGAGCCGTAGGTGGTCTGCTGTAGTTAGGAAAAGTCTCCGGGAGAGAGTGAGGCATGGATTAGGCTTGAAGTGCAGGGACATTTGGAATATTAGAAAAGAGTAGAATATCTAAGGCAAGGAAAACTGAATACGATCATAATAGCAATAAGAATGTCAAGCTCTGTTAGCAGTAAACAAGCTCTCTCACATGTACTTTTTCAGTGTTTCCCTGGACTTTATTCCTGTACCCACTTGATGATTTTGACACTATGCAAGTGGGAAAACTCAGCTTGCTGGGGGAGGGGACCTGGCCAAAGTTGCAGAATCACCCGGTCGCTAAGCTACAACAGGAACCAGGCCTACAGACATGGAGCCATTAAGACGAGTGCTCTTTCCCCACTCTTTCCAGTCTCCCCAAAATACTGGCTCTGTCCCTGCCACGGGACGGACCGGCCTATCGAAAGCTGCAGGGTCTGGCTCTGTGGCTTCTGGCTCCCGGATGGGGGCCTCAAGGGGTGGCCCTCACCACCTCCTCCTCTCTTTGCCCAGGCCTTCACTGTGGTGGCCACCTTGACTCCCATGCGGCTGTCTGTGTTCTTTGTGCCCTTCGCAGTAAAAGGCCTCACGAATTCCAAGTCTGCGGCGGACAGGTTTAAGGTAAGTGGTCAGAGGACTGTTTACATGGCTCTCTGTTTGGGTGTTCATTTGCCTTCAGCCACTGAGATGTTCCTCATGAACGTGACCCCAGGGCAAGGCAGATTGGCTAACTCAGTGACCTCCTGTACCCAGGCTGGGGTGGGGGCTGGGAAGACAGATTAATCAGGCCCCAGGGAGTTCTTAGGATAGTCTATACAAACCAGGTCTCACACAGGAGGTCTACAGACCCTGTCCAGGTTTGTATAGGGTTACCGTGATGGTTTTGCTTTTAAAAAAAATTGTATTTGTTGCTTGCATTTAAAAACCTGGAAATTCTACATAAAAATCGGATTTCTGGATTTTTCTGAATAATCAGAAGATCTGGGAACATCAGACCCACATTTTGCTGTGGCTACAAACAACTGGAGCTGAGGGGATAGTTGCCCTATTAGATGAGGCAGTGAGATCCAGTTTGCTGCAGACCACCACTGAACATCCACTACCTAGAGATAAAACCATTGTCCAAAATGTCCAGAAGTATCTTTCTAGATCTCTTTCTAAGCTAATCTCCAGGGAGAGACGTATGCCTCTAATTTGACTGCAGTGAGATACTTCCCACCCCCCTCTTTTAATGCTAGCATTTCCCCATCAGGGAGAAGGAAACACAGAGAGGAGTGACCTGCTCATGGTCACACTTTGAAATGTATGGCCCCCAACAGTTTCCCACTGTGTGCTACATGGGCAGACCTTTTTACTTTGAATATTATAAATGAAATTTAATTTAAAAAGTGGCACATCTGTCTGATGATTCCACAGTGTTGTCACCCATGTAAAATGAAACAGGAAAGAACAGAGTGGGCAGTTTGCAGATATCAAAGAGTGGCCCAGTGGTCCAAAAGTTGGAAGACCCTGATCTAGAATTCCCACCAGCAGAACCTGGCTCCTTCTGAACTAGTGGTGGTTCTTCAGGCTTTTACTGTTTATTAGTTTATAAACCAGACTGATAGGCAGGCCAGCAAAATGGGCACACATTCCTATTAGACTAAAGAACTGAATTCCTCCTTCCTCCTTTCTCTTTGTCTGTGCAGAAATTTTTCCTCCAGGAGAGTCCTGTTTTGTATGTCCAGACACTGAAAGATCACAGCAAAGCAGTGGTTTTGGAGGAGGCCACCTTGTCATGGCGACAGACCTGCCCTGGGACTGTCAAAGGAGCCGTGGAGCTGGAGAAGAACAGGCATGCTCCCGAGGGGATGGCCAGGGCTCAGCCAGCTCCAGGAGCCCTCAGGCCAGAGGACACAAGGGACAGCCTAGCCCCAGAGTTGCACAAGTTAAATCTGGTGGTGTCAAAGGTAACCTTATCCAGGCAGGCTGGCTGCCAGACTTTCGGGGCCCAAGGCTCAAGCTTCCTGACACTCCACCATTTCCTTGGCTAAAAACTGCCGTCTTTAAATCCCTCTTTTAAATACAAATTGTTCACAGAGGGCAAGCACAGGAAATCTTTCATACTTCAGTGGGAATCAACTGATCATCCAGAATTTTTTTTTTTTTTTTTTTTTTTTTGAGTAACAAGACCCAGACTAGAATGCTATATGCTGGGAGAGAAGGGGAAGGAGACTAACATTTATTAAGTTGCTAGTATGTGCCAATTTGGTTGTTCTGTGAACTCACCTTATCTGTCTTCTTCTCTGACTAACGTTTGCAAGGGCAAGCTTCCCTTCTTGTCCAAATTTCACCTCTGCACTTTCAAGTCAAACTTGATTGCATTCCTCCCCTCCCACCAACGCAGTCCACTGGTGACATCTGTCAGCTCTCTCCTGAATCCAGCCGCCTCTCACCAATCACACCCCCCAAACCACTACCCTAGCCCTAGCCACCATTGTGCTGTTCCAGCTCCTCTAGGAGCCTCCTCATCAGTCCCTCTGTTTCCACTTTTGCCTTCTTACTATCCATTACCATGCGGCAGACAGAGGGCTCTTTCTAAACCATAAACCAATTCAAGTCACCCTCTTGCTTAAACCCCTTCAGGGACCTCCCGCTGCACTTAAGATACAGCCCAGGTATCCCCCAAGCATCCTGCCCACAGCTTTCACCTCTTCTCCCACTCCTTCCCTCCACACCAGCTACACTAGCCCTCTTGTAGCACTTTGGCAGCCAACCCGGTTGCTCCCACAGCCTGGAACGACCAGATCTTCCTGTGTCTGGCTCCTTCTTATCATTCAGGTCTCAGCTGCAATGACAACTGCTTTAAGAAGGCTTTGCTGGCCAACCCATCTAAAATTGCTTTGGTTCATGGTAGCCAATTCGTTTTACTTAAATCATTTATCATCATATGATATTTTATTTATTTCATGGTTTATGTCTCCTCACTAAAATGTAGCATGAGAGTTCTTTTCTTCAGTACTTGGTATGATGGGAGAAACTCAAACACTATTTGAGGGAGGGGTGAATGAATAAATGAGTGAATGTATGCATGAATTCTGTGAGGCTGGCTTCACTGTCCCCATTTTACACATGAAGAACCCGAGGCATGGAGAGGCTAAGTGACTTGCCCAGGATCATAGAGTAGAATAGGTGCAGATCTGGAATTCGGGTTTCTTGCCCGACAGGACCACCTATCCATGACCTCCTGTCTACCACCTCCATGTAACTTCCTTCCTTTGAGGTTGTGGCGTTGAACTTTGCTAGTCTGCGGGGCCTTGGGGTGGGTGTGGTTATTTGTTTTCTGTTTGTCCTTTTGTGTTCAAACAACAGGCCCACCCTGGGCGAGTAGGAGGGCTTGTGCTGTCCCAATGCCACTCTGTCCTCCTTGGCTTTGCAGGGGACCCTGGTGGGGGTCTGTGGCAACACCGGAAGCGGCAAGAGCAGCCTGCTGTCCGCTATCCTGGGGGAGGTAAGTGACTTGTGACTTGTGAGTGCATGCATGCGCACTCACGGGCAGTCCAGGGACTCCCAAGCTTGAGTTCCCCCAGTCAGCCACACCATCGCTTTCTTGCTCAATGGGATCTGAGCCAATACACTTTTTATAAATTGAGAGCAGTTGGGCATGCACCGAGGGGGAGGTGTGTTATAAATATACCTGCTTCTCATCCTCCAGCCAGGAGTGAGACCTCTTAGATGCCCTGGATGTCTGCCCTCACCTGTTCTCTGTGCTCTCCCCACCCTGTTTGTAATCAACCAGCTCTCAGGGTGATGATACAGTGTGTCTCAACTTTTAATGTGGTGATAAAAATCATTCCATGAAGCCCAACTCAGAATGGGACATGTGTCCCTTGTGAGACAGCATCAGGAGTGCGATGTGGAGGGAGAAGGGAGGAGGAAGGAAGGAGGGATGGGGGAGAGGAGGCCCCCCCGAGTGGGATGGGACAGTCTTACTTGCACTCCAGCTGTAGAATTTACATGTCTGCCAGGTGCCCCTGCGCTTGAGATCTGAACTGTCCAATTCCACTGTCGGTGGATATTCTTGAGGTCTGCTTGGTCTGTAGCCAGGCAGACATGTGGCTCAGCCCACCCTTTCTCCAGTTTCCAAAAAGCCCCAACCTGTTCCCCCCAAACAACTGAGGTCATATTGCACACCTCTCACTGAACAACACCTTACAACAGCCACAACTCCTGGTGTGCATTTATGGCCACCTCCCCAAGGGGGTTCTCACCAGCACTTCCCCGCTCAGCCCCAGCCTTTCCCAGTCCTGGGCTTCTCTCTCTGCCCCCTCCTTTCTCTGCCCATCATCCCTCCCTCCCACGTTGTTGGGAGAACAAGAAGGTTCTTCCTTTATCCAGCTTCTCCCTCAGCTCCTTCTCCCAAATATTATAGCCGAACTTATCATCTCTTTGGAATGTATCGTATTGTCCATAGAACTCTCTCCCGATAGCTCACTTCTTCATGCTCCACATGTGATGGCCTTGCCGCAACTTCTTGGCAATGGGGAAGATAAGATTCAACTTTTAAAAAAATAGTAAACATAATTTGAATAGTACTTACATGCCAGGCCTGCTGCTAAGAGCTTCCTATTTTTTTTCCTTCAACCTGAAAACAACCACATGAGGAAGGCACAGACATTATGGCCAGTTTATAGATGAGCAGATGAGGTTCAGAGAGGTGACTTGCCCAAGGTCACACGGCCGGCGAGGGGGGAACCAGGGTTGAAACCCAGGTCCACATGGTGTCAGAGCTTTGCTTTTTCCCATAGCAACATTTCCTGGTAGCCTCCATCCAAGGCCACCTTTCTGTGTGGCTAGTAATTTCTCAGTTTCCTCTTGAAATAAACCAGTCACTGTCCATCTAACAAAGGAAAAACAAAAAGATGTCATTTTAAAGTTTTCTTCTTGTTAATTAAAGCCTGCCTCCAAATCAGGAATAGGAACATAGAATCATAAAGAGGAAGGGGCACAGGATGATGAGGTCTAATGCTGGGGCTGTAGGGATGGGGGTTATGGCCTTTTTTTTTAACTCTGTTTTTAAATTTATCAAACAGAAAAGTGGGAAGACACTAAAGACCCTTATACCCACCTCTAGATTCAACAGTTGATAGCATCTGCATTTTTGCCACATCTATGTAGAAACACATTTCGTAGAACAATTTTTAAAAAGATTTTATTTATTTATTTGAGAGAGAGAGAGAGAGAGAGAGAGCCCACAGAGGGAGAGGGAGAAGAAGGCTCCCAGCTTGATCCCAGGTCCCCAGGATCATGACCTAAGCTGAAGGCAGACACTTAACCATGTGAACCACCCAGGTGCCTTTGTAGAACTATTTTAAATTACAGAGATTATGAGACTTTCCCACTTATTACTTCATCATGATGTCCCCCAAATAAGAACATTTTCCCATCTGTGCACAATGACATTATCACACCTAACAACAATGGTAATAATTCTGTTGATATTCAGGGGTAGTCAGAGATGACCTGGAACTTCCTGTCTTGCTGTGAAGAGCATGGACGCACCACTTGCTAGAGAATGGGGCTGGGGAAATAAGAGAAAAAAAAATATGGGGTTTCTTCAGTGCAGACCTTGGATTCAAGTCACAGCAGGAACTGGCCTGGCTTAGCTCTGGCGGCTGCCCCATGTTCCCAGGACCTTCCCTCAGACTCATTGGTGGGCCTGGCAGGACCATGTTAAAAGTGCCATTTACATAAGAGAGCCCCCAGGAACCTGGAGGGCGGTGGGGCCCTGGGCCCTGCAGCTGCTGAGCCAGGCAGGGTCCTCCCCTGTTCTGCCTGGTCCTGAGGCTGGACTCACTCTGCTGCAGATGCACTTGATGGAGGGCTCGGTGGGGGTGCACGGAAGCCTGGCTTATGTCCCCCAGCAGGCCTGGATCATCGGGGGTAGCGTCAGAGAGAACATCCTCATGGGAGACCAGTATGACGAGGCCCGGTAAGTTTCTGGGAGGGTCCAGGAGGGACACAGGTGCATGGGGCTGGTTGGGGGAGGGATGCGCTGCAGCTAATAGTAATTGGACAGTTGCTAACCCTTGCTGTGAGCTCACTTATACGCATCAAAGAGAGATTATTGTCATATCCATTTTCTAGATGAGTCATTTGGGGCCCCAAGAGGTTAAATAATTTGCCTAAAGTCACAGAGCTTGGAGGATATGCTAGAATCACAATTCAAACCCAGTTGTTATCAGAAACTTCATGTGTAGCTGTTATACTCTATGAGTCAAAATAACCCTCCCCCTCTAAAAACATTACTTTAAAACTTCGTTTGTGTTAATTAATTCCCCACCTCTAAGTTGAAAGGGTGATGAGGTCATGTGATATAGAAGAAAACAGTTTGGATTCATGGTCTGGTGGGCCGCCCACCACCATCCTTGCCCTTCGTGGCCTCTCCCTCCCAGGGTCCGGGGCTAACCTGCTTGAGACACGCACTTGGAAGTCTGTTCAATGGAGGATCCACAAAAGCTTCTCTGAATGCTACAGTTGTGCTTCCAAGTCTGGTGGACCCTGGCCTCCTATCACTGTTTGCTTGATGTTGCAATCTGCACCCATAGCAACACTGAGGGGCATGTAGGGGTGTGAGATCTCCAGCTGGCTGTCCTGCGGGCTCCGAAACGTCAGGTCCAATACCAGCTCAGGGGCACCCTGCTCGCCCAACCCCCATCTTGCCTGCTTCTCTTCCCAAGTTGCCCAACTCAGTTTAATGGCATCACTGAACTAGGTATCCCAAGGAGCCTGATGCCTCCTCCTCTGATACTTTACGTCTAATTGGTCACCCACCTTGCACACTCTATCCCCTAAATAGGTCTCGTCTTTCTCTCTTCTTCTCCGTCTCCACTGCCAGTTCTTGCCTGTGATCTCTTGCTTGAACCGTTCCCAATGCCCCTGCCTTTGGCTCCCTGTCTCCAGTCTTCTCCCACTCTGCCCCTGCATCTTGGGTCCCGCCTCCAGGGTAGTCATCCCAAAACATAGCTCTCACCGTCATTGCTCTGCTTTCAGACTGATAGAACTCACTGGGCAGTTTGGAAGTATTTGGTCAAAAATAAAAATGCCCCAATTGTTAGACTCAGCACTGCTAGGTAATGAATGCGTAGATAGTGTCACCAATGGGCACAAAGGCCCATCTATAAGAGTGTTCACACTACACATTGTTCATAGTAGCAAAAGACTAGAAACAACCCAATGTCCATCACAGAGGCACTGGTTAAATAGTTTATGGTGCAGCCATATAACAAAATATTATGGTGCCGTTAAAACAATACAAACCTATATATGATGCACACAGACATATACAACCACGTTATTTCTGAATGAATACGTAGGAAACTGTAATAGTGGCTGCTTCCGTGGAAAGCAACTCAGAGTCAAAGACGAGAGAGACTTGCTTTTCACTGTCTCTTTTTGTTATTGTTCTGTTCAAATATTTACTAAGTGCGTGTATTAGACAGAAAGAAATGAAGGGAAGAAGGAAATGCAAAAACCCCCCATGCTTTATTGTTAAACTCAGGATCAAGTCCAAATTGCTTAGCATGGAATGCAAGACCTATCTCTTCCCAGCTTGGGAAGGCTGGAGGGCCTGTGGCTGGGCCACTTGTCCCTTTAGCAATCTGTCCTTCGCAGGTATCTCCAGGTGCTCCATTGCTGCTCCCTGAACCGTGACCTGGAAATTCTGCCCTTCGGAGACATGACCGAGGTGAGTGGGAGGCGAACATCCCCCATCTCTGTTGTGATCGTGCCTTTGTAATGGTTTTCTGGGATCCTCAGGCTGCCTCCCTGGGTAGGTAGAGGGGGGGACTCCGGCTGTTTCCCCGAAGCAGCCAATGGCCCTGCAGCTGCTGCCTCAAAGCCTTCTCCCCCCAGGGAGGAAACTGGGGTTCATCTTACAGTGAGAGTTGGCAAAGAGCCTACCTTACCCCACAAGGATGGGGAGCTGACCTCGAACTCCTCCTTTTGGAGCAAGAGCAGTGGAGACCCAGTGAAAATGAGAAACCTCCCATCCCTCCCCGTTTCCTCCCCTCTCCCACCTCCCGCCCTGCCCCCTCTGGCCAGCTCTTCTTTTGCCAGTGGGAACAGCCACCATGGCTTCCCAGGGGCAACGCCAGTCACACTTTCTTGACAGTTCGCCATCCTTCACACCTGTAGACACCTTTAATCTACATAAGACCTTTCTGAGATAAAGCAATATTGTTGTATTATCTGTTATCTCAGTCTGCTGAGCACTTGCCAGATGCAAAAGACTACTGTAGCAACTTGAACGCATTGTCTTAGGTGAGCCTCAGGTAATTCTAGGAGGTCGGTGCTCTTATTATCCTTCTTTTAAAGGTGGGTCTGTAAACCTTTGACGGCAGAGTGCTCAGTTGTCTCGTTCAGTAGAAGGAAGAAGGTCTGGTCTGTAGAATGGCATCAGTAAATATGGACCTCATCAAGCTTGAGGTCTAGATGAGTTGATACATACAAAGTGGGGTGAACATGCTCAGCTGGAGTGGGTGTTAGCTTATCATGCGAGCACAGTAGGCACTTAAGTAAGCATCTGCTGAGTGAGGACCGAATGCGAAACTAAGCCTTGGCCCCGGGCAAAGCAGCCTGTCCAAGGGCACACGGTGCTGAACCAGAGGCAGGGTAGTGACTAGAGGTCACCCTGCTGCTCTTTAGACTCTGCTGCTTTTCTACAGAGACCGCAAGAGTTCATGGTAGAGCAGGGACTGGCACTTAGCCCCTGGCGCCCTTGTCCTCAGGGCTGACTGAGGGATAGGCCAGCCAGCAGGTGCCTGGCATGATAGTCTGCACATGCTGTTCAGTAATTCTGGTTGCTTGTTAATGACTCTTAGTATCTCCTGACGTAAGGCATTGTGTAAGGTGGTCCTTCCCATGACAGCAACAAAAGAGCCCCTTCCGGCCATTGTAGCCCTGTCCTACGGAGTTGGCTGTGCTCAGTGCCGTCTTCAACAACGAGGGCTGATGGTCCTGCAAGTGGATGGTTGCTGTCAATAGAGATTTAAAACCCAAATAAGATGTAAGGAGGTGCTCTTTCTTAGGAATGATTTGTTTTATTAACTAAATTGCTAAAGTTTTAAAATGTCAACTGAGATGTTGAAGGGTTTAGAAACATTGCATCTAATTGTGAGTTATAAGATTTTAATTAACTGAAAATCAGTTTTTCATTCCCTACTAAGCAAATTTTGAAAAAAAATTTTAAATACTAGGGGTGCCCAATCACGAGGTGTCTAGGAGTGTGCACTGAGGGGGTTCAGTCTGTCACATCTGGCCACCTGGCTGGTTTGAGCACACCTCACTGGGCTCATCCTCTAGACACAGTGCCTTTGGCTGTCTGTTTGCAGATCGGGGAGCGGGGCCTCAACCTCTCTGGGGGACAGAAGCAGAGGATCAGCCTGGCCCGTGCCGTCTACTCTGACCGCGAGCTTTATCTGCTAGACGACCCCCTGTCCGCTGTGGACACCCACGTGGGGAAGCACATCTTTGAGGAGTGCATTAAGAAGATGCTCAGGGGGAAGACGGTCATTCTGGTGACCCACCAGCTGCAGGTGACCACCCTTCCAGGGCTCTGGCCACGACTGATGGCTAACGTAGATCCTCACGTTTCTGCCATTGATTCCGTAACAACCTCACCGTGGCTACCCCTTCATCTCAGACTAGACCTCAACATTTGAGGAGCATTGTAAAAAACCTGGATCTCTTCTGCTTTCCATGTGGAGAGGACAGGCTGGTAAAAGATTTCTGTGGCTGGTAAAAATTGAAACCAGATTTGAAGGTCTCCTTCAAGATTTTATGGGTTGGCTCCTGCTTTTAAAGTTATGGAAAAAGAAAACAGATCTTTCAGAGAAGAATTTCCCAAGTCTCATGTTCTTTGATGACGTGCAGTGACCATGTGGGGGTGGGGCTGCCTCTTGTAATTCCTTTACCCTAGGTATTTCCATACTTGGTTTTGGCCTCAAGACGTATTTATTATTTATCCCTCTCCTTCCATTTTGGCCTATTTTGGGAAGGATACAAAGTATTTCAGACATAAAGACAGTTTATAAAATAATCTACTGAAAACCCATGTGTCTATCACCCACATGACATGAACACAGATCGCCTCTCAGATTGCATTCTGTCCCCTCACTTTGCTATTGGTCTTTCTCGTGCAGGTCTCCATACCCTTACAACACGTGTATAAATCTCTAGACATGATAAAGTGTCCTTCTGCATATTTTAAAGCTTCATATAATTGACAGTTTACTTTCTATGTCCTTCAGTAATTTGCTTGTTTTGCTCGGCATTATATTTTTGAGATCTTCCATGTTGATACACACAACTTGGTTTAATTCTCACTGATATAGCATTCCAATATCTGAATATACCAGAATTTATTCCCCTAGGATGGACATCGAGGTTGTTTTCCATTTTTCACTTTTACAAAAAAAAAAAAAAAAGTGCTTCGGCGTACATCTTTTTATATGTGTCTTTTTGCACATTTGCGAGTTTGGTGGAGTAGAGGTTTAAGAGTCCAGTTGTTGGTTCATAATTCTTAAATATTTAATTTTACTAGATATTATCAAGTTGTTTTCCCAAGTATTTCCACTAATCTATAACAACACCTACCTTTTACGAGAGTTCCCTATACCTCCAGTCATCACCAGTGCTTGGACTTACGCAGTGTTTTAAGATTTTTGCCAATGTGGGTATACAAAATAACATTTTATTATGATTTAAATTTACATTTTCCTTTTGAATGGTGAAGTTGAATATCTTTTTGTATGCTTACTGAAGGCCTTATTTCTTCTGACTCTTCAGTATTTAGCATTTTGTGACCAGATCATTTTCTTAGAAGATGGGAAAATCTGTGAAAAAGGAATTCACAATGAATTAATACAGAAAAAGGGGCGATACGCTGAACTCATCCAGAAGATGCATGGAGGAGGAACCACACAGGTAATTTCCACCCCACCGCATCCTTACTACCCACAGGGAGGAACACCCCCTGCATTCATGGCATGTGCTTTCTCCTCAGGACAAACCGCAGGACACAGCAAGGCCAGCAGAAGACCCTCAGGTGCAAGGGCAGGCCCAGACCACCAGCCAGGAAGAGCCTCTCCATGAAAATGCTGGTAATGGTGCTGGGGAGAAGGGAGAGCACATCTGCCAACCTGCCTGGCTCCTCCAGAGGTGCTGGCATCTCCTCCTGGACCCCAGACGGGGCCATGTCCCTCACTGTCTAGGATCCTAGACATCACACACACAGGTTATAGATCCATGTAGTTGAGGGCTGTGGGGTGCGGACTGTGCTGGTCAGGAGGCCTGAGGATCCTAGAGGTGAATGCTGTGGGAGGCAGAGCTGAGGGTGTGCAGAGGCAGAGGCAGGGTGTGGGTAGTGTTGGCCCGGAGTAGCATAAATTTAACTGTAAGGCATTTAGACATTCATGCATTACATGTTTGTTGAAAACAAAGGTATTAGAAATCAGAAATGAATTGGGCCCAGTCTTGGATATCCAGAAGCTCAGGGCCTTGCTCTTCTCTAAGACAGGGCAGCAGGGCAGAAAGACAGTTCTGGATTTGAATTCTAGCTCTCTGCTTACAAAGTTCCGTGACCTTGGCCAAGCAACATAACCACTCTGAACCCTCATTTGCAAAAGTGAAGGTAATAGTGCCTTACTTTGCAGTGTTGTCGTGGAGGTAAGATGCAGTCGGGTGTAGGGAGGCCTCAGGATAACGCCCGACATAGTGGAGCCTCCTGTCACTAAGAGCGTTTTAAGCTGTGAAAGTCGGAAAATGATGTGAGCAGAAAAATAATTGGAAGGAAAAAGTGTAGATCACAGAATCAAAGGAAAAGTTGAGGAACCGGGCCTCAGCAATTTTAGGGTGTAAGTAGCCCGAATAGGTGCAGAATTTTTTGAAGAAAACCTACTCCAAATATTTCCCATCCTAGTGTGAGTTCCCTCAAGATTCAAATTCCAGGAAGAGAGCCCTCTTCCCCAGGAGAAATTAGGGTGTTATTAGAAGGGAGAGCCTCAGGCAGAGACAACGGACAACCCCACAGTGCTGCTTCCTGTTGTTGCTCTCATCATTAGCAGCATCTACTGGTACTTTCATGTACTGCTCTCCCTGCCCTGCTCTAGGACAAGAGTCTGCCTGAACTAGTGCTACAGCTGTTTTCCGAGGACTTCTCAGAAGCATATTGCTGCAAAACATCTTAGCAACCATCTATATAGACCTGCCAGTTGTCAGATGAGGAAACAGAGAGGTTAAGTGATTTGCCTGAGATTGCACAGTATTGTAATGACCATTCTGGAACCCAGTTTTCTGGTCCCAGATCATTGCTTTCTTCATTCTCTCCTGCTGCCTCTCCCACCCCAGCAAGTTCTTGGAACCCCACCCCCCACACCCACCCAGGGTTATTGAATGGCTGGAGACGAAACCTCTTTCTGGGCTCTGGAGTCCAGGTCAAGAGTTACCTTCAGCAGAGTCTTCCATGGAAGCATGCTGGTTAGAGTCGGGCTTGGGTAGGGCACTGAAGCTGGAAGGTGAGGAAGCTGGTAAAACATGGAAGCCAGGGGAAGAACGCTTTGTAAAAGCTCTTCTTGACCTTGAGAGACACGCAAGCGATTGAAAGTCATATCATTTCTTTCTTCTCTTACTCTCACCCAGTGCTGGAAAATCAGCTCACAAAGAAGGAGAAGATGGAAGAAGGGTCCCTGGGATGGAGTGTCTACCACCACTACATCCGGGCAAGTGGAGGTATGGTCTGTCAGTTTTGCCCGGGGCTCTCTCTCTGACTGGCCCTGCCCCTGAAACTGGGTCAGACTGGAATGTGTGCAGTCATGCAAAGCAGGGAGGCACAGGGTAGTCATGCCAATCACGGGCTTGACTTGCACAATTCCAATCTCAGCCACCATCAACTATAGTAACTCTACCACCATAGTCCGTGCTGGAAGTTAGGTTTCATGTTGTGTTAAAATGTACCTGGGATTTATTTTAATCAGATATGGTAAGACATGCAGACATGGAAATGTCACAAAGGGAGAAGTTTATGTTCACAGATCCCTAAAAACAAGAGACATGGCTTGCCATTCAGGGCCACATGGAGAAGCACTGGGTTGGTCAGAAGGCAGAGGGAAGGGAAAACATGGCTGGAAGCCTTTATTGTTTTTTTGTGGGAAGGAGTAGGTAAGGCAGGGTAGGTATGCTGAGTAAATTTAGGATTATATAGTTTGAATAAGTCTTGGGGGGGGGGGCCTCTGGGCTATAGGAGTGGTCCCTAGTTATCTGG
This sequence comes from Mirounga leonina, assembly GCF_011800145.1. NCBI lineage: Eukaryota > Metazoa > Chordata > Mammalia > Carnivora > Phocidae > Mirounga > Mirounga leonina. Next base: position 34,697,014 of record NW_023270469.1, read on the forward strand.
CACCCGGCCTTGGGTTTAGGGCAGGGATATGGGCTTGCTGTGTGATTTTGATGAGGAGGTGGTTGGGAGTGTGGACTGTGGTTTGGTTGGTTCATAGGTAAAGAAGTGGAATGTCACTGACATTTGGTACTTTGCCCAGGCTAATAAAGCCTGTAAGTAGTAGAGTCAGGATTTGACCCCTGGGCTTTCTAACCTTGGAACCAAGCCCTTTCCAGTCCTCCAAGGCATCCAAAGTAGATGCAGGTCAGGATGATCCAAGGGCTTGGGATGGCTGAGCAGCTTTATCAGCCATTGCCCTTCACCTTCTTGTGGCACCTGTGTGTTACTCCTTCTCTCCCTCCCCAGGTTACATGGTCTCTGCTGTTGTTTTCTTTCTCATGATGGTGATCATCTTCCTCACGACCTTCAACTTCTGGTGGCTGAGCCATTGGTTAGAGCAAGGCTCAGGGGTAAGTGTCATGGTGGGAGTGGGGTGTATTTCTGTGGGCTGATATGGAGTAGGGCAGCTTCCTAATCCTTGGGCCCCATGAGGGTCAGAGTATGGGTTGTGGCACCCTATGACAAGCCCAGAGCCTGCTGTTGCTAAGTCCACAAATGGAAGAGTTCTAGAGAGGACCTCTGAGAGCCAGAATAGAGCGGGGCTCCCTCTTAGCTTTGGCCTCCTGTGTTCACAGAATGAGTGGTCATCGGTGCAGTCTCGTCGGAACAAAACCAAGAAGTTTCTGCCCCCAGACGGGTCCTCAAGAATACCTTATATTCCACCTTAGTGATTTTGCCTTTGGTAGCTGTTTGCCTTCTCACTTTGCTTTATTTAAAATGTGCATCTGCACCCTTTGTTGGAGGCGGGGAGGCCACATCAAATATAAGCACAGCTGATATTAGTGAAAGGAGGGAAAACACATTTTACTCAGTCACTACTGTCGTCAGGGGAAAGAGCTGAGAGCCATTCCCATTTGTGCACAGGTGATTTCAACATTTTATTTATTTTTTATTTTTTTATTTTTTTTAAAGATTTTATTTATTTATTTGACAGAGAGATAGAGAGCACAAGTAAGCAGAGAGGCAGGCAGATGGAGAGGGAGAAGCAGACTCTCCACTGAGCAGGGAGCCCGATGTGGGACTCGATCCCAGGATCCTGGGATCATGACCTGAGCCGAAGGCAGCCGCTTAACCGACTGAGCCACCCAGGCGCCCCTGATTTCAACATTTTAAAGGGAGAATGAATATGGGGGTTCAGTAGATTTAGAGGAGTAAAATTTACCAAGGGATGGAGGGTGTGAATGTGTTGAGGTCAGCTGTGTCTGCTCTCTGGCAGTTATTAAAGTTAGGACTCTAATCTTCCACAGAGATTGGGAGACATTTCAAAGGCATGGTTCCCAGATCCTTGGGAGAGATGCTTTGAGTTGTAGGAGTTATATATTCATAGTTATGAGTGCTTTTTAGTAAGTGCTCTGAGAAAGGGAGGTTTGGGGCATGCCATCAGGTGTTGGCTACAACAAATGGTAACTTTTCCTGGTGATGGTTGAGCTTCCTTAGGCAGGCGTTTTGATGGAAGGCAGGGGCATGCCTTGAGCCACTACAAGCCATGCTGAAGTTTGATTAAGTTTTTTAGTGCAGGGGTTTGGATGGAGTTGTTCTGTGTTGAGAAACCTGCAGTTCTCAGCCATTATGTGCCTGGTTAATTCATTAATCTTCCCAACCACGTTTCGATGTAGGCATTGTCTCCATTTTACAGAAGAAACTGTGCTTGGAGAGGAAAAAGAACCTGTCCTGGGATGTGAAGTCTCTCGCCGGGACTTGAACTTGGTGCTCTGATTCCAAGCCATGTTTGCCTAGATGTCTACTTCGTTAACTTTTTTTTTTTTTTTTTTAATGAGAGACAGAGAGCATGAGAGGGAGGAGGGTCAGAGGGAGAAGCAGACTCCCCGCTGAGCAGGGAGTCTGACGCGGGACTCGATCCCGGGACTCCAGGATCATGACCTGAGCCGAAGGCAGTTGTTCAACCAACTGAGCCACCCAGGTGCCCCTACTTGGTTAACTTTTGAGTCATGTGTCAGGCAGGGTTTGCTCAGGAAAACAGAAGCCACTTGAAGTATTTAGAGCTTCCACAGATTTAATATAGGAATTAGAGACCACACAATCGTTGGAAGGGCTCCAGTGACCTCAGCAGCAGGCAGCACTAAAGTGGCTGATTCTCAGAAGAGCACCTGCAAGCCACTGGCCAAACTCCATATCCCACCCACATGTCCACAATTTCCACCAGCGTGTGATGGCTTCTTCTCTTTCAGCTTTGAGATTTCGTATGACTGCTTCTCTTTGGCAGAATCTAACCTGAGACCATGCTGGCGGGAGTCTGGGGAACCGAGTTCCCAAGCTCTTCCTTCATCACAGTGAAGAATGTAGAAGCACCAGGGATGATGCTATGTGACAATCTCACACAAATTTCTAACACCATAGAGTGAATTTATCAAGCCATTTTCTACCCTGGCAGAAGAAAATAGGCCTCATTAGAAATCAGGCTGCCTTGGGACAAAGATGCATTGAGAGAGGGATGAAGAGAAGTCACTCAGGGAGCTGAGTTTAGAACAATCAGAGTAGAGTGGGTGGTGCATGGAGGGAAGAGCTGGAGTCGGGAGACAGACTAGTTTGCCCGCTGCTATAGTGGTCCACGACAGACAGACCATGAGGGCCTAATCCAGGGGAGGGCAGTGAAGAGGAAGAGGAAGGGAAAAGCAAAAGCACCAAGCAGGAAGGTTTCCATGTATAGTTTCATCCCATACCAGCTACTGAGTCTAAATGTGGCCCTGGGAAGAAGGATTTTTCTCTCCCCATTGAATTTCTCCATGAATTCAGGTGATCTGACTCCCCAAAGAAGGAAAACTCACTGTTTTTCTCTATTCCTACACAATGCTTCTGATAACAAATGTGCATGTTTTTCCCCAAATTAACCAATTCTCTAACTCCCAACACCATCTGTGTGTCCTACAATTCCCTTCAGTTCTGACACTACCTGGAGTTAGTGGAGACTCCCCACGTTAAGGGTTCAGTCCCACAAGACTGTCTGTGCTTCAGAGGCCAATCACAAGTCTGGACCTCCTATACTTCCGGCAGACCAGCTATCAGTTGGGGGGTTCCCATGACCCCCTTTTTGGATCTGATCATTTGCTAGAATGGCTCACAGAACTCAGGGAATACTTTCGCCAGTTTATTAGAAGGGATATAATAAAGGATACAGATGAACGGCCAGATGAAGCAGTACATAGATCTAGAAGGCCTCTGGGTGCAGGAGCTTCTGTCTCTGTGGAGTTGGGGTGCACAACCCTCCTAACATGTGGATGTGTTCATCAACCCAGAAGCTTTCTGAACCCTATGCTTTGGGGATCTTTATGGTGGTTTCATCCCACAAGCATGATCAATTATTAATTCAACCTCCAGCTCCTCTCCCCACACAGAGGATGGGGGGTGGGGTTGAAAGTTCCAATCTCCTACTCATGGTTTGGTCCTTCTGGTGACCAGTTCTCCATCCTGAAGCCGTCTAGCCCCCTTTCCTCCACCAGCCATCCCTCTAGCTACAAAAAGACACTCTAATTGCTCCAGAGATTCCAAGGGTCTTAGAAACTCTTATGTCAGGAGCCAGAGTCAAAGGCCAAATATTAGAACAAAAGATGCCCCCAGCACCCCTATCACTTAGGAAATTACAGGGATTTTAGGAGCTCTGTGCCAGGAACTGGGAACAAGACCAACTATATTTCTTATCAAACCATCCTCTCTGTTCTTTCTTGAAGACCAATAGCAGCCAAGAGAGCAATGGAACTACTGTAGACCCAGGCGACATACTGGACAACCCTCAGCTGTTGTACTACCAACTGGTGTATGGCCTCAGTATCCTGCTACTAATCTGCATGGGTGTCTGCTCCTCGGGGGCTTTCACCAAGATCACGAGGGAAGCATCCTCAGCATTGCACAACGAGCTCTTCAACAAGGTGTGGGCCTGGGCGTCAGCTGTGGCTGCAGGCCGGTGACTGACCTTGCCCAGTTTTCTTTTTCTTTTTTTCTTTCTTTTTAATTACTAGACTTCATTTTTTTGAGTAGTTTTCAATTTAAGAAAAATTGAGTGGAAAATACAGAGTTCTCATATGTCCCTCACCAATCTCCCAATTTCTCCTGTTATTAATATCTTGCATTAGTGTAGGATGTTTATCACAATTGATGAGTCAATATCAATGCATTTATCATCATCATCATCATCATCATCATCATCATCTAAAATCCATGGTTTACATTAAGGCTCACTCTTTGCATTGTACATTCTATGGGTTTGGACAAATATATACTGACATGTATCTGCCATAAAGTGTACAGAATCGTTTCACTGCCATAAAAATCCTCTGTGCTCTACCTATACATCCCCTCTTTAGCACTTTATACAGCACTTTATACAGAATACAGAATAGTTTCACTGCCATAAAAATCCTCTGTACTCTACCTATACACCGCTCCCCTCCAAAATCCTGACAACCACTGATCTTTCTCATTGTCTCCATAGTTTTGCCTTTTCCAGAATGTCATCTAGTTGCAAGTACACACTGGGCTACTACATAGGTGGGAGCAGGCTATGGAATGAGCTGGGTGCATGGAAGCTCTCCTGCTGCTGACAGTATGATTCTAAAAGTTTAGTGTCCCTTGCTGGAGGGTCAGTGGTCATACCAGTGCTGGCCTCTGTTGGCTGAGCGTTGTCACACATAGAGTTGTAGAATTGTCCCAGGTTCCTTTTGAAGTGGTACTATCATCCTTATTTTACATATGAGAAGATTGAAATCCTTGTGTGTTATGGTGAGAATGTGTTATGGTTAAAATACCAAACTTTCTGTAGTATCACATTGCCTCCTGGAAATGTCATTGCACTCCCCCTCACCAAATGTTACCATGCGCAGGTTCTGGGGTGGGCATTGGGCTTACAGTGGTGAATGAACAATGCAGGTATGGTTCAGGCCATTATGGCCTTATAGTCTATTCAGGAAGACCAATGAGAAAACAGGCTGTTGTAACATAGTGTGCAAAATTACTCACTGGGTGGGGGCCTCTGGGATCCTAAGAACTTAACAGGCACCTAACCCCAGCATGTGACTGGTAGAGGGAAGGATGGGAGTCCAAGAAGACTTCCTGGAGGAAGGGACCTCTCTGCTATGATCTAAAGGATGAGTTGAAGCACTTTAGCCAGCCTAAATTAGGAGGTGAAGAGAAGCAGAGCTTTCCTGGGGAACTGGAGTCCTGGAGGGCAGGTGCTCAGAGGGTTAGAGCAGGAATTTTCATGGGTGTTCTCCGGAGGTGAGGAGGACATCCATCATTCCTTGTAGACTGAATGCAAATTATGTTTCAATGTGGGGAGGATGAGGTGGAGGCATTTCCCCACACCTCAGATAAAGCAGCTGGCTTGGTGGAACTAGAAAGCAGGAGAGGAATATTCTACCTGAGGCCAGACACTCTTTACTAACTTTACTATGGCCTCTAAGGTTCTGACTGCACTCCAAGATTCTGGAAATATCCAGTGCTCAGGCCTCAAAGTGATAATTCCTATTTTATTTTTTTGCAAGTTTTTTTTTCATTAGAAAATATGCTTTGTATTTAAAATATGTTCCTTTTTGTAGTCCTTTTATGTCTTGATTGATTTTAAATTTGCCTTTGTAGTTTTAAATAATCACAGTGAAGGACAAACCTTTGAGATAATTGGCTCAACTACAAACATAACAAACTGCAAAAACAGATTATTTTGACACTTATGGGGCACCAGAAACCCTTTCTCCATGTCCCCACCATCTGTTCCTAATCCTGAGTGATGGTGGGTTCTCACAAAGACGGCTTAGTCACACCACAGCTGAGCTGTACCCTGTTCCTGTGCACCTCTCTCCCTGCACCACACCCCCCTCGCCCCCCATGAGTACTCAGTCTTGGGGGAGAGGGTGACTGTGATTTCTTGAAGTGATCGTGACAGTTTTTATTGCTTTTGCTCATGTATTTCACAAAAGATTCTGGAGAGAAGATGGAAGATAATTTAGAGGCAGAAAAAGTGAGGAAACTCATCATCTGCCCCTCCCAACCTCACTGCCTCCCCCTCCTACCTTAGAGCCTAAACATGAATGTGAACAGTACTTGGTCAGCAGCATCCAGGTATTTGCAATGAGATCTGCTATAAGGGACACTTCGTGATTCTAATAATTACCGTTTATTAATAATCAAAATGCAATTTCCTCCTCCCCCCTTCATTCCTTCCTTTGCTTTTGGCCTTAATAGATATGATTAACTTCTATTTATGTCTTTTTCTTGTGTTACAGCTTGAGAAATACATAGGGAAATAAAGGGGTCAATTGGTCAGCAGCTCAGTGCCATGAATCTTTAAGAAGTGCCTTCTGTAAAGAGCATGGCTGTGCTGGGGCAGGGGGGTCAGGGAGCCCTGGGAGGTCTGGTCATGGTTTTGCTGTTAACTACTTGGGTGACCTTGAGCAGATTGCTGAGCAGCCTCCCTTTTTCTGGGCTTAAGTTTCCTCATCTGTAAAATGAATACACTAAACTAGATGCTTTTGTTAAAGCCCTTCTAGTATGAAATGTTCTTTGATCTCCAAAGGGTCTCCTGTCCACTGCTTTTAGAGATCAAGTTAAGACACCACCTTCAAGAAGAGGCGGTCATGCTTAAATTCTACCCAAGACACCAAGTCATATGCAACCGCAGTGGAATTGCTGTTACTAATCTTTGGCGATTCTGGAAAATGGTCCCATCTGTGGAAAATAATCAGAGCTAGTGTTAATGGAATGCTAATTAGGAGGCAGGAACTATTCCGAGACTTTCAGTGTATTACCTCTTGTCTTTCTTTCTCCTTCCTTCCTTCCTTCCTTCCTTCCTTCCTTCCTTCCTTCCTTCCTTCCTTCCTTTTCTTTCTTTCTTTCTTTCTTTCTTTCTTTCTTTCTTTCTTTCTTTCTTTCTTTCTTTCT